>NW_012149507.1:4166237-4194778 GCF_000956105.1 Propithecus coquereli
AAAAAAAAAAAAAAAAAAAAGCCTTCCACAGGCAGCAGCTAAAACCCTCCCCCTCTCTGTCATCCTGGCTGCCCACTGCCATGCTGCCCCCCACTCACTTTCTCATCTAGGTGGCCCCTCCTCCTAATCCATCACCATCCCAAAAGCCTACGTGTCCCTCCTTGTCTGTGCTAGCTGTGTCTCTCTGGGAGGTGAGCTCTGGTGTCCTACGCCGATGGCTTTCCTCACCCAGATTCTGAGCAACCAAGGGGAGCCCAGAAAAAGTGGTGGATATTCACACATTACATGTTTATGCTGTGCCAATCCCCGGAATAGCCTTCTTTCAGCTTCTCTGACCATCCTTCCTCAGGCCCCACCCAGTCACCTCTGTAAGGTGACTTCTCAGTCCAGGTAGAATGAACCTTCCTCTATCCTCCCATAGCTCTTTGTTCCATTATTGTAGCAGTTCATGTAATTTTAGCAGTTTACATACTACATTATAGCTCATGGAGTATGTGCAGCTAAACATTCAGACTCGCTAGACTGTCATGGACCCCACTTGGCACTAGTCTACTCGAGAACGTAGGAGAACCCCGGCTTTCCTGAGAGGCAGTGCTGGGCATTCCTCTCCTGCAGGAGTCCACATGTGGAGCTGTTCCCTTCGCCACCTCAGATGAAAGGAAGCTCAGGTGCAAGGAGACAAGATCCACATCGGGCAGGTGTGGGAAGCAGGCATCGTGGCTTCCAAAAATCCTCATGCCCAAGGATCCAGTACTTCTTGTAACAACTTCCTAAGCAGAGCTTCCAGGATCCCCACAAGGGGCGTGTCCAAGTTACAAGAGACGGTGCACTAAGCAAAGCCCAAAGCTGTGCAGTCCATTTCTAGTCCCTCCCAGTCCAGATGCAGCTTTCCAATAGGGCCATTTTTATTATATGTCAATGTCACCTAGTAACACAGTTTCTATTAATTCAGGGGAACCAGTTTTCAGGGTCATAAAGAATGATTGTGCGTACTGGTTTCACTATAGCTACCAGTGTTGGCTCCTATGTTCATTTATTAGCTGAAATTTTTTCACATTTTAAAACTTAAATGTTCTTGTTAACAATAAGACTTAACATTTTCTTCATCTGTTGGTTTCGGAATTTTATTTCCTCTGGGGAATTCTATATTTCACCAATTATTCAGAGGAGTCTCTGAGATTATTTTCTGGATTTGTATAAAGCCTTTACTTTTTCATACAATTTGAATTATACAAGAAATACATAAACATATTCTCCTTTTTTTTCCCCTTTTTTTAAATAGAGACAGGGTCTCACTCTTGCTCAGGCTGGTCTTGAACTCCTGAGCTCAAGCGATCCTCCTACCTCAGCCTCCCAGAGTGCTAAGACATATTCTCCTTTGTAAAAAATTCAAACATTATAAAGTTCAAAATCCCTTTAACCATATAAGTTGTGTAGTTCATTTGAAATTTATGATATGATGTGTAGATCAGGATCTAAATGAGTCTCCTCAAAATTGCTAAGCAGTTAACTTATTGAACCATACCTCCCCTCTACATACATTTGCAATGCTTCCTTTATCTTTTTTAAAAATGTTTAGATATAGATTGGGACTTACCCATTCTGTTCCTTTAATAAAGCCATTTGTTTTTGTGACAGCCTATATTTTAATCTAATGGGATTTGTCTTCCTTTGGTTTTGAGATTTCTATTTTAAATGTGTATGTTAGCATGTATGTATTCTCTCTTTTCTACCAAATGATTTTAAAGTCAGTTTTTACTGCTGGAAGTAGAGATGCTATTGATTTAGGTGTATTCATTAGTATCCAGTCTATTCTAAACTCTTTTCTCCATTAAAATAGCTTTCAATTGATTTCTTTAGAAATCTATGTCTTCCGACTCCATGTTCTGTGCTTTTTCTTCTATGCCTGGCTGCATTTAGAACTATTTAGTTTCATAAGAGCAAAATTTCCGTATTTCAAGAAGGGTAATTATGGTTTTTCTTGTAGGTGGCAAATATTAAGAAGGAGACTCATATCGTGTGGTACAAAGATGAAAGGGAGATATCGGTGGATGAGAAGCATGACTTTAAGGATGGTATATGTACCTTGCTTATAACAGAGGTAGGTGATTATAAATGTGAAATGTAATATATTAGCTCTGTACCCTATATTCTTCCCCAAAACAGAGATTAGAGTTGACATTCCTTTCATGCCCAGGGAATTTATAATGGCTTAATTCCAACTGCTATAGGAACAGAAAAGCTTCTCTCACCTTGAGATGTGCATGGATTTGTCAGATATCCAACCAGTGTCAGCTGGATGGTTCTGAGCTACTTTTTTTCATATATGGGCAGTTAAGTGGATCCTTCTTTGTTTGTACTTAAGCCTCATGATAAATTATTCCCTAAAAGTACAGAGACAGTCAGACACAGTATTCATTTTAAGTATAGATTTTTATCTACTTTTTGTTGAGAAGAGCACAGCTTTCAGACATATGGGATCATTAGTTTTTAACAAATGATGGCAGAGTAAAAGGTAAGGACTTTAAGCCTCAAATCAGTTATAGCCTTAGAAGGTAAAAAGTCAGAACTGCTAGCTAGTCAAATTATTATGGATAGTGTCTCTGAACCGTTCATCACTCGCATGGCTGGATGCTTGTTCACTGTGTGTTTTGATGGCAGTTCCACAAATCAAGAGCCTGCAAAATGCAGACACCATACCCTGTGGCTATGATAAGCTGCAATGTGGCATATCCATTCCCCCTTAGTTTTCCAAGAAAGATGCTGGGATTTATGAAGTTATCCTGAAAGATGACCGAGGAAAAGATAAGAGCAGACTGAAGCTTGTGGATGAAGGTTAGTCTGCCAACTGCTGGGGGCTGTTTTGTGTGTTCTATATGCAGTTTGCCAGAATTCTGATTGAGGTTGGGCTGATGATTGAAGTCATGCTGATTCTTTGTCCACAGATTTTGTTTTAATTAAAATTCCAGCAGAGTGAACTACTGTCTTCAACGGTGAAGTATTCAAAAATACTTCACCCTTAGTCTTCCTAGAAATCAGAAATATACTTTTGATCCTCAGAGAATTTACAGTCCATAGTCCATCAGGGGTCTGTTTTCAATTTAAATCATCGTTTTTATTTCAACTCTATAAAAATGTTCCAGGATCAAAAACTTCTGTGAAAGGCATGATGAAAAACAGTCCACTCTTAAAGGTAGCAAGAAAGATTTATATAGGAAATTCGAAGCCTCACAGTTAGCAAAGCAAGAAAGCAATTTCCATTTTTCAGAAACTACTAAGGACAAATATATCATGATGATTAAAACCAACATGTGACCCCCCAAACTTCCAACTTTGTTCCTTAGCAAGATCTTTTGACAATATTGCTAACAAACAGCAGAAGTCTGACTGATTTCACCTTCCTGCTCTTGGTAGAGCAGGGCTCAATGTGTTTATCGGCAAAAAAGCACTGTTAGGCTGAGGAAGACCAGGGGACCTAGATGGTTAATTCATTATGAATTGATGATACTGATAAGAAAACATCCTCTAATGTAAACCAAGGCTTCCTGGGACTTAAGAAAGAGAATCTTAAAGCCAAGAACCTTCCTGGAAATCTCATTGTGGCCCTTTCTCTAGAATGTAAATATGGTAAAGAATTAGAGGAAAAAATATCAAAATAAGCAGAGATCTTTAAAAACCTGATAAAAATTAAGTTATTTCCTCAAAGAGCACTTGTCCAATTCCCTTCACCAGACAGGGAAGTTTTGAGAACTAACGATTTGAGATTTGACTTTACATTGAGCATTTGTATGCTAAAATTTTGGCTATGAACCTCTACCCACAGCCTTTAAAGAACTGATAACAGAAGTATGCAAAAAAATAGGTAAGTTAAAGTTTTCATACCACAATATTATCATTATTAGTCTCCTGCCAGGACGGCCTTACGGGTGCATGAAATGTGCTGTTTTCTTCTTTTAGCTTTGTCTGCTACAGACCTGAAAATTCAGAGCACAGCTGAGGGCATCCGGCTGTACTCTTTTGTTACTTACTACTTGGATGATTTGAAAGTTAACTGGTCCCACAAGTAAGTAAATAGGAATTTACTTGCTGTGTAAAATTCTTTCTCTGCTGGGGAAGTGGGGAATGAGAAAAAAATCTTCTGTTCCTCTCAAGTAGGGGAGTCTTCCTAATTCTCAAGTCTGATGTTGATGAGCATAGCACAGAAACACCAGGGCATTCCCTTGCTGTGAGGCTAGCTCTTTCCCTCAGTTTGTACATGATGAGGCTACAGTACGTCTTTCTCTGTGATCTAAGAAGTATTGTAATTAACGGATATCTCTATAATGTTAACTCTTACCTCCAGACAGTCATGCCTGGGCTATCTCTGTTCTGCCAGGTGTCCAGAGCCACATTCTTAGCCTTCTCTTTCCATATGCAGTTAACACATCCTGTGGTCTGGAATAAGAATGAAGCAGTGTGCACCAAATTTCCCACCATGTAAATTAATGTCCATTCACCAAAGAAGCCTAATCCAGAGGAGTGCCCGAGATTATTGTTGGTGGTGGTGGTTACAGCAGTTGGCATAGTTGGACATTAGCATGTTTCTTGTCTACCCTCAGAAGGCTTTAGAGATCTCAAGATGACTTTGAGGAATATGTATTTGAACTGGATTGAACCTGAAGATCTGTTCTAATCCCAGGCTACCTTTGTGGAGTTATAGAGGGATTACATTCAAGTTCACTTCTGGGATTCCAAGAGCTGAAATAGGTTTCTAAATGGAACCCTACCATATACGCTCTTGCTGGTGTCCGTAACCTCTGTGCTTCCTTGAAAGGTTCTGAGCTGAAAGAGAACAGAGGCCTGGCATAGATAATCTGATGGGGCACAGGCGCTGTCAGCCCAGTGTCAGGGTGTAGTGGACACTCATTCCAAACCACCAGATTTTCCTAAAAGTTCCACTAAGAAGGCCCCGTGGTATCTCCAGCAGGATGCAGGTAGCAGTGTTTATTGTACGGTACCTTTAGTGGGCACTCACAGTATGCCGGGCACTGCTCCAGACTCTTTAAATATATGATTTTATTTCATAGTCACAAGGCTATGTGGTAGGTACACCTCACTTTCATGATGAGGAAGCTCAGACTTGGGCAGGTGACTTGCCCAAGATCACACAACGAAGAGACGAGTCGAGGGCTGAGCCCAGACAGCCTCCTTCCAGAGCAGCTCATCGTGGACCCCCCACCCCGTGTTCTCATTGCATAAACTCTAGATTAAACAGTTAACTAGAGCCTGGTCCCACAAAGCAGTCATTTGTGTTTTCTTTAAAATGACTTTATTGTTATGTAGAACCGTGTTTTTATTACTATTATTATTTCCTTAGTTCTAAAAATGAGAAGTAGTAAAATTTCAGTGTAGAATGCTTGGGGTTTCATTCCTTTGTTCTGTTTTCTTCATAATACATTTTAGGAATGTAATTGTAAGTTAAAATAGATCAAATTCTAGGAATTTCTCTGTGACATCTAGGACATTCTCATATATCAGACTGAAGAATGAGAGAAGTAAAATTCATTGAATCATCAATCAAAAAAGCTTTATATCTTCTCTATAAGAATTGTTTAAAAAATTAGAATATTGAAAATGTGTTTTGAAGAAATTGCTAGTAGACTAGCAAGGCATAGGCTTCTTACATTATTTGGTCTAGTCGGCTACATGAATTTTTTGTGTATTCATGTTCCTATAAGATTCAGGAATCTAGGATTGTCTTTGCTGTCTACATGTGCCATTATGGGGGAAAAAACCTTGAAATGGGTTTTAGTCCTGACTTTGCTGCTATCTTCCCTTGCGACATTGGGCAAGTCATTTAATTTTCCGAATCTCAGTTTTCTCTTATATAAAATAGGAGCAATAATACCTATTCTTTCTGAAGCACTTACAAATGTAAGGTACTATTATGCATGTTAGCCAGAGATTAAAGAATTCAAATATTTATTATGACAAAGCAGAGAACAATCTTTCTGTCTAATTCTCTAAGACCTATCTATTGCTCAGGCTAAATTTGTAGGGTGCAGATGGGTTTCTTTACCTTATATTTTATGGCATTTTAGTTTTTAGTATCTTTTTAGATAATAAACATTCTTTAAAGAATATAGTGGTATAAGAAAAATGCTAGATATGTATTTGAAGCTAAAATTTTTTGGTGGAAAATTTGTTCTGTGTTTTCTAAAGTTCATTTTGTTTGTTACAACTACAAACATAAACATGCTTGTTTTAGAAAACACATTTATAGTATCATACTACAAGTTAGAAAAATTCATAATATGATATCATCTGTAGTTTTACTAGCCATAATATGAACAATTTGGAGCACTTCCTTCCAGCCTTTTTTTTCTACACATCATTGTTGCTATAATAGTTTTATATATTGCTCTTTTTCTTATTTCCTCACATTTTTACAAACTCTTCATAAAGTTTCTTGTGACATCACTGAGAGTACATCTAACTCCTTTTTTCTTATTTCATCAATAACAGTAGCATTTCTAGACCAGCAGATCACAAAACAAAGGGCTATATTTCCTTTTATTCTCCTGTAGAGAATATAATGCACGAGTCTGCTCATGACCTACTATAGAATCCTGAAAAACTCACACTCAGGGACAGAGAATGTGCCTCATTCACTTTGGCAGCAACTCTGCTATTCATTCACTCTTGGCTCTACTACCAAGTGCATTTTTACCTATGTTTTAAAAAGCTTTGTAACAACATATGTCAATAGATGTCAGCCACAGATGAGCCTCCATAAGTGTGTTTTTGACTAGCTTGTAAAATTTAATTTATAGCCACAGATTATCTGTATGAAGTATGCAGTAAAATAATATGTAGTTTGACCTTTTAGCTTTAAATATTCCCTTAGTCCTACAAATAAACCCAAGTAAACACAAAGATAATTAATACCACTGAGAAGTGTTGGTGTTGCAATCTGTCCTGGGCCCCAGACTGCTATGGGGAGTAAAATAAATGTTCAGACTACCAGACCAGGGCCTTGGAATCCCAGTTCTGTACATCAGGGCCCATAATTTCTCTGAAGCAGAAGAATAACATATGCAGATCCCATATTTTTTGAAAGCCTGTAAAACTTTATAAGACCTTCAGTAAGAGACAAAGTAAAGATCAGCTCTGGATGAAAGCAAACGCTGAGGATGTTTTCTTTGATTTTAACAGTGGGACTGCTATAAAGTACTCAGACAGAGTTAAGAGTGGGGTCACCGGAGAGCAGATCTGGCTACAAATCAATGAGCCCACTCCGAATGACAAAGGAAAATATGTGATGGAGCTCTTTGATGGCAAAACTGGACACCAGAAGACAGTGGATCTTTCTGGACAAGGTAAACAGAAATTCTGTAGGCTCAAACTTACTATAGAGGAGTGGACTTTTTAAAAAGAATGAAGGGTGAAAAGAAGTCATTATGTTGGTGACGTCAAAAGAGATATGACATTGGTGATGTCAAAGAACAAAATTTCACCAGGTACGGTGGCACGTACCTGTGGTCTCAGCTACCCAGGAGGCTAAAGCAGGAGGATCACTGGAGCTCAGGAGTTAGAGGCAGCCTGGGAAACCTAGCAAGACCCCCATCTCTAAAAAAAGAAAAGTATATGAATAAAAATTATTCTTAAAAAAGAATAAAATTTCAACAAATTAAGTTTAAAAATCTAATTGGCTTTTATTAGCAGGTCGTGAATTGGGCGGTATCTCATCTATGTAATAGAAAGGCACTCTGCTGGACATGGCAGGACAATTGGTTTTTGTAAGGTAGCTTGAGCAGGATCAAGGAAACAGCATAGTGTAAAAAGTACATTGGTTGGCATCAAGGTGCTTCAGGTTAATTTCTATGTGGGATTAAAACAGAGGGGACTTCTTTATCATGCTGGCTCAGGTTGACTGGACCCCTTCTGATTGGTTGCTGTGAATCTCCCGTTTTTTAGAAAACTGCCCTATTTTAAAGTTCAGTTTGATTGTGTGGCACTTAGCACGAGGCCAGACTCCATTCCTGTTTGGTCTGCTCTGCTGAGGCCTAGTGCAGGAGCTCAGTGCAAATCAATGGCCTCCTGTGAACTTTATATTTAACAGTGATTGTGATAAAACAATTTTCTTTCAGCCTTGGTGGTTGAAGCAAGAATTGAGTGGGTGGAGAATCAGCGAAAAGTAAGGTGGAGACAGTGCATGCGGAAGGAAGCACTGCTCTTCCAGGGCAACGCTTACAAAGAGGGCCAGGCCGACACAGTCACTTAAACAAGAACAAGCACTGAAAAAGGATTGTTTTGTGGTGACTAATATTTGAGCATGTTCATAGAGTCCAAGAAACAAGATGAGTTAGAAGGACTGAGATGCGAGTTGAGGGGGAATCGTTGACAATCACAGTTCTGAAGAATGCAAGGTTTGAGTCCCAGGGCAGAGGTGACTGTGGGAAGGAGCAGGGATACCTGTTCTTCAGAAAACAGCGGGGCGTGAATAAGCAGAGATGAATATTCAAGTGAACAGAAGGAAGTTGGAGAGGTTGGGTCCTTATGGCCTCAGATTTCTTGGCCATCTGCTGAGAGAATAAGGGGTTCTGAAGAGAAGAGAGTAATGAGAGACAGAGACAAAGGTTTCCATCTAAGAGCAAAGACAAAAGGTGAGGTGCAGCTATTAATTAAAATGTTTTAAGTTAAAACATGCACGATTATAAGTAAAAAGTTAAAAACAATGTGCCGTTCCTCCGTCTCCCAGTGCTAGCCTCTTCATCTTAGTCTTTCCTGTAAAAATGAAGCAGTCCACATTGTATTGAAGTAACTAAAGGAAGCTGTAGACTGACTTTTTCCTCCACTTCTTCGTATATTAAAATACAATCTAAATATGCAATAACTCGTTTTTTTCATCCTCAGAGAGTAGGCTCATCATTTAGAGAGCAGCCTTTCAACTCTGCCTGGAGTTTTTTTGGTGCTGAGTGCCCTTATCCCCACCCCCACCCTTTGTGACTGGAAGGGCCCCTGCGGGATCTGCAGGGTTAGAGTGGCTGCTCCTGAGCGACAGGGGCTGTCTAGGCCACACCTTGCCTGCGTCACAAGTGCACAGCAATGGGGGATTCCTTCTGCAGCCCGTCTGACCACTTGAAACACAGGAGGAAGAGGGGAGCAATATGTGGGTGGATAAATTTAAAATTTTTTAAAAACTTTATTTGTACTCTCTGGCCCACCAAAGCTTATTTAAACTACCCAACTCTCAAATCCCTCTGAAGCAAAAGGCTGTGGCTTGTCTTGCCAGCATTACCACTGCCCCCAAACACAGATTGGCTCAGCCGTGCCCATCTCCTCTCCGTGTGGTGGGGGCACAAAGAGCAGCGCTCGAAGCTCAGCTTGGGTTGGCCTGGCCAGTACCCCTCTCATTTTACAGATGAGAAAAAAAAAGGACCAGCGACTTTAAGCCCAGCTTTATACCTGCTTTTCCATCTGTAAAATAAGGGTGTAGACAAGTATTATATAAGTATTCTCTAGAGACTTAAAATACTATGATTCCCAAACCACAGAGGATCTTACAGGTGAGGTAAGAGGGATTTCAGAATGAACCTGCCATTTACCCTGAAGTCTTCAGTCGAAGTGGCTCACTCTGCAGGCACAAAGAAAAAATTATTTTAGAATTATATAGTCTAATTTCCATGTCTCACTTGTCTTTCGACCCACATCCATCACGGCATAAGAAACACTGCTTCAGGCAAGCACCCTGTGATTACAGAAACTCATTGTGCTCTTTTGCCCAAATAGACCAGACAACATAACATAAAGGTGTTTAACTGTCTAGCTAGGATGCTATGATGTCTGCAATAACTTAATTTAAGACAAAGCTATTCTGATGCTCAGGATACTTATTAGACAACCAATTTTTGTTTGAAACAGGCTTTTGGGCCAGATGCGGTGGCACATGCCTATAGTCCCAGATACTTGGGAGGCTGAGACAGGAGGATCACTTGAGCCCAGGAGTTTGAGGTTGCTGTGAGCTAGGATGACGCCACGGCACTCACTCTAGCCCGGGCAACAAAGTGAGACTCTGTCTCAAAAAAAGAAAAAGAAAAAAAAGAAACAGGGTTTTGTTCCCATTTTTTTCTTTGGTGGAGCAACCTTTTGCCTTTCTGTTCGAGGGGTTGAAGATCTCTCACTGAGTTGAAAGCTTCTAAAATCTATTATTTCACATTTTGTGCCTAGAAAGTATTTGCTTGTCTCGTTAAGTACATTGAGCTGTGGAGTGAACGCTTAGGCACGGTCTTATTCAAAGTCAGTTTAGTCATGTCTAGACTGATCATGACCTCGAGTTACGAATTTTTTTTTTTTTTTAAAGCCAGTCAAATTTAGCAGTGGGGGGTTGAATACCAATTTTAGTGACACTAATGTTAATAAGTTCTGATAACCCACTACCATCGGACCAGCCGAGTTACGAATTTTAATCAGCCCCATGTTGTCCGTTCTAGGTGAGAAAATTCTAACTTTTCTTTTTTCTCTTAAAGCATATGACGAGGCCTTTGCTGAATTCCAGAGGTTGAAGTAAGTCCCTTGTCCTAGTAAATGCCACTCCCATGCACTAATTTCTCTGGAAACTGTGTACTGCTTGCCCATCCGAGTGTTAGAAAGAGTCCTTTATGTCAGCCAGTGCAGTAAAAGCAGCACTTCCCACTGTTATTTTGAGCAGCAAGTTGTTTCTGAGGCAATGAAATACAGTCAAGATTAGCTACTTTGAAGTGACACTAAAACCCAATTCTTCTTTGTTTGTGTGTTTGTTCGTTTCTCTCAACCACAGACAAGCTGCCATTGCCGAGAAAAGTAAGTAAATTTTCACATTTACTCCTGGTGTAGATTCAAAATATAGTTTTATTTTGCCATTATGACTACAGATTGGAAGAGAGTGGAGTGGTTTTCTCTTTTCTTTCTTTCTTTTGTTTTTCAAATCTTAGGTGTTCTACATATGTTTTCATTTTAGTCTTTTGCAAAAGAATGTCTATGGAAAGAGGGTCTCAGGTTACATTATAAGACTATGACCTGGCCCTTGTCTTGAGATATCTCCCAGACATCCTGAGAAATCACTTCATTGCAAATCACACAAAAGGTTGTTAGTCACTTGCAGGCACACTGTACCAGAAAAATATATAGCCATTAAGGAAGGAAAACATCAAGAAACATTGTAAATTTGACATCAGGTAAATCACCAACAAGTGCTATGCATTTTCCTACCAGCCCTGTAAGAGAAAAGATGCTGAATAAGGCCTTCCTTCCTCTCATTTAATGAGACACAGTCTGAGGGAGCAAACACCAAACTATCAATTCTGCGTGCCCAGAAACGAACTCGCTGCTGCACTTCTGTTAGCTGTTTGCTTCACACACAGAGATTTTTAGAACACAGTCTTACAGGATCCCAGAAGTCACAGACAAGTCCATAATACTAATTCAGTTTCTCTCTCAGTGTGGGAGCCAGAATTTAAAAATTTTTATGGATTAAAATGGTACAGTCAATTGGAGCTGGGTTTGAAGGAGAAGGAGTGAGAAATGAAGTCCTTCCTCCTGCCAGTGGCTCCAGGGCCTTCGGGATGGACTTTGGACCTTTAACCTGCGCTGTGCCCCGGGTGCTCCTTTCTCCCTCTTTCCTTCTCCTGGCCCAGGCCCTTTGTCTGTGAGGCTGCTGCTGGTGGCAAAGGGGCAGGTGCCGGTGCCAGGGGCATGGAAGCATGATGGGGGAGTGGTGTCGCAGCAAGAAGGAGCATTTCTGGTCTAGTACCGAGCAAAGCCCACATCTGCAAGCGGATCTTCCGATTTTCGAACTCTTCTGTGGGCAAGGAGTCTGATCCTCTAGTTTGTGAACTCTTTAGCGCTGGAAAAGACCTTGGAGATCTTCTAGCTTTGTGTGTTTTAAACTTTTGTAAACCACAGAACACTCATTTCAAGCAAAGTCTTCCACACAGCCCCAATACCTAAGATAGGTAAGAGCTGAAGCTGGGACGGGATCCTGGCTTCCTAACTCAGTGCCCCCTTCCTTACCTCCTCTCATGCCCCCCAGAGGAATCCTCCGGACTTTGTGGAGCAGAGTTAATGTCCACGGGGCTGAAGTAACCCCTCCCCCATTCTGCAGATTTGGAGACGGAGGCCCACACAGGGAGTGACTGGCCCAGTATTGCACAGCAGGTCTCGCAGGGAACCAGATGACGAGTCAGGCCTACAAGTGCTGTAATGGAATCAGCAGTAGAATGCCGTCGAGTTCCACTCAAAGCAAAGCTTCCGCCTGACTTAGTGGAGAAGGAAATTGCAGAAATGAGAGTCACAAATTAATTGAAACAGGCCTAAAAATGAAAAGAAGATTGGCCACTGTATTCATGCCAGAAAGGATGCCTTTGAGCGAATTACAGAAAGGTGCTCTTCCCAGGGGCTGAGGCAGTCGTACCCAGGTGCATGGGTTGGCGCAGGACGCCAGCCGTGCATCTCAGCGCCCATCCCATGCCTTGTCCTGTCAACTGGGGGCTTTATACTCACAGCCACAGACATGGCCTGCACAGCACTACCAAGAACTACCAGGAGACAAGAAAGGGAAGTTCTCTAGGGTAGGCCTCAGAGAAAGCTCACATCTGCATGAGCTTCCAAATCTCTCTAGCCTACAGCCCATTTGCAACCTTTTTTCATCATATGGAAACCCATAAAAGAGGCCAAGCCAAGCTTGGAAACTGTCCATAGAGATCTGTTCTGCTTCCTTGAGCTTAGCTCCACTAAGCTGCAGAAGGGCCAGAGCCGAAAATAGCGGTGAAAAGTATAGAGCAGGTCTTGATATGACAAAGCTATCATTTTAGCTGGTAGTTCAGGTACAGATACAGGCACCCAAATGTACACAATATGTGAGTAAAGAAGGATTAAGATGCAGAATCCCTGGATCATTTCTTCTTTTGCATATTGAAAACAATATAAAATAACTGTCAAGAGAAGGGAACTACATTGGACAATTAGTTCGCCGGGGTGTTTTTGTGGGTGTAATTGTTGTCCTCATCGCTGCAGTGATTAACCAAAAGTGCCTGTGCTTGCAGATCGCGCCCGGGTGCTGGGCGGTCTCCCCGACGTGGTCACCATCCAGGAGGGCAAGGTAAGCATGGAGCATTCCTGTGCTTGCCCCTCTATGCTAGGAATGGGGTCCGGCACCTCAGCCTTTGTGCCTTCTTTTAAGATACACTTAACATCCCACCATCTTCATCTTATTCCATGGCGGCTTATGCTTGACCAACGTGGCCAAATGCAAGGTTACAAATGCTGCTGGTTTTCCAATCATCTCAAGCATCAGGATACAAGTTTGTCTCTTATGGACATATATAGATCACTTAGTTATCTTTCCAGAGTCACCCTTGAAAATTGTGAGAAACTGAAAATGTTCAGTCATAACTCCATGACAAATATAATTAGAGAAACAACCTCTAACACATAGTGGGAAATGGACTGTGCTATTAAGTGCCTCACCTTTGAAGGGAAACATGCTGCTCCGAGAATTTCTATAGGCTCTATTTCTGTCGAAAACTGGTTTCCTTCCATCTGGTTTTAAACTGGTATAGCCTGGCTCAGTGATAATCTTTCCGAGAGGCAGTGAATGTAATTTCTAACCTGGATTCACTTTCTTCATCTTTATGTTTCCTTACAACAAGTTTAATATACCAGTCCTAGGGGTAGAGATATTTGTAGTGGAACAAAACTTTTTCCACTTCAAAGGGAAGTGAAGAACTACAGCAGGTGGTTGGAACTCAGGTAACAAAGCAAGGTGTGTCGAAATGCCTCAGCCAGAGGTAGGTTTCATTCAGCTGTTTCTTCATGGGTGGAAAATGTGATCACAGTTGACTTTAAGCTCAACCATTGTGCAAGGCTGCTTTTGTTCTTAAACTCCTTTTTTCATTTTTCTCACCTAATGAGGTTAAAAATATACAATTCACTATGTTGTAGTGAGAATTGAGAGAATGTACGTGCAAGCGTTTTGTAATCTATAACTCAAATCTGGAGTATGGGTAAGAGTTTTCCATGATGCCTAAGGTGTTTGGGAGTTTTTGTTTGATTTTGTTAAAAGTTTTAACTTCAAGTAATCACAGTTTCCGAAATCATACAACTGGTCTGCTTAGATAAGTTTAATGGCAATAGTTTGATTCACACTTTTCTTGCTGAAATGTGTTTGTAGAATAATTCACTAAGATATGTTCATTAGCGATGTGAGGAAAACAGATTTCTTAATCTATCCGATTTGAAATGATACACCTACAAAAGAGGTAACAAGTGATCACATAAGGCCCTTTAGAAGGATATTTGGAAGGATAGCCTTTTCTCTCTATATGGTGAGCCTTAGTTCTTTCTTCATAATTTCTGGATTTTAGTAAGAAAAAAATGTAAGAATGGAATTTAAAATGTGACATAAATTCAACATCATTAGCCATCAGGAAAATAAAAATTGAAATCACAATGAAATATCATGACACACCTATCAGAACTGCTATAATAAAAAAATAGCTCGGCATGGTGGTGCACACCTGTAGTCCCAGCTACTAGGGAGGCTCAGGTGGGAGGATCACTTGAGCCCGGGAGTTTGCATCAACCTGGGTGCCACTGCAAGACCCTGTCTCTAAAAATGAATAAATAAATAAATTTAAAATAGTACCTGACAATGAATGCTGGTGAGGATGTGGAGAAACTGAATGACTTGTGTATTACTGGTGGGAATGTAAACCAAAATTGTACAGCCACTCAGGAAAACAGTTTGGCAATTTTTGGAGAAAAACAAAACATGCATTTACCATACAACCCAGCAATTGTACCCCTGTACTTTTATCCCAGAGAAATGAAAACTTATATGTTCACATAAAAACCTATATACTATTGTTCATAGCAACTGTATTTGTAACAGCCCCCAAACTGGAAAAGGCCCAGACAACCCTTTTGGGCATATACACACCATTGTTAATGAACCTGCAAGGGGGGTTCCCTCTGTTGCTCACCCCATAGAAAGGCAATTATTGAGACATCAAGGATTGTCAAGGAAGAAAGGAGATTTATTACAGAGGACATGTCAACCGTCAGCAGGGAGGTGGGAGGAATGATCTGCCTCAAATATGCCTCAAAAATGTTTTTTCTAGAGGTGAAAAGAATAATGCATGAAGTGAGTGAGCATCATTACATGTTTGGGGTGGAGTGCAGGGAACGCAAGTGCAGTGAGAAATCATGCTAGTACATATGCCGCATGATAAAAGATGGTGGATAAGTCCCTTCCAGGGTGGAGATTTTGGTAGTATAATGAGCTAGGGGTTAATATTGGTCATTCTTTTCATCTTATGTGCAGACGGGATGTGGGGAGTAGGTTGCTTCGTGGGTCCTTGGCCACGATCTGTGGTGGGGTGTCACTTTTCTTGTCTTCCCTGGACAACCAGGTTGTGTAAGGCCTTGTAGTTATCTTGTGGCTTTGAGGAGACTCTGCTGTTTCTGGGGGGAAAAAATAACTCAAAAGGGAATGGATCAGTGAAATAGAAAGTTACAAAGTTCTGGTCAGCAAATCTTACTGGCCTGGGAACTTGAAACATAAGAGAACTACAAAAAAGTGTTTTTGTCCATAGAGCCAGTTACACCATGACATTCTACTCATCAGTGAAAAGGGACAAACTATTGGTACATGCAATAACTCAGATGAATCTGTAAGGAATTAGGCTGAATGACAAAGGCAATTCTGAAGGGTTACATACTATATGATCCTATTTATATAATAGTTTTGAAGTAACAACATTTTAGAAATGGAAAACAGATTTGTGGTTGCCAGGTGTTAGGAACAGGGCTGGGAAGCTGGAGGGGGAGGTGGATGTGGTTATAAAAGGACAACACAGGGGTCCTTGTGCTGATGGCAGTATTCTGTATTTTCACTGTGGTGGTAGATACATGAACCTACACTAGTGATAAAATTGAATAGAATGAAACACACACACAAGCACAAATAAGTACAAGTAAGACTGGGGAGATCGAAACGAGATCAATGTCAATGTACTGGTTGTGATATTGTACTATACAGGTCTGTAAAATGTTATTAATACCACTGGGGAAACTGGCTGAAGGATACAGGGGATTATTTCTTACAATTGCATGTGAATCTACAATGATCAAAATTTTTTTCAATTAAAAAAGTAAAGTAAAACTGTAGACCTAAATATCCATCTTTTAGAATAAGAATGTTTCGGCACGAGGGGGAATATTTTCTTTGGGAATACATTTTGGTGGTGCACCTCTGCAACTGCAACAGGTTGAATGGGGTCTGAGGAGAGAAGTAGAAGGAGGAAAGTGGAATTTGAAAATTAATGACATTCTCTGAAGCAGCTGTTACAATTCTGCTGCCGGGATAAATGAAATGCAAAAGAGGGCAGGTGGTGATTATGGCAACGGGGAGATCTCTCTACCGAGACAGAGCCCAAAATGCCACATTAGAGCAAAAGGCATCTCTTCGTTTACGAAAGAGAAAGTGGAGGCAGAAAAGAGAAGCAAACCGCTTCATGTGTTTTGGATAATAAGCATTCCAGAACCCAGAAAGCCTCAGACTTAAAGAGACCTCCTTAGATGTTATTTCCAACTGTAACTCACACGGGCGCACATACATAACTATTTTAAACCCTGGTCCGGGAAGTTTTTATTTATCCTCTGGTCATGCCAAGTTGCCAGCCAGCAAGATTCTTGAAGGTGGATCAGTATATCTGATTTATATCCTTCCCTCTTATAACAGGCCCTTAATCTCACTTGCAACGTGTGGGGCGACCCAAGTCCCGAAGTCTCGTGGTTGAAGAACGAGAAGCTCCTGGCCTCAGATGACCACTGCAACCTCAAATTTGAGGCCGGGAAGACGGCCTACTTCACCATCAATGGCGTGACCACCGCTGACTCTGGCAAATACGGGCTGGTTGTGAAGAACAAGTACGGCTCAGAGACGAGTGACTTCACTGTCAGCGTGTTCATCCCAGAAGAGGAGGCCAGGAAGGCTGCTCTGGAGTCCCAGAAGGGCGGCAAGAAGGCCAAGTGACGGGAGCCTGGCGGCGGGGGCGCCAGGAGAGCCGAGGAGAGCTGAGCTGACCTGTGCCACTGGTGTGAGGATGGTTTGGGTTAAGGAGGAGGAAGTCTTCAAGCTTTCTCCTCCCTATTTTGTGCTGGTTTAGGGGAAAACTTGTCATGTCTTTTATTCGTATAAAAAAAAGCACAAACTAATAGGTTTTCTTTCTCTACAAATTATGTGTTAAGAAAATATCATTGGCAACACGAATATTAGGAAACAGTTTTATGGAAAACACCAGAATAAAGCTGGAGGGACATGGAATGATGGTGGGAGAGCAGAAGGATGTGCTGTGGAACAGTTTGGATCTGAGCAGTTGTGAAGCCCGTCGGTACATTTCGGTATGTTTCATGTATTGTTAGGGTGGTGATGTGCATTTCTGTTGGCATCTCGTGGTTCGGAACCTCCTCGGTGTGAATAAACAGTTGTCACATCTTTCCTCCTCCCCGACAGTGTTTCTCACATGCCTGCTGTTTTGCTGCTCGGTTGGGCGGCCTCTGCTGTATCTTCCCTGACACCTCCTGAGACACATCTTCTGATTTCTATTCCTTTTGGTAAAGCAGTACCTCTGCAGCCTGATCACATAAGTCACCGGGGTCGGCTGAGGCTCAGAGGTGTGAAATTACGGTCATTGCACATCTGGTAGCTTTCCACACAATCAAGCCAGCTCCATTGTTAAGATACACAGGGTAATTGATTGTAATGTGTCAGTTACATGTGATAAGATGGAGTGAGGGGCCTAGTGCCGGAATTGGTGACTAGGGGCCCACAGCTAAGAATAAAAGGCACTAAAAAGCCCTCATTATAAACTGAGAAAACTGCCAGCTTTGGGGCCTCCTTCCTGCGGGGTTTGCCAAGAGGCAGCATCCCAGCAGCAGCTGCTTTAGGAAGTTTGGTCCTCCCCTGTCCCAACACCACACACACACACACACACACACACACACACACACACACACACCCCACTCTGGGAAAATAGTCATGGTGGAAAGTTTTTTCCTCTTCTTTCTCCTGCCCAGGGTAGGAGATGGGGCAAGAGTCTTCCCTGCACAATTTGGAGGGCTCCTACCCATTCTCTCCTTTACAAAGTTCAGGGCTGAAAATTGCCTCTCCTCTGACGGTTGCCAGTTCACTTGTCCGGCCAGGCGCCCGATGCTGCTGCTATTTCACTGAACCCCAGGCAGGAGCGAGATGCTGTGTTCTCACTCTCAGGCATGGCAAGTACGGGGTTTGCTGAGGGTCCAGCAGGCCACGTGGAACGTAGCTGGCCTTGAGCAGTCTGCAGTCCTGCCTGCCTCGGCAAGAGGGCTACCTCTGGGCAAGTGGCCCCAGAAGGACATTTGCAGGAGATCCAAAGAGAGGAGAAAAGGGTCAAGCAGTGGCCACTCTCCCATGCCATGGGGCTGTGCAGGAGAGAGACACCTAAGACTCTGCAAAGAATCCCCAGTGCACCCTTCACGAGAGCCAGCCACAGAGTCAGGAAAAGTGGGGTGTTTCCAAGTAGAACCTGCCGCCCCATCCCACAGTTCCACCCACTGGAGCCCAGACTGGGGAGAAAGCAAGAAGGATTTTGAATCAGATGAAAACAAAATTCTAAAACAGTATATTCCAAATTCTGAAATCGCACGAAAGCGTATGAAGTCAAAGTGTGCTCTCGCTAAGATCCCTGCTGTCCAGCTGAGGGACTTGATGGGACACGGTTGCATTCAGTGAGGGAAGTGGCTTTTGTATTCAGAGCTCTATAAGCTGAGATTTCTCAATAAAATGCTTATAAGAATGATTACAGCCATTATAATGACCAAACTAAACCAACGAAGCCATGATTTAATAGCTTAGGTAAAAAGCTGCTATTTCTACAGGGAAAATATAACTGAAACTCTAGACCCATCAGTTTAACGGTGCTGAAGGTACTTACTAACACGTAAGGATTTATGAATCTGTAACCTGCTAAATGTGAGCTACTGGTACTCAGGGGATCATATTGCCACACAGAAAAGACTATTCTGAGTTTAGTTTTATAAAATAAATATGAAATATAGTCAAGTCACAAATTTTAAAACCCAGATCTTCCCAAATCCTTTAAGTTCAGCTTTGCAATCTTATTTTTCTATTTAAAAGTCTAGCCATTAAAAATAAATTTAGGGCTGCTTTTTATAGCATAACTAAACTTCCTTTAATTTGTTAAACTATATTTATAAATTAATATATTTTCTTTCCATTTGAAGTACAACTATTGTCTGACTTAAACAAAAACATCCCAACAACTTAAATAACTTTAATTATCTACTAAATTAAGTATATAAGTATGGAAAATTTGGGGTTCTCTTAAATGTTCTCATATTGTATATAAACTTAGTAAGACCAACATAAAATTATAATCAATTAAACAATTTAAGTTAGAATCACAAAGCTGAGCTGCTACCAGGCTAACTATCTAAAACATTACAAGTACATAAAAATAAAATATGCACAGACTGCCATAATGCAAAAATACAGATTTTACCTAGATATAGGCCCTAGAGCCTGGGACTGGAGTTGTGATGCCCATGCACAAATCTGGGATGTATAAAGGGTGGCTTAGTCAAAACAAAAAAGGCAATAGTAAAAATATCACCAACTAACATAGAGAAGCTATACAGAAGTTTGCCATCTGCCTGGGGGTGGTTCTGGATAGAAAAAAAAATTAATGGGTTCCTTAAACCAGTAATGCATGCTCGCGGGGTCCACATTTATAGCACCATGTGGTAGGAATCTCAAGCCAAGAATTCCCATAAAAATGGTCAATGTCAAATGTAAAACTACACTACAAGGGACTTCTGTGTCTACCCACAAAGGATCACTGTTATGGAAATTGTCCTCCTACCATGAACAACTAGGAAACAAGGAAAAAAAGAGGAAAAGGGCACAAACCAAACTGTGAACAAGTGTTTTAGCTGTAGGGTGGGATTATTGGTGATTTTTACTTTATTTTGTTTTCACTTTTTCCTTTACTATATTTCTATATAAAAGCAAAACTAAATGTGAGTGTATTTAATTATCAAGGAAAATATCCAATTTGATTGTATTCCCTAGCTGTGCAAAATGTATTCATCAACCAGCTGTCTGGGGCACTGGCTAGGACTGTGATTCCTGAGAAAAGGAGAGTAAGTGATTGCTCCAGCTGCTTGCCTGGACAGAGGGTTAGGGCTGCAGTTCTGCCAGGGGAACCTGTCAGTCTCAGTGAGTTGAGGAGATGGAGACTGAAGTTCAAGTAGGCAGAGATATCTAGAATTTGTGAGAAAGAGTACTAGAGAAAAGAGTTGCACAGAGACAGTGCTGAGAACTGCGGATGGTCTCTGGCTGAGTACTGCTCTGTGACTGCTTAGGGACAGAGCCACTGAACAGTCGTAGGCCGAGCAATTCTCGGAGCTTACGCAGGCTGGAAATAGTTCTCATTCCCACCAGCTGGAATTAAAAGACTTGGTAAGACATGGAGCATTGGGCAGAGTCCTCAGAAGTATCTCACCTTAATAGTGGGATTGAATTAACCCGAGACTAAAAGCTGCTCTTGACCAACCCTAACAAAGCTTAAAAGAAAGCCTCAGAAGGATCAAGTAGCTACAATAACTTAATAATGTGTCAGAACAAAGTGCAACACACTTTAAATGACTACATTATTGAACAGTATAAAATTCACAATAGCCGGTATCTAATCAAAAGTTAGTAGGCACTAGCCAGGTGGCTCATGCCTATAATCCTTTACGAAGCCAAGGCAGGAGGATCGATTGTGGCCGGAAGTTTGAGACCAGTCTGGGCAACATAGGAATACCACATCTCTACCAAAAAATTTAAAAATCAGCCAAGCACGGCACCATGCACCTGTAGCCTAGCTACCTGGGAGGCTGAGGCAGGAGGATTACTTGAGCCCAAGAGTTCCAGGCTGTAGTGAGCCATGATCATGCCACTGCACTCTAGCCTGGGTGACAGAGTGAGACTCTATTGTAAAAAATAATAATAACAATAATTAGGTATACCAAGAAGCAAGAAAATGTGAGTAATAACTAGGAGAAAATTATATATATAAACAGCCCAGAAATGACACAGATGATAGAATTAGCA
This sequence comes from Propithecus coquereli, assembly GCF_000956105.1. NCBI lineage: Eukaryota > Metazoa > Chordata > Mammalia > Primates > Indriidae > Propithecus > Propithecus coquereli. The sequence goes on from NW_012149507.1 coordinate 4,187,413, forward strand.
GATAAGGATCGTAAAACATCAATTAAACTATATTCCATAGGTTCAAGAAGCCAGAGAAAAGATTGAATACAAGTAGAAACAGAAGAATAGCAAGGCATATCATAATACATTTGCTGAAAAACATAGACAAAGAGAAAATCTTAAAAGCAGAGAAAAAACAACAACAAATCATGTACAAAGAACACAAGTTAGATTAACACAAGATTTCTCACTAGGAACTATAGAAGCCAGGGGACAAAGCAGCAAGGTCTTTAAAGTGCCAAAAGAGAAGCCAAGCGTGGTGACTCACACCTGCAATTTCAGCACTTTGGGAGGCCAAGGCGGGAGGATCACTTGAGGCCAAGAGCTTGAAACCAGCCTGAGCAACATAGCAAGACTCCATCACTAAAAAAAAAAAAATCAGCTGGGCATGGTGGCACGTGCCTGTAGTCTCAGTTACTCCGGAGGCTGAGGTGGGAGGATCACTTGAGCCTGGGAGCTCAAGGCGGTGTTGAGCTATGATGGTGCTACTACACTGCAGCCTGGGCCACAGAGTGAGACCCTGTCTCTAAAAAATAAAATAAAGTTTTTCAGACAGAGGCAAATGCTACATGGATATTCAGATTAGAAAAGAATGAAGAATGGCAGAACTGGTGAATATGTGGGTAAATATGAAATAGAATTTGTTCTCATTTTTAGTCTCTTCTTCTTGCTCCGGATGCACCTCTGCCAGAAGCCCTCTGGCCCAGCCTCATACCCAAGTATGCACTCCTTCCGTCAACCTTGGCCAGCGCCAGGGTTCCCGGGCCTCAGGGCCAATCCCCTCACCAGCGCTGCGTGGGAATAGATGCTGGCTCGCCCCTGACAGCCCTCACCACCCCTCCATCCCTCCAGCCCAGGGCGTCCAACTCTACCCTGGGCTGGACCACCAAGGAGGGTCTTGCTGCATCTATGAAAGTGGCTGCCGAGAAGAGGATGCACAGATGAGGATCTTTAGGAGGTATAATGGGCAGGACTCGGGAGTGCGTTGCAGAGGGGCCGAAGGAGCGGGGATTGCTCAGGAGGACTCACCTACCTACAGGCCTGAGCCCCCGGGTGGACACTTGGGTGGCTGAAAAGGGAGCTGCCCGAAGACAGAGGAGAGGGGATGGGAATACAGCATTTTGGCAAAATCTACAACTCGGGGTAAGAAATTACGGCTTTCAGAAGATATCACCTATCAGAACTCTGATAGCTGATAGAACTCTGATAGATATCAGATATCAGAACTCTGACTGCAAGAGCAGGAGGCAATATGAGATGTGTGACCAGAACACAGCAGGGGATGATGTTTACACAATTACTGGGGTTGAATTCTAAGAATAAGTAAAAGAGAAAATGTGAGTGAAGTGCCGGGAACTCTGAATTCTTATACTGTGTATTATAAAAACCAAAACAAAACTCCTCCCATCTTTGTGGTGTGTTAATCTACGTTAGGACAGCAAATCTTTTACAATAGGGGTATTGAGACTCCGTTCTCTCAGGCATAGAATAAGGAATTTTCTTCACCGCTCTGGCAGTTACTGCCACACTTCCAGGTACTGCATTTGCGGTACAGACTAACACTGTGTTGTTGTTAGCACAAACTGTATGTTCTGGTTACTTCTAAGTATCCACCACTATCAACTGAAAAAGTGATTTATGAATTAACAGTACCCCTGGCACAGACTCACAAGTGTTCATTGTGTTCTCCTCTATGGCCCAGCTTCCCTTACCCACAGCAAGACATTTAGATAAAATGAACAGATTTTATGGATGATCACGGGCTCAATACACATAGTGGCTTCAGACATTTGCACTTTGACCTATACCTCAGGGCCTTAGAGATAGTTATGTTAAAAAAAAAAGTCTTAAGTTATTTAAAACAGTTCTGAAGAATCAACTGATACATGGAAATTAAAATCTCAATCTCTAAAATTTACATGGAAGTTTCCAAAATAACTTAGCTCATGGTTATTAACACCTAAGTGATTTTTAATATTTTTTTACATTTTATTTATATACTTTAATTGTAGTCCAGTGTCAAGAGGGGTAATAGTACTTGTCACAAAGCTCATGCACGTACGCTGGGTACTTCTGAGGACAAATATTCACATTCTGAAAAAGAGAGAGAACAATATGCGACCAAGTTTAACGTAAAACACTTTGGAAACAAAATAGGCCCCGCTTTGAATAAATGATGAAAGTAGTGTTCCCCTCCCCTGGTCTTGAGTTTCTGTGGTTTCCTTCTATGGTTTCTTCCCTCTCGTTTCTATGTTTAAAAGGATGAAGGGCAGAACCGGTAGGGCCAGGACTGCAGCCAGAGGAGTTACTGGTGCCTGTGATATCACATAAGAGCCACCTACTCTACTTGCCAAGAGCTGGTTTCAAGCCAGGAGAAAAGGTGCCACATCTCTGGGACAGATAGAAGTGAAGAGTTTCCTTTCAGAGACCGGGGGATGAGGCCCAGAATCAGAGGGTCTTTTATTACTTCGACTCTATTTTGACTGCTCCAGGGCTGATCGCAGTTATCTCAATGTCCCTTACTGAATGTGCCCAGTAGCTGCCCACAGAAAGCCTCTCCAAGCCGACCTCCCCGCCAACTGCAGCACATATGTGCCCCCTCTTGCCATCCCCTTGTTCTTTACAGCTTAATATTCCCTCCTGGGAAGAGCTAACCAGGCCTCGGAACCCTCTTTGCCCACAGGCTCCTGTCAGTACAGGCACCTCCGGTTCGTAAGCTCCCCATGCAGCCCAGCCCCATTCACCAGAACTTCACACGAGAAGTGTCTCTCCCTCACGCACTCAAAACTAGGAGCCGCATTGCCAAGAGCAGTCATCTCATTGCACGGAAGGGAAGACTGTGCCGAGAGAGAAGAGAAGCGACTCATTGCTGGGGCAGAATCAAGAAATCTGAAATCCTCCTCTCAGGAGAAAGTACCAGCAGCATTGAAGTAAAGGTGAGGAAATGATGAAAATGAAAACAATTCCTTGTTTTCTTCTCACAACTGAAGGAGAAAGCAATTACCTCTAAGTCATGCTTTTAAAAACACAAGACATCATTTCTTCGTTCATTCATTCATTTGACAAATACTTACTTGCACCTGGTCTGGGTCAGGCCCTGTTTCCCCAGGCCCCTTGGCATGACAGGCTGACCAGCCTCCATCCCTAAAATTCCTGCCTTGCAGCCAGGTTTACATCCAGTGTAAGTGGAAAATCACCCACAGCCATGGAAGTGAACTGGGGTGAGGAACTGGTTTTTTCCATCTCACTAAGTGTGGCAGGACAGAGCCGCTCAGGAGTGTGGGGGCGAGAGATGAGGGAAGGAAAGGGAGAACAGGCAGAAATATGTATTGGCTTCTGCACATAAACTTCGTATCTGCGAAGAATCGGATTACTTCATTTAGACATTTTTAATTAGAATATTTCTCAATTTTATATTTCTCAATTTTTCTTATCTAGGCTACATTACATTATTGTTGATAACATTTCAAAAACTTGTTGAGCACTGTGGAAGGCAGTCATTGCCTTTAAATATAAGGCACCAAAGAAACAGAAAAGCTAAGTAAAAATGTAATGACAAGCCATTTTAGCTAGAGTAATAGAAAAATTTTATTTGTGTTTTAAAATATGGTCGTGCTAAAATCACTTCAGCTTACAAAATAGAGACATTTTGATGTCCCTAGTTCTACTAGAATCTGAGTGGATGACATTTGCACCACTTTTATGAAGAAGCAGATTGATTGATCTCCCGCCTAGCAGAGATACAGAGTCAATTTGTCCCATTTCCATTCTACTTTGATAATACAAAACTAAAATAATGGGAAAATTTATCATCATAAGGCTGAAGATATACAGTAAGTGCTCAGACCTTTGTTGGTAAATAATTTCAAGTGATATATATAGGTCAAGAGACTAGAAGAACTTTTAAAAAAATTCACACATTACTTCAAATGTTTGTTATAGTGTTATGTCGTAGAGATATAGTTGTAAATTATTATTATTGTATTAATTGTGTATTGTACAGAAATATATTACTTATATATTACATATAGAAAGATATCGTTTATTACTGTGGTATTACAGTAATATTATATTGTATTATGGCTGTGTATTATAGAGCCACAAGCATAATAAAAATTAGGGATCTTGAACTCTAAAAAAAGTTGTATAAAGACCTTAAAATAGTGAGACTTTGGCTCTTCATTTCTATGGTAGCCAGAGTTACAGAAATGCAGTGTGCCCTTTGTCAACACAGGAAGTTTGTTACAAAGACATCATTCAGAACAAGAGTCAGTTTCTGGGAACTCCCTTTAATATGAAATGGAAAAAAAAAATCAGAAAATATTTGCTTCTACAGCCTTTAAAGTCGTTTTTGTAGAGATTAGGCAAGTTACTGCAAAAAAAAAAAAAAAAAAAAACTCCAACGCAATTCATTTCGCCGTGGCCCTCTTGCACGAGTCCTCGAGAGGCGCGCACCGTTGTCGCGTAGCGTCCTCTCCCGCTGCAGGTAGCCGCGCCCCGGCAGGAAGCGCGTGTTCCTGACGTGCCCCCGCCACCCACGGAGCAGGCGGTCAACGCAGGTACCCTGAGGAGCTGACAAAGGTTCTTTTAAGCATGTAATGTCTTAAAAGTAGTCACTTACTGATCAGGGATGCTTGGAACTTGTCAGTGTAATGTCTGCCAGTGTTGCTGTTATTGTTACCATTCGTTTATTCCTTCAACAAATGCGTGCCCAGCAAACGCTGCGAGGAAACAGACACGAATCAGACGGAGACGCCCTCAGCGTGCTCCGTGCCAGCCGAGGCAGGGACCGCAACATGCGTGACGTGATACCCGCAGCACGTTCCTAGGAAGACACACGACATGCTAGTGTCTGGGTTCTGAGGGGGGAGGCGCTGTTTGGCCCATGAGGAGGTGAGGACGAAGAAGAAGGTGGAATACGGGAGTCGGTACAGGCTCTGAGGACGCAGGAGCGGTTACCTGAGCTCCCATGAGCAGGCGGGTGTTAGCCATTTTTACACTGAGGGGAAGGGTATTTCTGCTAGAAATCACTCAGCACCGTGAAGACATCCCCGAACCACACAGGTACGCGCAGGAGTGAGCTTCAATAAATGCTCCCAGAGAACGGAGGTGTCAACAAAAATTAATCCGGCCCTGGTAACGGCTGAATTGTGTCCTTCAAAATTCGTGTGTTGAAGCCCCAACACCCAGTACCTTAGAATGTGACTGTATTTGAAGATAGTCTTTAAAGAGGCAAATAAGTTAAAATGAGGTCAGTGGGGTGGGCTCCAAGCCAACGTGACTGCCATCCTTACGAGAAGATTAGGAGACAGACGCAGACCATGTGAGGACACAGGGAAAAGGTGGCCACCTGCAACCCAGGAGAGATGCCAGGAGAGACCAACCTGCCAACACCTTCAACTCAGACTTCCAGCCTCCAGAACTGTGGGGAAATAAATTGTTGTTGCTTAAGCCACATAGTCTGTGATACTTTGTTATGGCAGCCCTAGTAAACTAAGACAGTCCTCACGGGACTTCAGACAGACCCCTGGTTTGAACCTGGTTTGGTTTCTGGGCTCCCTACCTTGCTCCAGCTTACAGCTCAGCCCAGCCATGCTGGCGGACCACGACGCCGGGCATCTCATCAGCAAGTCCCGACCCATGAGGCATGAGATGGAAGAAACCAAAATATGCCAATAAAGGCAACAATAAGTATCTCTTGAAGACCTGCTAGTCATAGAGTATTATGTTTGGCCCTGGGTCACTGATGTTTGTGTTACATCTATCAATAAGGACTCATGATATGCCAGCTACTGTTCTAAGCCCTATGCGCACTGTGCCCTCTCTTTAAGCATATAAGGAAGATACTATTATTGGGCTGCTTTTCCAGACAAGGAATCAGAAGCACCAAGAGGGATTTTTGCCCAAAACCACACAACTAGCACACGGTTGAGCTGGGTTTTGAGCCTACGCATTTAGGCTCCAGAGTTTATTTTCTTATCAGGTAATTACACGCTGCTGCCTCTCAGGTTAAACGTGGATAGAAATATTTTCACAGGCCGGGTTCAGTGGCTCATACCTGTAATCCTAGCACTTTGGGAGGCCAAGGCGGGAGGATCACTTGAGGCCAGGGCTTCGAGATCTTCCTGGGCAACACAGTGAGACCCCATCTCTACAAAAAATAAAAAAAAAAAAATAGCCAGGCGTGGTGGCACATACCTGTAGTCCCAGCGACTTGGGGGCTGAGGCAGGAGGATCACTTGAGTCCAGGAGTTTGAGGCTGCAGTGAGCTTTGATGACACCACTGCACTTTAGCCCAGGCAAAATAAAAGAAAAGAAATGAAAGGGAGAAAGGAAGGAAGGAAGGAAAGAGGAAAGGAAAAAAGGAAGAAAGGAAGGAAGGAAGAAAGAAAGAAACAAAGAAAGAAAGAAAGAAAAAGAAAAAGAAAAAAATACTTTCACAGTCTTCCAGTCTTCAAGGCATGCCAGGAGCATTACCATCCTCTCAACCTTGCGGGGCACGTGTGGGGGGACATCTAGGCATTGCTGCAGATTGAGTTGCTGCAGGAAGAACCCCCACAAACACACACACTCCAAACATATAGACATGCTGGATAAAATGGAACAAAAATGTTTTTAGTACACTTAGAGCATGAAAGAAAGAAATCTCTTGAATGTATAATCGTTTAGGGCGAAGACATTACTTTTACTTCATTGCTGAATCTCTAGGGCTTAAAATTGTGCCTGGCACATTAGTAGGCATTCGATAAATATTTGTTGAATGTTAGAAAAAAAAGGGGGGGCTGGAAATGAACAGTAAACTTAAAGCCAACTAGTGTTCAAGAGTAAAATTGAACCGATAAAGAAGGCGTTGAAACTCAACAGAAGCTTCAGGAATTAGAAGCTGGGGTCTTCATGCTAATACATCAAATGTTCACAGATCAAATACATCATGTTCACACACGTCAAAAGATGAAGCTGCTAACCTGTGTGAGAAGAGCTCTTTGCATAAAGCCAAGGAGTTGTCCCATCTGTGAAACAGAGACTAGAATACTCTAACTGGACAAGGAGTCCTGAGAAACTACAGCAAGCTGACCTGCACTTCCGGTAATTTGTCTACACAACCCGAAGAATGGGGACTTCGAGAGAAAGACTCTGGTAGAAAATACCTACTACAGATGTGCTTATAGGTAAAAATCAGAAACCATCAGGGAAATGAAGTATCATGAGAAAGAATCGCAAAAAGGGGAATTCCCGTCTAATAACTAGAGTTAATAGAACAATATAAAAAAATCTTTAAAATAATTGTGTTTACAATATTAAAAGAAGTAAATGAAGAAATGTAATTTATAAGGCAGGAGGAGGA
>NW_012149507.1:4196989-4210429 GCF_000956105.1 Propithecus coquereli
GTGAGCCACCGCGCCTGGCCTATGCCTGTTTAACTTTTCAAAAAGATCCCTCTGGGCTGTTAGTGGAGAATGGATTGAGGTAGGATAAAAATGAAAGAAGGGAAAAGAGTGAAGTTGCTTTTCCACTGATTCGGGAAGGAATTGAGAGCGGCTTCGACTGAAGTTAGCAGCAGAGCTGCAGAGAGGTGCACGGATCTGAGATATAACCTGAGGCTAAAGTTTTGTGGATGCACTGGATAGAGCGAATGAAGAAAAGAGGGAAGAATCGCAGATACCTTGAAGACTTTTGGCCTGTCCACTGGAAGGGTGGCGTCACCGCTACATGACATAGGAAAAATGAGAGGAGGGAGGATTGGCGGAAAATCGAAGGACTGATATTGGGCACATGAATTCATCCCTGTCAAACCTACGAATGGAGACGGCAGCGAAGAAGGTGGATACATGGGGGAGGCCATGGGGGACAGAGATGTCAGAGTCATGCTACCAAGACAGAACACCCTCTGGGAAGGAGGAGTGAGGAGAGCGAGCCCTGGTGCGCGCAGCTCGTACAGTTCCAGAACAGGAGGAGCCAGCAAGGACAGCCAAGAGGGAGCAACGTGGAAGGCACAAGGAGGACCAGAGGGTGCCAGGCAGGCAAAGGAGGAGAATGCATGTCCCCCAGAGTGTGAACTGCATCAGGTGGGGGCGAGTTTGGTTTCTGTGACAGGAGACTTGGAGTGGGTTCGAAAGGAAACGGAGGTTGGAAAAGTGAGGACGCGGAGTGCAGACAATTAATTCAGGCAGTTTTTCTGAATGCGGAGGAAAGAGATGAAGTGGCAGCCGAAGGGGGCTCAGAGTAGGGTGTTCTTTAGGGTGATACGTACTAGAGTAGAAGACGCCGATGAGACTGAGAGAAAGCGAAGATGCAGACTGAGCCCTGAGTAGACAAGAAACGGTGACATTCCAAGGACAGGTGGAGGTTTGGCCGTGCCTGGATGGGGACACTGCCCTCTGCCTTCACAGGACAGAAGGCAGAGCAGTGTGAGCACAGACGGAGGCAGGTAGTGGTGGGATGATGAGAAGTTCCTGTCTAACCGTTGCCATGTTCGAAGGAATTATGAGGCAGAGTCATCAGTTGAGAGGGAAGGATTGAGGGGAAGATGGAGAATCAGGTTAGTGAAGAGAGGAAAAGGCAAGATACAAACATCTCAGAGAACAGGGCACGTGGGAGGGTTTCCAGGAGGTGTCAGGGCCCACTGGGAATCTGCGTGTCATAAACTGAAGATGAGACTTGTCAGCCGGGTTGGGATCTACACATTCAGTTGCACAGACGTAGTTCTGCCGAAGGACCAGGCCTCTGCCAGATGAGTAAATAGAGAAAGAATGAAGAAACGGGCGAAGGGTGGAAATGATTATAGTGTTGGACCTTGGAGCCCCAGGCTGGGTAAGAAGGAAGAGAACACTAGAGCAGTGAAATGCAGTGGACTGTTAGTCAAAATGAGAAACATTTGGAATTTAAGCTTTTTAGTAAGTAGACCAGAGGATAACATATCACGATCAGAGAGTGGGATGCTTACATCTGGGATTTCAGAGAGGTCCCTCCACTTACAAGTCCCCTTACAAGCAGGTAGAATAGTTATCTATGGGATGACATTCCAGAAATAGCAAGAAAGGTGCCTTGTCCTCACCCTACCCAACTTCCTCACAGTGTGCTGAAATTACATGATTAGAAAACCGTTCCCCACCGTGGTCAAGTTACTTCCTATTGAAATGAAAACCTGTGGGAAAGATGACTTACGCCGCCCCAGCAGGGGGCTGCACGGCTCCTTCTTTTAGTGAGTACGAATTAATCCCCTCTCAGCCAAGGGTCCCGTGTGGCCAACCAGGTGGTGTGCAGCACTGGGCAAGTCCGATGCTGCTTCCAACTTTGGGCAACTGGCATCCTCCCAACTTCACCCTTGGTGGAGAAATAATTTATCGGATTATTTCCAGAGGACAGGTTTTTACATGGGAAAGAGCAAAGATCTTGAGCACCTGGAACAGAAGGTTTGGGCCTTCACAGTTTAGCAAACTGCAAGTTTTGTTAAAAGGGAATAAAAAACAGAAATATGTATCGAAAATCTTTAAAATATGTACCCTTAGACACAGAAATTCTGCATTAAATATTTTATCATAAGGAAATAGAGACAATGTCCTGAGATGTTTGAATAAGAATGTTCATCACTGCAGGGCATGGAGGCTCACGCCTATAATCCTAGCACTCTGGGAGGCTGAGGTGGGAGGATCACTTGAGGTCAGGAGTTCAAGACCAGCCTGAGCAAGAGTGAAACCCCCGTCTCTACAAAAAATAAAAAGCTTAAGCGGGCATGGTGGCTCACACCTATAGTCCCAGCTACTTGGGAGGCTGAGGCAGGAGGATGGCTTGAGCACAGGAATTTGAGGTTACAGTGAGCTATGATGATGCCACTGTACTCTAGCCCAGGTGACAGAGTGAGACTCTGTCTCAAAATAAATAAATAAATAAATAAATAATAAAGCTTTTAATTGACAATATTTATTCTGACAGCATCTATCGCAAAGAAGGAGTTGACTCAAACTGAATTACTTCATTATAAAAAGAAATGATTCTTGCCAAAAAATAACGATGCCTACATCCAGACAGGAAGGTACAACATTCTTTTTCTAATATATGTTTTTTCTGATAACTACATTATCCTACTTTGGAAAATATAGTTAATGCAGTAGCTGGAGCTTGAAGACAGGCGTATTACAAGGCCTGGCAAAAATAGTTCAGGCTTCTTCCTGGAGCCCGAGGGAGAGCATTGCGGGAGGAAATCGTGGGGGATAATTGTGTCGACTCCCAGCCGTCCCGCTGCAGGCAGAGCAGTCAGCAGACTGTCCTGGGAATGTGGCACCTTCTAAGCCATTTGCTGTGCTCCTGCTGTAGGCTCCAAACAGACCAAGAAAGGAAAGGAGGGAGAGAAAGGCGGGCAATGAATCCAAAACCGGGGAAGCAGAGATTTAAAAAGAAAGAAAAGACAGAGGGCAGAAGAAGGGAGAGGGTCATGCCACCTACGTATGCCCTGTGGAAAGAAAGAGGGAGGGTAATACATGTATTTATTGCAAAATAAGGCAATCATTTATCCATTCGTTCTCTCAACAAACACATTTTAGGCCCCCACAATGGCCCAGACCCTACGTTATGACAGGAAAGAAAAGCATCTTTCTGTCCAGGTAAACACAATAGACCAGTCTTCTAGAATGTACTTTTTGTTATTCTTCTGTGCAAAACTTTATGACCTTGGCTCATGACCTTGCTCAATAAACGTGGCTCACGATTTTCCTGCCCTGCAATCACTTTTCCCTCCACGTCACCTAGCCACATTCTAATTTTTCTTTGCCACTTACCTATTCCATGGAGTCATCTTTAACTTCTCCCTCCAGGCCATGTGGATATTTCTTCTCTGACCTCCTACTTTATCTATAATGAGTACCATATTTACATGTTAGACTGCAATTATTTTGTATTTATGTGTATTTTCTACTCAGTTTGTAAGGTGGGTTGTGTGGGTTTCCTCACACTAACACAGAAATTGACACTCAGTAAATACTGACTGATCAACACACCCACATGGTTGACATTTAGCTTGTCCGTCAGTCACTGAGAATTAACACAAAGCAGGAGATGAACGCTTGGTTATAACAAGGATTCATAGAAATCTGTTGATTTGTTACCATTCATGCATTCAATTAATATGTATTAAAAATTCAGTCGTTAGGAAGGTATGTTCCCTTGCTTTCTGATTGTTTTGCTTGTAAATAAAAGGGTAGAGTAAAATTCTGAATGCAATAGAAAAAGATCAAGAAAGTAAGCTAACGAATACTTGGCTAAAGGCACCCGAGGCTCTTAATGTCTCCTTCTACACAAAAACATACGTGCTGGGTATGCATTTACTTAGACAAATTCCAAGAAGTGTCTTAAATGCTTTGGAGGAGGGGACGAGTGGGAGGAGGTACCTTATTCTTTTCAGATTGTGAAATGGGGAAAATTCCATACTTACTAATATTTGAAGACTAAAGCTAATCATTATCAGAATCATCAATATCAACGACACCAAACATTTTATTTAGTATTTCTAAGAACTATAAACCAGGCAACATGTATAGAGTAAAATTATGAAGAAAACAGGGACCCTGCCCATGAGCAGCTTAACTGTCCCAATGGAGCAAAGTAAGAATGCCACCTGTAAGATTTGCTGTCGGTGTCTGGAGGGTCGCGCAGGTGTCATGCGTCCCCTGAGAGGAGACGGCTTGGCAGTCACCCAACTCAAACACACCCTGGTCTAGAGAACACACAGAGGAGCCTTGATCTTGGCATCGCCGCACCTGCAGTTCGCACAGGGCCCGTCCCATTCAGATGCGCGCTCCAAGTTCCTCCGGCTTCTAGTCTCCCTCCCTTTTCGCTTCCTTCATGTTTCCAGGGGCCCCAGCGGCTCCACCACACCAGGGCACCTGTAGGCGCCTCGTAGGCCGTAGGTCTCTCGCATCCTTCAGACCAGACAAGGCAAACAAACCTTTCTCCTGCGAATACCGAGACCATCTCTGTGACCTGTGAGCAAGGTAGAAAGGGAGCACCCAGGAGAAGGAACATCCTGCCCTGAGGTGGATTCACACTGAAATACAGTCATGTGCCCCATAAGGACGTTTGGTCAACAATGGACCACCTGTATGACAGTGGTCCCACAAGATTGTACTATATTTTGACTGTACCTTTTTTGTCTAGATGTTTAGATACACAAACACCACTGTGTTATAATTGCCTATGTATTCAGTACCACGTACAGGTTTGCGCCCTGCGAGCAAAGGGCCATGCCACATAGCCTGGGTGTGTAGCAGACTACGCCATCTAGGTGTGTGTAAGTACACTCTGTGATGGCACAAAACAATGAAATCACCTGAAGACGAATTTCTCAGAATTTCCTTGTCATTATGCAATACATGGCTGTACAATTCAAAGAAGAAATGTTATTTTTAGGAATGGTTTTGGCTCTGAGAATTAAAAACCCAAAATATAACACAAAGAAATGTTAAATGCCTGAGATGATGAATACCCCACATACCCTGGTTTGATTAATTCACATTGTATGCCTATATCAAAACACCACAGGTACCCTATAAACATAGAGTACATACATATTATGTACCCATAATAATTACAAATAAAAATTTAAAAAAGAAGAAAAAATCTCAAAATAACAGTGACTTACACCAGATAGAGGCAGATTTCCCTTTTGTGTAAAAGTCCACAGGTAGGTGTCCAGCCCAGGCCTGGCATAGTGGCCCTACCCCATGAAATTCCCAGGGAGCCCACTCCTTCCCGCTCACTGCTCCATCATCTCTAGGATGTGGCCTTGGTCTTCCCGGTCCAAGATAGCAGCCAGACCTCCTGGCACCAAGTTCTCGTTCCAGAAAGCCAGATAGAAGAAAGGGCAAAAAGAAGACATGAGAGGCACAGGTCAGTCGTCTTTTGAGGAAGGTTCCCAGAAGTCACCACAGGACAATTCCACTGGCGTCTCATTGGTGAGCACTTCATCACCTGGTTACACCAAGCCATAAACAAACCTAGGAATAGAGTCTTTTCTAGGTGGCCATGAGCCCAGCTAAAAATTGGGGGTTTGTTTCTATGGAAGAAGGAGAAAATGGATTTTGTAAGAGAACTAGCTTCTCAGACACGAATAGCAAACAAAATGCTTTAGGAGTAGAGAAAGATCAATTTAAAATTAGGAAAATTGGAGATAGTTTCATGGAAGAGAGGTAACTCTTGAAAGCCGTATTGCTTGAATGGGTAGACATGGAAAGAACGTCACAGGGAGAGTCACCAGAATGAACAAACGCACAGGAGCGGGTCAATGCTGTTCATTTACACTCATTCCTTCCTTCATTTCTTATTCATTAATATGTTAAAAAATTTATTATGGATCTTTCCAATCATACATAAATGTAGAAAAGAATATGAACCTTCAGAGCTCATCAAAAATTGATATTTTGAAAATTATCAATAAACACTTATTAAGCAGAATTTCAACTAAGAATTTAAAAAATGATTAAAATATAACGGCCCCAAGGAATTTACAGTATAGTGGGTATGTCCAAGGGCCATGCATTGAAGGAAGTGGATGAACAGTTGATGAAGTTGGGTGGGAAGGCAGTAGGAGATGTAACTGGGATACATGTGTGTTAATTCTCTGTTATGTTCCAATCAGTGAGTTGGAGAAATTTGGATAAGAAGCACCACCTCCGTCCTGTGGACTTCTGCAGTCCTGCAGAGGTATGCACAATCTCGTGGAAATAAATGGCTGCAAAATCAGGGAAGGCCTGGACTATCGTACCAAGGGATATGAACTTCGTTCAGGCAATTAGGGAATTACCAGAAGTGGTTAACCAGGAAAATGGCATAATGTTAAATCTGGATTTTAGGAAGATAATTGGTGCTAGTCTGAGGGATGGACTGAAAGGAGAAAAAAAACAAGAGCTGGGCACGGTGAAATGTGCCTATAATCCCAGCTACTTGGGAGGCTGATGCAGGAGGATCACTTGAGCCCAGGAGTTTGAGACCAGCCTGAGCAACATAGCGAGACTCCATCTCTTAAGAAAAAGAAAGAAAGAAAGTAGGAAAAAACAGAAAAATGGAAAAATGGTTGGTAATTGAAACTTAATTTCAAAGCCAGGCATGGTGGCTCATGCCTGTAATCCCAGCACTTTAGGAGGCTGAAGTGGGAGGATCGCTTGAGGCCAGGAGTTTGAGACAAGCCTGGGCAATATAGTGAGACCCCATCTCTACAAAAAATAAGAAAAAAAGTAGCTGTGTGTGGTGATACGCATCTGTAGTGCCAGCCACTTGGGAGGCTGAGGCAAGAGGATCCCTTGAGCCCAGGAATTCGAAGGTACAGTGAGCTATGACTATATCACTGCACTCCAGCCTGGGTGATTGTGTGAGACCCTGTCTCAAAAAAAAAAAAAAAAGTTAATTTCAAAACGATCTGAGTAAAATGAAAGAGAGAGAAGAATCAACAGATTTTGATGTCTATGTTGTGCCCTGCCTTGTACCAGGCCCTTTACACGCATTGTGCCATTAACCCTCACGACAGCCCCGGGAGGAAGGTGTTATCTTGATTTTTATGAGAAAGTGACTTACCTGAGCTCCATCCCTAGATGGCAGTGGAATCAGAATTCCAGTCTGTCCTGCTGGCCTCCAGAGCCTCCATCCTTCCAGCCGCACCACAAGCCTCCGAGTCCCGAACCACAGGAGCAGCAGAAGGACAAGGAAAGAGGGCGCGGATGTGAGAGATGCTCCCAGGGAACAGAATGCGCTGGCGAATCAGGTGGAGCGGGTGGGGAAGAGCAGAGAGGGGAGGGACCGAAGGCGACTGCAGCTCCAAGCCGAGCGTTGAGAAGATGGGAACGTGTTTGTCTGAGACACACGAAACAGAAGGAGCAGAGCTGGGGGAACAGAACCTGCACTGGACTTTCCGTGAGTTGGATCGGAGTTAATGCTGACGCAGCGACTGCGAACCCGGGTCTGACACTGGGAAAATCTCACGTCCCAGTGCACACATTTAGGAGACCGACAACGGGCGCGGGCGTGACAGCAGTAGCTGCCAGTGTGTGACATCTCCCAAGAAGAGATGGAGTAAGAAAAAGCAAGAGCCAACGTCAGAACCTTAGTTGGCGTCCACGTTTCCTGGACGGAAGGAAGAGGAGCCGCGACAGGGGCTGGGAAAGGGCTATCTGAAGAGGAGAGAAACAGGACAGGACTGTGCTGGGTTCCTGGAAAGGTGAGCGGTGACTTAATGTCCCAGTTAGGATGTCATCCATGAGCTCTTCGAGGGCAGAAGTGGCGTGGGGGAGGGTGGGAGCCAGACCCCAGCGTCCGGGGAAGGAGGAGGGAGGCGGCAGAGGCAGCCAGGCCCCTGCTTCTGTTATGGTTCGAAGTGCGAGAAAAGACCACGTAAGACCGAAACTGAGCCAAATTATGAGTCTTTATTAGCTGGCCAGCGACTACCCTCTGCACTGCCACAGAGGGCTGCACAAAGAGCAGTCCAGAGCCAGGAGGGACCAGCTCTTTTAAAGACAAAAACTGCACACTGATAAATCATCTAATTGCTTGCGTAAGCACAGTTACAGAAGCAAGAAAGCCTTAGTCCTAACCATGGTACAATCTTATCTTGGGCCGACATGGTCTGGGAGGTTTTGGGAATTCTCCCCTTTCCTTAGATGAGTTCCGTAGGAGTTACAAGTCACAGCTGCAACCTTACTTTGAAGCAAGTATAACAACATTGATCTTAGCCAACATACATTTGACATCTCCTTATCCAAGCCCTATCACCTTCCACACAGGAGGCACTGCTGGGCCGCTCAGTGCTCCGGGGCGCTCCCACCCTCTGGCCCAGGCTACTATTTTATCTCGTGGACTCCTGTGTGAAAGGCACCGTTTTCTTCCTTACATTCTTAGGTGCCCTAACGAAGGCGAGATAGCAGGTTCGGGGTCAGTAAGGGTCAGCTGAAAACTTTCCACTCTCTTAAGCAAGCAAGCAAGTACAATACAGAAGCCAATGGCTGGTTATTTGCTGCTTATGGTCTCTAGGCCCTAACACTTCCGCGTGTGGAACGATCACGGAAAAGAAGCGAGCGCAGGAGAGAAGCAGGATAGGCGAGGCGGGCTTAGAGGAGGGCTTTTCTTTCCAGGATGAAGGGTATCGTCAGTCCGTGAGCGGAGAGAAAGGCGCTGCAGAGAAGCGACACCGCGACAGAGAAGGGAGAGTTCTTGCTCCGGGAGAGCGGAGGCAGGTGAGAGAAACGGTGCAGAGAGATGCATTCTGGGAATCTGAGCGGCAAGATGAGACAGGCAATGCAAATGCAAGGGTGTGCTTATGGCTTGGGGACAGTGGCAGAGGAGTGGCCCTGCCCCCGAAGGGGCCCCTCGGAATGTAGAAGGCCCGATGCGTGACAGAGCCTCCAGTACGGCTGCACCGCGGGGACTGCAGGGGCCAGCCGGGTGCGGGGCGACTTTCCCCAGCAAAGCGCAGCAGCTCAGGCCCAGGAGCACTGGAAATGGAGTGCAGAGTGAATCCTGAAGTGGGAATCGAGGGCTCAGCGAGTCTGGCGTGAGAGTAAGAGCTGAGCTGAAAAGAACCACCAAAGGCTCCAGACCACGCAGATCACCGGCGAGGGGAGGGAAGGCTGAGGGACACCAAGCACTTGAAGGCAGACGCTGCATATCGTGCCTCATTCTATCTCCCAACTCCCTGACACATCGTAGCCTCTCCGTAAGTGTTTCATTGTAGACGAATGAACTGATCCTAAGATACCAACACCAACAAAGTGCCTACTGGGTAATACAGACAGATGTGGCACAAAGAGAGGTCACCCGAGGCCGAGGCGGTCAGGTTGGTTGCCAGGAGTGCTATGCACAGAGACTTCCTCTTGGCTTGCTTCCCACTGCTGGGGGCTGTTTGCCTTTCTGCCCTTTCTTTGCTTACTTTATTAGGTTTATTTTACTTCTCTTCTTTGCATCTAGCACAGTGTCTTGCACAGAGTAGGCATTCAATGCATGTTCACAAGACTCAATGCAAACCGTACCGTGATTGGTATTTGGTTTTCTGTTTGATTGTTTATGAATTGGGAGCATCAAGCCTGCGGCGTGTAGGAATTGCTGCTTCCGCTTCCCGTGGCCCTCCGCGACCTCACCATGCAATCTGTCCTGTGCATTTTACAGCTACCTGGGCAGCCTAAGTACACTTCCCTGCTAGTCTCCAGTGCTTCCACCTCGGCAGGCCTTGAGATAAGCACCCTAAGAGCACTCCAGCGCCCAGCTCCATCCGCCTCCTCACACAGGGAGCCCCTGGCCCTCTCTGAACTCCCTCCCAGGGTGCTCAGTGCAGTCTTCCCAGGTCTTGGCTACGCTCCACCAGGATATAGTCCTTGCTCAGACGATCTTGAGTAAATACTTCTCCCTGCTGAAGCCAAATCCGGGCCATCTGTGGGTGGCCCATCTGCACAGTCTACCCATTTCAGCAAGCATAAACTAGACCAGACTTGTGGATAATCCTCAAACCTTTTAAATCTGTATTTCTGGAATTCACTGACTACTTTTCCACAATGGAGGCCTTTTTAAGAGGTTAGTTTGTGAGCATGAGAAAGTACAGGTGATGCTACTAGTGCTATGACAGCCATGCAAGAGAAGCCAGGACAGAGGCACTGGCCTCTGTGGTAGAGATACACAGTCGTCCTCAGTATCCACAGGAGACCGGTTCCAGGCCCCCTGGGGATGCCAAAATCCGAGGATGCCCAGTCCCTGATATAAAATGACATAGTATTTGCATATAACCTACATACATCCTCCTGTACACTTTAAATCATCTCTAGATTACTTATAATGCCTAAAACAATGTCAACACTATGTAAATAGTTGTTATACTGTATTGTTTAGGGAATAATGACCCCAAAAAAGTCTGCACATGTTCAGTATAGACAACAGCATCCATTTTTATTTTTCTGAATATTTTCAATCCGAGATCAGTTGAATCCATGGATCTGGAACCCATGGATATGGATAGTTGACTATATTTCAAAACTTTGCAAGCAGGATGAATATTGGCACAATTTCCTGTCTTTCTGAAGTAGGAATTCCACCTCTTAGAAATGAGGAAAGTTAGCACAGAACATAATGTGTAGAGTAGTCAGGGGCTAGACCAAAAATCTGGACCCACAACTCCTGACTGTAAGAAGGCAAGCTATAGGATGTTTTACATCAGCTTATACCTTATCTTATTAAACACAGATGGCAATGTAGGCAGAACCTCATTCACATCATTAAACTGAGCCTATTCAAAATGTCTTATTATGCACAATCAGAAGTTCTCTATCTTGTGCTAAAAGCATAACTGATTTAAAGATCATTTGAGAACAAAAATAAGTCCTTTGTGTGTGTAAATTTTACTCCCCTGGTGACTCTATTATCACTGCTTCCTGTAGGTCAGTGAGCAAGTTGGTACAATCCATGGCAGAATCATAGAGCTAGACCAGTTGGCTTCAAACCCACCATTTCCTGACTGTGTGAAAGTCAGACTCCCCCCAACTAAGTCCCCCTCTAAAATGGGATAAGGACACCGCAGTGTCTCCTACATGGAGATTTTGCAAGGATTAAATGAGGTGATTTATTTTTAACAGTGCCTAGGAGAGCACTTGGCCATAGTAGGCACACAGCGAGGGGCTTTCCCTTCCCACTCCCCTGTGACGTATTTGCTGCCTGGTTTCCCCAAGGGTAACCCTTTCCAAAGCGCAAACAAAAACATATCACGGAAATGGGAAAGGTCTCTGTTCCCCTCCATAGTACAGAAATCATTCGAAGTGTATGGAAGCAGTAATTCATTTTTGTGGGATTTTCTTGCTCAAGTTGCCTAAAAATTTTACTGAAACTATTTTTGTATTAAATATGTTTTTAAGTGCTTTATAGTTGGGATGGCATAAAATAATATGTACAGCCCAGTGGGGCAGTTCCTGGTCAGGTTATTGTCCCCATTTTACGGATTAGTAAACTAACACTCCAGGAAGTGAAGTCAACCAAGCCATCAAGTTCATGTGACGAGTACGTGTGGGAAGAATGGAACCCCAGTCTCTCCACACCTCCACCCTAGTTATTTTCTCTCCCCAGCTGCACTTAGGTACTGGTCTTCCAAAGCCCAGGGAGCCACAGCTGGGAATCCACCTTTGTTAGATGAATTCGTGACTCGCTGCTGGAGCATTAAGGGAACACAGTCCTTTGACTAGGATGATTGGTGGAAATGACAACTGCCCCCAAACACCTAAGGACTTCTACTATTATGCTGCCTTAGAAAAAGAAAGTTCCTATGACCCTCTCCTAAGAGTCTAGTACTATTTCTGCAAGCACTATCATTTGAGCTGAGCGAAGGCTTTGCCTCGGAAAAGACAGATACAAAGTGGGATGGGATAAAACAGAAGATAAGAATCAAGACAAGAGTCTTGCTCTTGAGGAGGCTTTAATAGTGTCACCGAGACAGATGGCAGCTGTCTATAAAATATGTTTTCAGATCTTCCTTCCTTCTTCATTTTGGTTTGTTGTGACAACTGGAGTTAAGTTTTAGGCAAATAAATATACAGGATCATATTTTCGCTCCAAGTATTGGGATAATTAAAGCAATGGGATGCTTCACTTTATGTAAATTTCTTTCTGTGAAGCAGTTTTACTCTGCTTTGCTCTTTCGACAGGGAGGCCGGTGGAGAAGGTCAGGGTCCATAGCAACAGCTCCCAACACACAGAACTAGTAAGCGTTCGCCCCGGAGCAGTTTATCGAGCAGGGGAATCATCACTCTTCTTCCATTTGTATTCCACGCCTTCCTTTTGCACATTCTGCCTGGACCTCACTCACCGGATACTGGTTCCTGGCTGTTCAAACCTCCCGGACTTGGGCTCTGGTGCTCACTTCCGGTTTATCTCCCATGACAGCCAACCTGTCCCAAGAACCAGCCTCCTCAGCATGTCCCTGTCCTGTGCTCGATTCCCTCAGGGTCCTCCGAGCTGAGCGATGGGATTCCTGGTGTAAATCACTAAGCCATTTTGAAAAACGCATTTTAACAAAGGCTCCTCGAGCTCAAATCTGGGATCCCGCATAGGGACCATGTTTTAGAGGAGCAGGACTGTCAGGACTCCAGCTGTGCTGCCCCTGCAGAGCCAACTGACTGCGGCGAACGGTGGTGAGGACAACACCAGAATAACCTGATGTAGAGGTCACCTTGGTCTGCCAGTTGTCAGGAAAGAGCATCTTTCCATGACTCAGCCTAGAAGGTCCAGAGAAAGAATGCTGCACGTCACAAATGACTAAAATTCAATAAAGCGAGAACCGAGTAGCAAAGGACAGAAGGGGAATTAAGTGAAAGATTAAGAAAAATATCTGGAAGGACAAGTAATAAAAGGAGACTATGTGGGAACATGCGGAAATGTAGTTTAAGGAAGGAAACATCGGACAATGAATGTCAGGTGGAATTAAGAGCAAGAAGAAAATAAAATGAGATGTTTCAGGATGGTTGCTGTGTGGTGTGGTAGCATACTTTGACTCGATTAGACTGTCTGGAGTTTCTGATTTACATAATGCAGGAATAAATGCTCAGGAATCATATCCTGTTTACCTTTGAAAAACCCTATGGTTTTTGGCTTATTTTAAATCCAGATTTAGTGGGTCCTTTGATGTTCATTTTATGTCAGTTTGTTTCTTTACAGTATTGTGATACATTAAAAACGGACAAGAAACTACTCTAAAAAACAAACAAAAAAAACAGACTGCCTCCCAAGAAATTAAAAATTACCTTTATGGCCGGGCGCAATGGCTCACGCCTGTAATCCTAGCACTCTGGGAGGCCCAGGCGGGTGGATCGCTCAAGGTC
>NW_012149507.1:4211374-4221342 GCF_000956105.1 Propithecus coquereli
ATGTAAAACACTTATTAAACCTATGTAAGCGTTTGCTGTTATTACTGTCCAGTGAATTATAGCTGTACTCAGAGAAGCCACAGAGGTTAAAAGTTATGCTTATTTAACACTTAGAAGAAATCTTTTAGGTAAAAATGTAACTTAATATATATTTAAATGCTCTTTATTACTGTGTAAAAATATCAGTTTCTTTTGCAAGTTACTTCCAAAAAGTCCAACATGAAATGCTAAACAACATGGTTGCTATAGAGACCATAATTAGCTTAGTCCATAGCTGGAACTAACATATGCTTAGCACCCGCTTCTAATAAAGGGCAATTTTTAAGAATCAAAATGTTTGCATTCACTTTATGACTTCTGCTCAGAGTTTCAGCCCTGCAGTGGGCGTTTGTCCTTTGGTGGCTGCCCAACATCCAAACTTCTTTCTTGTGTTCAGGAAAGACACTATTATATAACATGAGTCTTGTGGGGGAAAGCAAAAAAGAGCGCAAGCCTTATTTTTCTCTGCCTTGTGCTGTATTTAGCACCCTTCTAGGTGCACAATAAACGTTGATTAAACTGAGTGTAAACAGGAAGAAGAAACATTTCACAACCAGAAAAGGCTACACAGTGAGTCAGGGATTTGTAATCTGTTCCCAACTAGCTCCGCTGTGATTAACTACCTTTGGGTAACTCGCACAACTTGCTCAGTTAGTTGCTACTTTCTGCACCGGTTATTTCAAAAGGAAATGAACCTGCTGACTTAACTGGAGTAATCGATGTAAGGAGTAATCGATGAATGAAAATGAACTGGGGTTATGCATATAAAATTGCATTTCTATTACATACTAAAAGATAAAATGTATTTAACTCACAAATACTTGAGTAGTTTTAGATTGGTTTAGTTGCACTCCTAGAAACTTCTGAACCATATATATTATTATAACCATTAACTTATTTTATTCTTTATACAATTAAAAAAGTAAAGTTAGATTTTTTCATCATATGTCCAAATTCCAAAATTCCAGTTTCTGGACAACTAGAAAATCTTTTTTCTTCAATCTTTTATTTAATTGAGAATTTATTTAATAGCTAACTATCTTTTCTTAGGTTTATTAAATTGTATATTTCCTACTCTATTATTCCACATTCTTTATTCTTGCCTCCTTTAAGGGGCTTCTATAAATTCAGTTCCTATTTTTTTTCTTAAATAGATGCATTGCTTATCCCTTGAGAAATGTGGATTAAAAATTTCCCATAACTCTTATTATTTCAATCTCCTCTAAATGTGTCAATAAGCTCTCCTAAAATATGTGATTTGGGGGTGAATAAGCCAAATTTATCTTCTAGCACCTGAGTAAACACTCTGTTCAGAATACACACATACATACATGGGCACCTCTGCTTTATGTTTTCCCTACCACTGTCGTCAACGTCCAAGATTTTTGCAAAGAGCAAATCATAGCCACTAAACACAACAGACCAAACCTCTCACGTGTGTGTGGCTCCCTAAACCCAAGGTGATTTAGGATGCTAAGCTTAAAAGAAATATCACTGCTCTTTATTGACCCGCCCTGCCATTTGGTGGCTTTTCCCAATGAAATGAGACAGGAAAACATTTAATTAGAAGTGCACACAATTTGGAAGACATAAGCGGTTTTCTACCAATCTTTGTAAATTCAGTGCTGCATGTGTGGGAGAGATACAGATGTACTTTACTTTGTGGAATATTGATTGTTACTATGCTCTGAAAATTTGAACATAAAAGGAATTTTTGAAAATGAAGCTTAATTGTTTTTGAAATTTATCTTGAATCTTTTTACAAAACAAAGGGGCCTTCTGACGTGTGAGCAATAAACCACTGGTTTATCCCATTTTATCAGCATAGATTTTAGCCTAGAACTAAACCTGCATTGAGCTTTTAGAAGTTTGGTTCATGAATGGAGGTAAAAGGCAAGCTCGCCACCACACGCTAGAAACACTGCGCTGCGCTGGCCTGGAGTGTCAGCAAAGTTGTTACAAAGCAGATTAAGCAAGTACCAAGATGACTACTGGGCCCCCGGAAAAGTGCCCAGCACTTTCTTGGGTAGCTCAGCACTTTCTTGCCTTAAAATGGCCAGCATAGACCGGCCCTGACTTTTTTAGAACTGCTTTGGCTGTCCTGTACTTCCCTTTAGCTAATTGTAATACTAAAATCCCCACCTAATGGAAAATTGTAATATTATTAATAAAACTGAGGTTTTAAGGAGCTGCACTGAGGCACAACGTCATTAGCAAATAATGGGCAGAGCTGTGGTTTTAACCGATGTGAGTACTGCCTGTGTCGGTAGACAACCCTTCCATCCTGACAGCCAGAAGTACACAGGACGTTTGTGGCAGCAACCCCACCCTCCAAGGAACATTAGGAAAAAGGGCACAAGCGTTTATAATTGTCTGTTATTGTCCTTATTACCAAAAACATTTATTACCAAAACTTCTATCCTAAATGACAGGGCTGCAAAAAATTAAAGGGCATATTTTTAGTCCTTTAGGGAGTTATAAATGACTTGGATGAACCAGACACGTATATAAAAAAGATAAATAACAATGCAGGTTAGCATAGATTTGGTACAAAGTGAATGGTTGCAACAATGTAAGTGCTAGAAGTTCCAAGATTGGAGAGATAAACATTATAGAATGTATCAACCACTAGGGCTTTAGACACCGGGTAATCCAAGTTCTCGTTTTATAGATGAAGAGTTAGAGGTCAAGAGAGACAGAGCAAATGGCTCAGCCAGTTGCTGAGCAGAAACTAGAATCCAGAGATGGTGAATCTTAATCCATTGCCCTTTCTTCATGGCACGCTGCTACCAAAGACTAGACTAGTCAAGGAAGGCTTCCTGAAGGAGGTGACCTTTAAACTGAGCCTTGAAGGGAGGCCAAGACTTAGAAGCAGAGAAGTAGGGTATTTCAAGTAGGGAGAATGTCATAATAAAGGCTGCAGACCAGGGAATGCACCTGATGCTTTCCAGCAGTGAGGAAGAGATGAGTTTGGCTGGAATGCAGGGGGAAGAAACCGAAAGCGAGGTTGGAGATTGGTGGAGGCAAATGCCCTGAGCTCTTGCTGCCTGGGGACAGGGCCAAGACCCTGCTCGCTGTCCCGCACTACTGTCTTCCCACTGGACATAGCCGCAGGGCACTGTGCACCGCTGAGAGATCCATCTTCACTCTTACTGAAGGCCACATCCACCCGTTTGTGCATCATGTGATTACTGAGCTTCTACCACGTGTTAGGGCTAGATCCTCCTGAAGAAGCAAACACAAATGAGCCACGTATCAGGCAGTCAGGTGTCTACTAATCTGGAAGGAGAGATCAGATTTACACATAAATAATCACAGTGCAGGGCCTGTGTGAGATACACATAAATTGCTTTGCCATTCAATAAAATGAAAGGAAAAATGACATCTAGTCGATGAGATTAGGGAAGACCCTTCAGGAGAAGCAGCACTTCCCTAGAACCTGGAAGGATAAGTAGAATCAAGGGGCAGGAGAACATTCCAGAAGAATGGAGCAACTTGAGCAAAGTTGGGGGGGAGAGTGTCTCGTTAACAGAGAGAACCAGAGGATGTATGAAGGGAAAGGTGGGGACCAGGGCGAGTGTTGTACGTCCCCAGACCAATTCCCTCAGGTGTCCCTGGTCCAGCTAAGCAGGGCCCGCAGGGATCACATTGCTGTGGTGAATATCTCCAGGTTGCTGGATTTTTTCTTAAAACTAAGATGTCAAAGGCTATTGAGACTATACATTGGGAGTAGTTGGCTCCAAACGACTCTGCCAGTCACACCAAGCAAACATCCTTCAAGTTCTATTTTCTCACAGAGAAATGAAAAGAGCTTTAGCAGACATGATGAGGTTCCACAGAGCACAACTGAGAAGTGAGTTGCTAAGACTCTCTGAAGCCGGGGGCTGGCTTTTCAGGAGGCTTCTCTCTCCAAAACAAAACAAAAAACCAACATTAAATTTCCTCTAGGAGGCTAAAAATGGACGCAGCAAGGAGATGTCAGCCCGGCAGGGAAAGCTTCCCGGGCCTGTGCATGCTCTTCTATACGGTGATCTAAATTTAGACTCAAATCCGAAAGCAAGTCACAGACTTTGTTTCTGTCATAAATTCCACATTCCGCGTCTGAATTTCCTTTGCTGGCTTGTAGGATCATTTCAAAGGCTCCCATCCCAGGCTGCATCTGCTTCCAGACTGCAGACGCACAGGGCTGTGTTTTCTGGCACAGGATCACAGGAAAATTCCAGAAAACTCCTGAAAAATGGAGGAGACATGAAATTTGGAAAGGAAGGTGGTTATCTGATGGTGATACTATCAGCTATGGGGGAGATTGTCCACAGAGAGCCCCCCCACACACACCCCCAGACTGCCGCTGTTTCTTGTTCACAGGGCACTGGGTTATCAAGGCTGATGCCTGCCTGCGAACAGAGGCCTGGCCTTCTTTCCTGCCATCCTCTTTGCCACTCTGTTTGTACCTTTCTTTCATCTCTTCCCTTCCGGGCTGGAGCAGAAGGTCTCAGTATCACGTGAGGAGGATGGAACAGGTGTGTCGGCTGAGGGTGGGGGAGGGTTGGCGACCGCAGAAGTTCCCACAGGGAAGCATTTGAGAATCTTGTACCTTTTCTTTCTTCTTCTCCTCCCAGAACTGAATACTCACAAACTGGGTCAACACTGGGTTCGAAAAACCTCATAAAAGTTTGTGGAGGGTGCACACTAACTAGCTCACAGGGCTGCTCCATGGATTAGCTAATTTTAACAACTACACAGCGCTCTGAAATTACCAGGCAGTTATTTCATAAATTCTGGGGGTCATTACTTGATGCCAGAAGAATCTCCTAGCAATAACACTAAAACTCCAGTTTTAACAGAAAAGATAATGAACTACAAAGCTATATACTTTCCCCCTAATTTTTCTAACGTGGAAAGCCATTGCTCTAACTTTAATAAGCCATTTAGAGAAATAAGGAGAGAACGAAAGAAAAACACTTTGTGTTGCGAAGAAAATTAACATCATTCGAAGAGCTTACATGAGGAAGCAAATGGGGAGAGGCAAAGGAAGGGGAGGAGTGAAGAGTGAGAGACGGCCACTCATTTTTGGCTGAAATGGAATCACTTCCCTAATAAGGTTTAGCTTTCCCGCTATTAAATAAAATGACAGGAGGCCACTGTTTTGGACTAAGCTTCTGCACTAGGCCCAGCAGACCAGACTAAAAGTCAAAATGGAGTCGCCCTTGCTGAAGTTCCACTTCACCAAACCCACACAAAATTGTTATCTGACTTCCTGAGAATTCAGGGCACAGGGAGATAACAGGCTATTTCCCAAACAGGCCAGTTTAAATCTTCAATCAGCAAGATCATGCAGTACCCTCTGCTTTAATCCTTAGAAAAAAACAAGTAGCCTGGACAGAACCTGATGGAAACTTATCAGTTATTTTTCTATTGTTCTGTCTCCGGGTTCTCCCTTTACAAGAAAAGTGGCTTTGAAACAAATCCATTCTTTGTTCTCGGCTTCTCCGGCAATTTACGGTCTCTAAAGCCATCCCCTCTGCTCAGCTCCTCGAACACTTTGTCTATTTTATGGAATGAAGTGTCGCCCAATACTAGAATCGCAATAAAGCCAATTGAGATCTTTAAACTAAATTTGTTCTAATTTGTCTTTTGACACTGATACGCAGAGTGCATCCCTCACCAAGGATCATTATGCAGAACAAACACCTAAAAACCGAGGAGAAAGAAAGGATGGTTTTTGAAGGTTTTTTTTGGAGGGTTTAAGGAGACCACGCATACCCTGGAAACACGTTCTTAAGAACAGTTCGCTATAGTCCAGACATTCCATTCAAATTAGTGACTATTCTGAAAAAATAAAATAAAATAAAAAGACAGTGGCTGCTGAAACAGGCAATCTGGAAGCACGAGGAAGTTTTCCAGGCTGGTCTCTGAATCATTAAGGTACAACAGTTGAATCGCTGAGGGCTTTCAGACACACTCGTGAGCACATTCCTTCTCAGGTGAGCGCCTTTTCAAATCTCTGCTCCCCTCCATAGCTTCTAAAATTATTGTTATTATCTTTATTTGTTTAGTTATAATGTAAAATACATGATGACGAAGGCTTAGTGTCACAAAGGAGCAGAAAAATCTGAAAGTGCTAATAATCAAATCCTTCGTGTACAGAATGTACAGAACATATTTTCTCTCAACTGCCCAGTTGAAACCTGTGAAAGCCAGTGGGGACTCCAACAGGATAATGATTTTCAGAGAGATTCCATCTCCTAGGTGACATCAAGTGACCTCAGGAAGGTCACTTCCACAGAGAGGTCTGCCTCCTGAGTAGGACAGCATCCTAACTGCCTAATCGTGGAATGAATTGCCCACAGGATGAACTGCCCATGACCTGAGGGATTCAAGCGGACAGGACAAGATTCCAGAGGGGATTTCTGCTCCAGCGTGGTTCAGACACGTTGGCCTCCAAGGTCCCTGGTTTTATGACCTGGCAGCACATGACCAGTGAAAATAAGAAAGTCCACGGAATGACTAGAAGAGTCTTTGTTCCCAGGCCTAAGAATGATAACCACTGAGTTTAAAGAAAGCAAACAAAACTAAATGGAATGATTTGGAGATAAGTACATTGTGAGTGATTTATTAAAAGAGCTCTCATGCTTCTGCTATTTCCTTTTGCACATCTGACCCACTTTACATAACCTATTCTTCGTCATCGTTCTTCTAAATTTATTACAAAACAAAATGCAATGCCCTGTTGAAAAGAAATCATTCCTTATGGCATGTTAAAAAAGTTCTAAGACACACTGAATTTGTCTTATAAGAGATGAAGGGAAACTTACAAAACTTATAGGCACACAAAAACATTTTTGAAAGCACAGAGATGTATGTATTTATCAATTCGTCCTCCTTTGTCCTTCATTTATTTTAATTTTTATTGTGAAATAAAGATACACACAAACATCTATGTACCCATCACGCAAGCCAAGAAACAGCACATTACACCACGCCAGACACTGTACACACATGTCAGATTGCACTGGTCTCTTTCTCAAAGTCAATACTGTCACTCATTTTCTTGTTTTTCCTTATAGTTTTTTATCAACTATACTTTTATCCCTAAACAATATATCATTTATGGAATAGAGTAAGTAGAATCATACATTAATCTTTTGGTGCTTGTTTGCTCAAAATTTTATTTTTGATATTCATCCATGTTGATGTAATTGGGTGGTATTTCGTTTTATGATTACACCATAATTTAATTATCCATTTTTACCTTTGGTGGACATTTGGATTGTTTCTCCCTCTTTGCAATTACGAGCAATGCTGCTATATTCCCATATGTATCTTTGAGTACACTTGTGTAAGAATTTCTTTCTTTCTTTTTTTTTTTGGTTGTGAGGTGGGGTGCTCAGTTGTCTTGTTTGTTTTTGTTGAGACAGTCTCACTCTGTTGCCCTGAGTAGAGTGCAGTGGCATCACTGTAGCTCACTGCAACCTCCAGCTCCTGGGCTGTAAGCGATCCTTCTGCCTCAGCCTCTGGGGTAGCTGGGACCATACGCACAGGCCCGCAACTCCCTGCTGGGTTTTTTTCATTTCTTTTTGATAGAGACAGGGTCTCACTATCGCTCAGGCTAGTCTCAAACTCCTGAGCTTAAGCAACCCTCCCGCCTCAGACTCTCAGAGTGCTAGGATTACAGGCAGGAGCCACCGCGCCTGGCTGCGTAAAAATTTCTTGAGAGCACATACCTAATGTTGGAATTGCTGGGTCTTTGTGTACGTGCATGTTCAATCTTCTAGGTAATACCAAGCTGTTTTCTAACGTTGTTAGAATTTGAGTTTGAACCAGGAGTGTGTCTGAGTTCTGCTTGGTCACTCAACAGCCTTGGCATTGGCAACACCCCCAACTCTTGGCACTGAATGACTTTTTAAATTTTAGTCATTCTGATGGGTGTGTAGTGGTATCTCCTAGTAGTTTATATTTGCCTGATTACTAATGAAATTAAACATCTTTTCATAAATTTATGCACCATTTGTGCTTGTTCTTTTGTGAATTCCTCTTTGTTTCTTTTGCTAATTTTTCTATTGGTTGCTGGACTTTTACTTATTGATCCATATGAGTTCATCATATATTCCGGATTCTAATCTTCGATTATATATGTTGCACATATATTCTTCTAGGATGATGCTGCTTATTTTTGTTTTGTTTTGTTTTGCTCTCTTCATGGTCTCTTTTAAAGAAGTCCTAACTTTAATGTTGTTCAATTCATCAATCTTTTCCTTCATAGTTAGTGCTTTTTTCAACTTAAGAAATACTTCCTAGGCCAAGCACGGTGGCTCACGCTTGTAATCCTAGGACTTTGGGAGACCAAGAGGGGGAGGATTGCTTGAGGTTAGGAGTTGGAGACTAGCCTGGCAAGAGCAACTTTTCTTTACAACTTTTTTCTCTACAAAAAACATAAAAATTAGCGGGGCGTGGTGGAGCAGGCCTGTAGTCCCAGCTCCTCAGGAGGCTGAGGAAGGAGGATTGCTTTAGCCCAGGAGTTTGAGGTTCCTGTGAGCTATGATGATGCCACTGTACTCTAGCCCAGGTGACAGAGCAAGACCTTGTCTCAAAAAAAAAAAAAAGAAAGAAAGAAAGAAAAAAAAGAAATACTTCCCTGCTCAGAATTTGTTAACATATTCTCCTATATTGGCTCCTAAAAGTTTTATATCACAAATCATTGAATCTAGGTTGGCATTGATTGCAAGAAACATCACAATTTCAGAAATGGTAAAAGGTGAAAAAGAACGTATATCCTTGAAATGATGACAGCAACACAATTTTGTTTTTCTCATTTAGGACTTTAATCCAACTACGGCTGATTTTGAGATACGGTGTTGAGTTGAGCCCAAATTCACTTTTTCCATCCAGATAATCACTATGGTTTGAATGTATCCTCCAATTTCATGTGTTTGAAACTTAATCCTCAAATTCATGCGTTGATGGTATTTGGAGGTGGGGCCTTTGGAAGGTAATTAGGATTAGATAAAGTCATCAGGGTGGGGCCCCCATGATGGAACTGGTGGCTTTATAAGAAGAGGAAGAGAGACGTGAGCTGGCACACTCCTGCCTTCTCCCCACGTGATGCCTCTGCCAGGTTATGACGCAGCGTGAAGGCCTTCGCCAGATGTTGTCCCTCAACTTTGGACTTCTAGCCTCCAGAACCGTGAGCTACATAAACTTCTTTTCTTTACAAATTACCCAGGCTGTGGTATTCTGTTATAGCAACAGAAAATGAAGTAAGACAATAATTAACTGCCTCCTTACCATTTATTGAAAAGTCCATCTTTTCCCCAATATTCTGAATTGCCACCTCTGCCATACATCAAGTGTCTGTATATGCTGAACCTATTTCTGAGCTTTCTAGTGCATTTTTAAAAATTAATTTTTAAATTGACAAACAAAAATTATATATATTTATGGTAAAAAAATTATGTCCTGATATATGTATACATTGAGGAATAGCTAAATCAAACTAATTAACATATTCAATTCCTCATATATTTATTTTGTGGTGAGAATTTCTATTGTGTTTGATTGGCTTATTTGTTTACCCCTGCACCAAGATCACCCTGCCTTCTTACTACAGCTTTGATATATAGGAGGGTAATTCTTTCCCCTATATTCTTCAAGAGTCTTTTGAAGAAGAGACCTCTGTTTAGAATGGAATTGCCTTGAATCTCTAGATCAATTTATGGAGAATTAATATTTTATGAGATTGGTTCTTTCTATCCATAAATATGGTATTTTTCTAATTAGGTTTTCTTCATAGTCTTTTAATGAAGTTTTATAATTTAATTCTCTTCATAAAGGTCTTGCACATATTTTATTAGATTCATTCCTCAGTAGTTTATTTATTGACATCATCCTACATGGATCTTTCAAAAAATTTCAGTCCTGGCCGGGCGCGG
>NW_012149507.1:4222138-4231915 GCF_000956105.1 Propithecus coquereli
TGTAAAAAAAAAAAAAAAAAAAAATTTCAGTCCTGTTTATTGCTAGTATATATAAATGCTAATAATTTTGTATATTGACTTTAATATCCAGCAACATTGCTAAACTCTCACACTTATCTCAATAGGTTACATATAATATATTCTTTTAAATTTTCTACATACATACAATCATGTTATTATGATTTTGTCCTTTCCAATTTATATATATTTTGTTTCTTTTCCTTGTCTTACTCTGCTATTAGGACTTCTAGTCTAATACTGAAGAGAGGTGGAGATTGGCCTGAAATTTTCATTTCTCACACTCTCCTGGTGAGATTTTGGTATGTGAACTAAAATAAAATTTTAAGGCTCACCCCCCCACCCCCGACCGGCTAACTAAATGGACCCCCTCGTGGCCAAAGGAATACCCTAAAACTAAATAGCCTGCCAGGAGAGGTCAGACATGTCTTATCATGCCCCCCTCCCTTCTTGGTGACATCCTTTGTAACCAATTAACAGGCCTAAGGGTATGCAAGACAAACCTGCAGGTCCTCAATTTACACAACAAATCTATGTCCAGTGGCTTATCTCTGATAAAGAGCTCCTTATGTTGAAACATTCCAAGCCTCTAGACAAAGTTTCAGGTCTTTAACCAATTACAGGCCAAAGAATCTCTTAACCCACCTACACCCGGTAAGCCCCCGCTTCAAGATGGCCCACCTTTTTGGGCCAAACCAATGTATGCCTCCCCGTATTGATTTATGACTTTACCTGTAACCCCTGCCTCCCTGAAATGTATAAAACCAAACTGTAACCCAACCTCAGCGAGTCCACCGCTCAAGGCCTCTTGGGCGTGGCTCCGGGTCATGGTCCTCAAATTTGGCTCAGAGTAAATCTCTTTAAAATTACTTTACAGAGTTTGGTCTTTTTTTCCGTTGACAGGTATAAGGTTACACTAGCCTCATAAAACAAGTCGAGGAGTAACGCACCTTTTTCCATACTTTAGAATAGCTTGTGTGAGATTGGAATGACTTATTACTTGAATGTTTGGTAGAAGTCACTGGCAAAACTGTTTCAGCCTGGAGTTTTCTTTGCAGAAAATATTTAACAACAGATTCAAGTCCTTAAATGGTTATGGGTCTACTCTGGTTTTTTAGTTCAGTTTTATTAACTTATATTTCTTGGAATTTCTTCATTTCACCTAAGTTTTCAAATTAATTGGCATAAAAATTGTTCACAAAATTCTTTTATCTTTGTAGTTTCTGTGTCATGTGTGATTATAGCTTTCCCCTTATTCCTCACACTGTTTGTTGTGCTTTCTCTTTTTTCTGATTATTTTTCATCAGAGGTTTGTAAAATTTATTAGGCTCTCACAAATCCAGTGTTTGGCTTAGTTGGTTCTTTCCACTGTATGTTTGTTGTTTGTTGTTTATTATTTTCTCATTTTATCTTTCTTATTTCCTTCTATTTGACCTTAATTTCTTGTTCTCTTTCTATCTTTTTAGCTCTTTACATTTCAAAATATTTTCTCTTGCAATATAAGCTTTTAGGTCTATAAATTTCCCTTTAACTACTTGTTTAGTTTTCTGTCTCCAGCTTTGATACGTGGTATCAAATATTTGGTATGTAGTATTTAAATATTGTTACATTTCTATAATGATTTGTTCACTGGCCCATGAATTTCCAAACCAACAGATTTTTCTAGTTACCTTTTTAAAAAATTGATTCTTGTCTTAATTGCATTGTGATCAGAGAATATAGTCTCTATGATACAAAATTTTCAAAATTTGTTGAGATTGCTTTATGGCTCATATGTGGTCATCTTTAGGGAGGTTTCTGGGTGGACTTGAGAAATGATTTTTTTTTCTTTCTATATTATTTTGCTTTTCAGATTCCACTTTTATTGGGCCTTCTATTCCACCTTTGTTAGGTCTTCTCCTCACTTAAAGCACACACTAATCTTTACTTTTGATCCACAAAACTCCCAAGGCTGCGAAAACCAATGTTTAAATTCAGTAGATTAAGCAAATACCCTCTGGCAAATGCTGCCTTTGGGCTCTGTTTACATCTCAGGGTTCTGACCTTTACCCTCTCCTGATGCTCTTTCTTAATTTCTTGCTAGTTTATGGAATATATTTTAAATATTCTACCCAGTATTTTTGTTGCTGTTGTTTTCAGTGAGAAAATCGTTCTGGACATCTAGCTGAGCATACGATGAGAAATAATAGTTTCTCACTGCATGTTTATTGAGCACCTACCACGTGTGTAGTAAGTGCTATAGCTGTGATCTGTACAGGGTGGACTAGACACATGCAAAAAAGTGACATTGCCTGGGGTGGGGCAGGGGGGACAACTCAGGGAATGTGGTGAGAATTGGTTAAAAATACAGTATGGGAGTCAGGCAGGCCTGGGGACAAATTCCAGTATCGCTGCTACAAGTTGTGAGATCTGAGGCAAGTTATTAGGTGTCTCTGTGCCCCAGTTTCTCCCTCTATAAACTGGTGTTGACAACAGTAGTTAGCATTACTAGAAGGCCTGCGCACACAGCCACGGCACAGAAGATGCTGGCCATTCTTTGCCCTCACAGAGAAAGATATGCTGAAGTTTGGAACAACAAAGCTGTTTCCCTGAAGTTTAATCCTCCTAAGAGCTGTCAGACAGGAGGGCATAGGATCACACCCGCTTCCAACCCCAGGCTGGGGAGACTCCATTCTTGTTCTAGGGAAATTCCCGCCCCTCCCCTTTCAGGATTCCCTCCAGGATACATCTTCCTCCTTACCCTCTCCCTCCTGACTTAGGTTCCTCAACCCAAGTGTAGAGTTTTGGAAATAAAAGACAGGAAGGAAACGTCTTGCAGACTTCTGCTTTCCACCCTGCCAGCAAATACCCTTGAGACAAGCAGAATGCCTGGGTGCCTTCTTATAAGGGGAAAAAGCATTTGAAAAATTACCCTGTTGCAAAAGGAATGGCTGAAGCATACAGGCTAGAAAAAGCAGGACAGAAAATCGGAGAGAAAAGGAGTACCCTGAATGCCACACTCGGGTACTTGGACATTTTCCTGAACCTGTGCTGTGGCCAGATCTGCAATTCAGGGTAGAGGACACTTAGCACTGTGCAGGACTGGAGGACAGGGACAGCAGCTCGCATATGCCTACAATGGACCTCGGACTACAGAGATGGAGAGGGCCTGATTGCAAGCAGGGGTGAGGCCACACAGTTGTGCAACCGAGGAGGGCCCCGAAAGTGGCCAGCACAACACGGTAGTCCTGCAGAGAGCCTTAGAGAGTAGGAATGACAGCACTTGGTGGATGTGGAGTGGGAGTAGAGGGAAATGGGAAGTCCCGCCTAGGTTTCTGGCAAGAATGACTAAATGGATGATGATGTCATCAGCCAGGATGGGAGATTCGGGAGCAGCCGGTTTGAAGAAGCTGGAAGGATGGGATCCAATTTGATTGTCAACTTGGGCCTTGCTGGTGGAGATGTCAAAAGCCACCCAGCACAGGTGTGTGGATCTCAGAGGAGCTCCATCTGTTGAGAGGTGGAGAGAGTTTCAAGAAAGAAATAATGGTCAATGGCGTCTTGCCCCACAGAGATCATGAGACACAGGACCTGAAAGGGGTCCCCTGTATTTGGCAACTGGAAGGTCATTGGTGACCTCAGCCTGAGCAGTTTCAGGAATGGCAGAGGAGCACAACTGTGAAGAAGTGAAAAAGCAGAAACTCTTCCAGGTAGCATCGCTGGGAAGGAAAGCCCTGTGATTAAGTCGATAGCCTTAGAAGGAACAACAAAGGCTGCTTTTTTTAAAAGCCTGTCTGCTAAAGCTAAGGGATGAAGCCAGAGTTGAGAAAGAGAGAACAATTGTCGGAGTGAAGTTCCTGGCCTTGGAGCTGGAAAGTGGTGGGTCTGAGATGGGTGAAGGAAGCGCTTTCTTTCTCTGACAGGCCAGCGGCCTAGGGAATCAGGTGGCCCCCCACAGCCCAGGTGCCAGGCCAGGAAGTGAGGTGATATCATGCAGCAAATATTTTATGAGTCCCTACTTTGCTTAAGCAGTGGTGTGACTTAGGTAGACCCTGGAGAATGAGGAAAGTACTAAAAATGTGAGCCAATCATTCTGAGTGAGGCCTCAAACCCAAAGTTGTTTGGAGGAAGGGAGGGGATGTCTAGGGCTTCCTGAATGATAAAGGAAGGAAGGAGGCTTGGCAGAATATTTCCCTCTCAAGGCAGGGGTAGTGAAAATAGCCTGAGAGAGACAGGAAAAGTCTAAGTGGGAAAAATGGAAGAAAGGAAAGAAAATAAACAGCAACAGCCTGTTCCGGGTTCGAGACACTAAGCTAAAGTAGACACTTTATAGGTAATCACGTGTAATCCTCCAAACAATCCCGGGAGAAAGGCATTACTATTTCCATTTTGTTGATATAGAAACTGAGGATTAAATTCTTTCTTTAGCTTTAATTTTGCTTCTCCATAGCAGAGCAAAATCCTTTGAATATGGAGGGGGATGTTCCAGTCCTTCTCTTTTTAAATTTTTATTTCACTTGGGAAGCCAGGTGAAAGACAGTGAAATGAGGAAGATTCAAAACACCTTTGTTTCTGTAGGGCCTTCGTTACAGATGGGGCAGAGATTGGGGGAATTTCAGAGAAAGGCCAAAGGAACTTGGAGGAGGAAGTGGCTGCCGGTGACGGCTTCCTGGGTCCCACCCGGCCCAGGCACCCCACAGTGTGTCAGTGGGAAGACGCCGGCCTGCGGCAGCGCCATCACGGGGTAGCTTTGTGTGTGCAAACACCTATTTCGATACCTTCAGAGCTAAATAATCATACACAGGATGCTCACTGAGAAATCAGCTGGCATTTAGAAGTAACACATGCGCTACCATTCATCACTGTCAATAACAGATTAGGCTGCAAAAAGATAAAAACCAGCGTGCACCAACAGTATACAGTCCTGGCAATCCATTTCTTCAAAAGTATATTTTTTAAAACGAGGTAATAGGATTTTTTTTTCGAGGAGAAAGTAAGCAAAGGAGATGCGCTACTGGGGATCAGAAAAGGATTATAAAACATTCCTGCTGTAGATCTTTTTTGCACTTTAATATTCTTTTTTGGCAATTGGGCTCTGAGTCCCACGTGACGCGCTGCAGGGTTGCCACGGGAACCAGAAGAAACTTTTTTTTTTTAAAGTAACGATCCTGTCACCCCAAGCATTTTTTCTCCTGAAAACCGCGATCCCGCCCTCAAAGGCCGAGGCCCGGCGGCGGCGCGGGTAGCGGAGCCAGAGTGAAGCCGCAGGGACGCGGCGGCGCGGCCCGGAACGAGGAGGCGAGGGCGCGGCGCGCGGTCGGGAGGCGGAGGTGGAGCGCGCGTCACGTGGCTGGGGCGGGGCCTGCGCGCTGCCCGCCGCCCGCCGCCCATCGCCGGCTCAGCCGCCGCTGCCGCGTCTCATTCATGAGGGCCGCCCGGCTCGGCTGCGGCCCAGGCGGCTCCCGAGGCAGCGGCGGCGGCGGGAGCCCCGGCCCAGCGCGCGACTCCAGCCGGCCCCGCCCCCTCGGCCGTCCGCCCTCCCCGGCGGGTCCTCGCCGCGGCGGTCCGGCCGTGGCCTCTCCTCGGCTGCCCTCGGGCGCCGGCGCGGGCCGGGAGCGGAGCCGCTGCAGGTAAGCGGGCGTCGGGCCGGGGTCCTCGCGTCCTCGCTCCGGGGCGGGCGTCGCGTGTCTGCGCGTTGGGGCCGGTTGGGGGCTGGCCTTCGGCGCGGGGCTGCCCTGCCGGAGGCCGGGACCCTCGGGAGCGGCGCGGGCCGAGCCGCCCCCTGCCCGTGCCCTGTCCTGTGCCCTTCTCGCCGCGACCGCGCCACGTAGACGCGGCCCCCTCCGCCGCAGGACGGACTCACGGGGTGAGCGGGGACGCCGGCGGGTTATACATGGGGGTAGCCTCTGAGGACTCACAGCACTCGCGGCCCCCGCCGCTGCCGGTGGGAATGGTCACCTGGCCCCCCCCACCCCCGGCCTCTGGCGTGGAGCTCGAGCTCGGGCCGAGCGGGTCACGGGGGGCGGCGCGGCGGGAGGCCGCCTCTCCATCCCGCCCCCGGCTCTGGGGGAGGGGGCGCCGGGCACGTGATCGCGGCCAAGTGTGGGAGCTGGCGAGTTGCTGTTATTTCTTCCCCGCGTTCCTTTGCCCGGCGCCTCCACCTTCAGGTTGTAGACGGGATTCAAGTGTGAGTAGTTCT
The DNA here is from genome assembly GCF_000956105.1 of Propithecus coquereli. Classification (NCBI taxonomy): domain Eukaryota; kingdom Metazoa; phylum Chordata; class Mammalia; order Primates; family Indriidae; genus Propithecus; species Propithecus coquereli. The sequence goes on from NW_012149507.1 coordinate 4,228,335, forward strand.
CTGCTCTCAAACCCTGCTGCCCTCTCCGCAAATCTTAATTTCTATCGAACACGTTCAGGCACAGTTTATGCGGGCAGCCTCTCAACTCTTAACGCCGGCGGATCACCATTTTCTCCACTCGCCTGAACAAATTAAGACTATTCTCATTGAAAATTCGAGATGACATTTTGCGGGCATAATTATGCAAAACAGTACCAGAAAGATCACTCTTCTTTTTAGAAAGTACTAGAACTCTGAATACTTGGAAATGCTCTGAAGGATTACTTAACAAGCGGCCAGACTGGTTTTTTAATGCATATTTGGGACTTATTTTCCAAATTCTTAATTTAAATTGAAAACCAGTCTCTTGGTGTCAAGCCAGGCCCAGTTGAAGTTCTTTCCTCAGTAGAGATGCCGGATATTATTAAAACTTGGCGTGGCTAGGTTATGTTTTGACAATACAAAGTCAGTTTTGAAATATATTTTGAAATATTTACCAGTTAATTTAGTAGCCCATAATGGTTTATATGTTAATGGTCTAGTATTGATTTCTTCTGTGGCTTAAGAATGAAAAGTGTGGCAGGTGATGCCGAAGGGGGAAGCGGCAAAGATGGCAACAAGGTGCAGGGGAAGGAGACAGGTGACTTAGTCCTTGCTGGGCTGGTCTTCCTAGTGCAGCATCCTCACTTTACCTTTGACTTTGAAGGACAGTCAACTTCAGGCCATGCCCAGCCCGAGTATAAAAAGAACAATCCAAAGCCATGTGTGAAAGCCGTCCTAGGCACGGCTTCTTTCCTTTAATTAAATGTGTAGTTGATTGTGGTTGATCAGACTCAAGTATCATCATGCCCAAATTTTGGTGAGATAGCCATATAATGCTAGAAGCGAAACGACAGTTTCCGTTTTAATAATTTGATGGCACAGTTGAAAGTCAACATGAGCTGCATTATGCTTAGGAGGAACTGGAAATGGAAGCATCTGAAAACCCTTGAAGGTTATAGTAAGCACTGTTTAGGAGCAAATAATAGGGTCAGCTGGGGTTTTGTTTCCTTTATTGCTATAAGAATGTATCACCCCCTGCATTGTAATTTTTGGTTTACTGCTGGACCTAGAGTCCCTGAAGGCAAGAGTCCCAGAGCTGCCCAGTACCAAGCCACTGAGCTGGCTTTGAGAGGGGCTTGGTAGAGATTTGTCTAATGAAGGTAAGAAGCAGCAGGCAGTTTGTCCTTACCAGTGACCTGGGAGCGGGTGGCACTTCCTAAATGAGTTTACTCAATTCTCCTGAATGGTGAGCCTTGAGTGAATAATCCTGGTGGTGCCACACATTAGAGGTGGCAAAAGGTTCAATTAAGCCCATGAACATTACAGTGAACATTTTTGCAATGTTTAGTTTAAATATCAATATTTAATTTAAATATAGCCTAGTTCTCTGTGTCAACAGCTATTTTCTATGCTTCTTTGTATACGTATTTCCTAATACAAGCACGATAACCCTTAGCTGCAAGCTGCATCTTTTTAGGAGGTAGACTCCTGGTGAGAAGTAGATTCAGCTATCTCCCTTAGGTGCTTAGCAACGTAAGTCAGGATGTTTTAAAAAGTCTGACTTAAATCTTTCCATCTTTAATTTAAATCCTTTCCTTTTTGCTCTGACCCCAGTGACATCGTGTGTATGTAGTGTATGCATGTTGACTTGCCCTGTCAATTGGTAGGTAGTGGTTTGGAGCCTTTGTTTTGAAATCCTGCTTTCATCTCTCTCGTTCCCTTTGTTGCTAAATAAGTAGCTATACTTCTGGCTGAGACTTACAGACTCAGTCTTCTGACCTCTCCTTTGCCTTCTTCATGATGAAACAGCTCACAAGTTGGTAGACAGAGCCTCCAGTTGGCAGAATCCTATATAAATTATGTCATTAAAACTTTGAAGAGTTTGAAGGTATTTATTATTGGCTGGAGCAGTGAGGTTTATGGCTATATTTTGGTAATAAGACATTTGAATAAGAACTTGTCTTGGTGGCTTTTCTAGCAGTTAATTGCGAATTTTGGAATCCACCTCCCCAGCTGTTGGCTTGATTGTTTTAGTAACATGCCGGTACTAACATTAAACACTACATGTGTAAGGTTCTTTACTTTTCAAGACAAACGTGTGAGGGAAAGTTTCTCACTCTTGTGGTCCATATGAAGCGGCTAGGTATCTCGGAGAGTCAGTGGCAACCTGCATGGTGGGGAGGTGCCAGAATCCTGCTGGGGCCACTCCTTTGTCCTCACTAGGGCCACCCTGCTCCCGATTTGCAGCAGGAAGCTAAGGCCAGAGGGTCTGCCTCTGCCCACCTTCTAGTATATCAAGAGGTAAGAGGAAGAAAAAGGAATCCTTTAGGAGCAAGACAAAGCCCTTAATGTGACTTCTAGGATTAAAATGGTAAATTAATTTTTTTTTCTAATTTGATTTGCTGACTGGTGTTTAGAGTCTCTTTCCTCTAAAGCCTTTCGGTGCTAAATTTCGGGGCTCTTATTTGTCAGTTTAGGTTGCTGTTAAAATTGTTACCAAGAAGCGAGGCTTCTAACTTCTAATGCCTAACAAAATGGTTACATCATCAGCTCCTTTTTCTGCTTTCATTTTATCTCTGTACAAAGCCAAGGTGGTTTTTAAGAATGTTGGAAATGGGATCTTTTAAAATTCTTTTTAGATTATTTAGGTCAGATACATAATTTGAGAGGATATATATATGTGTTAGAAAAGGGGTGGAGGAGCCGCCAGAATGTGATCTTTTAAAAATCCATTTAGAATGTAGAACCTATTTTTATAACCTTTGAATTTAGAACTGTACTGCTTAGTGTTTATATTTATCTGTAGTGTCGTATATTTTCAACATGAACTATCCAAATTAAGCTTTTCTACCTTTTCTTTGGAGGAGAAACTTTGGCTCATAGAAAGAACACTTTATGATGCTTGGGTAGCCAGTGGATTACCTTCCCAACCTTGCCTTTATCCAACACTTTGACATATTTAAACAGTTTTGGAAGTCTTCCTTCTATACATAATTTTGTGAATAGTAACTGTGACATTAAATGTGAGACTGTTGCCTTTATTTCATATCCTTATTTGCTTTTTGTACCAATTCCCTTATCTTAATTTTATTTTTTAGTAATAATGTGTATATGTGTGAACTGCCTGATTTATTTTCAACCAGGCAGAATATAAATGAAATTTAAATAGTGATTTATATATTCTACATTTTCAACTTCTAGGATCTTTTTAATCTTTACTGTACAAGAATCTACAATGATCGATTCTCACCTATTTTAGCAAATCTAAATTTCTCATTTTAGTTCTTAATTCAGTTTTCTCCCTACCATCCCTATTTCTCCCAAACATTTGATCATGTTTTTCAATACCACTTTACTTGATTAACTTCAGCTGTAGAAGTCAAACCCCTTTACATGTAATGATAATGTTCTTTTGCGCTACTTGCCTTGTGTTTGCTCTCCAGTCATCTGTGGCTTTCCTCTAGGCCTTAATCAGTATTAGGGGAAATATTTAATAATTATTGTATCCTCAGTTTTCTGACACTCCCTGTGAGTAATGCCAATTTGCCTCCTTTGCTTTC
>NW_012149507.1:4233850-4236368 GCF_000956105.1 Propithecus coquereli
GATAGATGTATCCAGCCTTGCTAGAGATTGGTGTTTAATTTATTATAAAAAGAGGTGTCCAGAATGCACATAGCTCTTAAAAGTTATTTGGAAATAATCTATTCAATATAAAGTCATCTGATAATTTGATTATATGATTTCGAATTGTTAGCCACTATGTGCCGGCAAAACCATCAGAGAGAGAATATGAATTAAAAGCTCTGAATTGGTGCTCCTTGAATTGTGTTAATGGTATCTTTCCCGACACTTCAATCTGTAAACTTGTGGTTCTTGTAAAGTGATGTGCTTTTCTTAAGAGCTAACATAAGTCAAGGAATGTTTGGGCTTCGCGAGGCATCATAAGGAATATAATATACTTTTTGCTTGTTTTAAGATGCTGTGTTATTTTTTCTTTGTAAACATTCCAAAACATCTGCCCACATAATAAATTTCTTTAAAATCTGTTAATATTTTTTGATGAATAATAGGCACCTATTTGACATTGTAGCCATAACATCTATTTACATGTGAACTATACAGGAATAAGAATTATTTAGGAAAGTATTAAGAGAGAAAGCTCTCTGTTTTATGATTTAAAATGTGTGTTAAACAAATGTTTTAAAAGAAAGGACTGATCTTTTGTTGTAGCATTTTCTGACTGGCTCAAATGGCTCAAGATCACTTGCCCAGGTAGTATTACTTTGAAAGGTAGAAATTTGCAATTTTGAAGTCTTTAATATCTACTCTGTCCACTGAGACTCTTGATCTGTGAAGTGGTGCTGATATCTACTGCTTAAGAACGCTCAGTATTTCTAGGAGGTGTTTGATGTTTGTGAAAGATTATCATTGTTATTACAGTTTCCTGATTGAACACCTTCTTTGGATTAGGCATTGTGCTAAGTGCTTCACATAAATTATCTCTTTAAGAGTCACAACAGGCCAAGCTGGTGGCTTATGCTTGTAATATTAGCATTCTGGGAGGCCAAGGTGGGAGGATTGCTTGAGGTCAAGAGTTCTGGAGTTACAGACCAGCCTGAGCAACAGCCAGAGCCCGTCTCTACAAAAAAATAGAAAAATTAGGGCCGGGCGCGGTGGCTCACGCCTGTAATCCTAGCACTCTGGGAGGCTGAGGTGGGCGGATTGTTTGAGCTCAGGAGTTCGAAACCAGCCTGAGCAAGAGCGAGACCCCGTCTCTGCTAAAAATACAAAAAAAAAAAAAAAAAAAATAGAAAAATTAGCCAGACATGGTGGCGCACAACTGTAGTCTAGCTATTGAGGAGGCTGAGGCAGGAGGATTGCATGAGCCCAGGAGTTTGAGGTTGCAGTAAGCTATGAAGACGCCACTGCACTCTAGCTGGGGCGACAGAATGAGACTCTATCCAAAACAAACAGAAAAATTTACAACAACCCTGCCAGGTAGAGATAATAGCCCTATTTTCTTTGTGAGGACACTGAAACTGAAAGAGATTAGCCAGAAGCCTCACAGCCATGTGGTGGTAGTGACCTCTTTCCATTGCTCTTGCGCCTGTGGGCAATGCTCAGGGGCTATAACAATTCTTGTGCATTTATTTGATACCCCTAAGTCAGTTTCAGAGTTTTCTCTTTACTTTTATTAGAACTAGAGAACCTATTCTTAACGTCAGCATCTGTCAACTGGTAATAGAGGGATAGCACCTGCTGTACGGGAGCCATGGGTTTCTCTCAGTCATTGAGCTATGCAAGGCCAATTGTGCCAGGGAGAAGTACCAGCTAAAAAGATAGTGGAGATGATTTGGCTCCACCATGCCTACTTGGTGCGCTCTGGAATGAGTTCACATTCTGTTCAGTGTGAATCTGAAGTTCCTCTGCCTGCCTTTCACAGTATTTGCATGTCACGGGGCTGAAACTGGATCAGGTATCTAAAAGCTTTATTTTTCATACAGCATATCCCCTAAACTCAAGCTAAATATGACTCCCCAGGCTCAGCCTGAGAGGAGGGTGATTGATGTTCTTTTAGTCTTGGGAAGAAGGAAATGGGGTCGGTTGGACTATTTGAGAAATGGTATGTCAGTATCCAACATATCTTCTTCAAGGATTTTCCCTGTTTGACTATTCCTCATTTGACTAAGTATACATCATAACCCCTGGGTTACATGGGACTGGACTGTGTGTGGAAGGAGCATTAAGTTAATTTTAGAGTTGGATAGAGTTTCCAGCCTTTTATTCTGTTCAGAAATCCTTGTCCCGTCACATTGTTGGTATCTAACTAAAACCACTAATAACAGCTGAGTATTGAGTTCTTTTTGAACAAATTTGTCTTTTGAACTAGTGCTTTCTTCACTATATCATTTAATTCACTTGGTAACTACATCTGCAGCTAATCTCCCCTCTAATGGAGGTTTCATGGTGTTTTACTCAGGGTTATTGAATAAATGATTGATTTATCAACTCTGATACAGAAGATCCTTTCATTAAACAGATATAAACTCATAGAACTGTAGGAATTTCCAAATTCATGAATACACTTTTTTTTTTTTTTTTTTTTTTGAGACAGAGTCTC
>NW_012149507.1:4236418-4237723 GCF_000956105.1 Propithecus coquereli
GAGGGGGTCCATTTAGTCAGCCGGTGGGGGGCGAGGGGTGAGCCTTAAAATTTTATTTTAGTTCACAGGGGAGAGAGAGGATGAGACCTTCTTCATAGGTTGATGTGCATAAGGAGTTCACATAGTGAGCTGAGATGGAAAAGACCACTGTTATTTGCAGTGCATTGGAAATTCTTTGAAGGTTTGGTGTGCTCTCCCGTTGTTTTGCTTTTAACTTTTTTGGTAACTTGTTAATTTGTTGAAATTTTAAGTACCATTAAAGGAGGGCTAAAGGAACGTGGATTAGAGAAGTTCAAGAAACATTAAATACGCTAATATTTCAAAGAGAAGGGGTACCAGGATCCAGGTTTAGAAATTACTTGGTTTTGGTGGTTGTAACTGAGCTTTATTAGATGAAGAGGAGAAAGTAAAGATGGAAAAAGCATCCTTCAGAAACTTTAAAGTTAAGATAGATATGCGTATGTTAGCAAGTAACTTCTTTAGCGACTGATTGAATTTCTGTGTTTAGTTATTTCTGAAATATAATGGAACAGATAATTGACCTAGGGATATTTATTTAAATGGGTTTTAAAATCTGTAGTAGGATGGTTTTGTTACTGAAAAGTTCAGTACTTGTCCCCGAGGCCAAATGAAGAATGAGGAAAAGCAGTTTGAGGAAAAAGTAAGAATAGTTTATTAATTTGCCAGCAAGTGAGGAGGATGGCAGACTTTTGTCTTGAAAAGAACCATTGTCCTCCCTTTAAGCAGAAATACAGAGCTTTTGAAAGGCGTTTTCAGCTTTCAGCTATTGCTGTTTAACTGTGGTTTGTAGTCCTGGTTGATCTCATATCTGGTGAAGATGATCCCATGGCCTTTGCCCGGACAATTCCTTAGCGACGTCTCCTGTGGTTTAAAACAAAGAGCAAAGAACATTCCTCTGCCCCGCTTCCTCAAAAAGGGTGAGGGGTTTAAAAGAGAGAACTAGTAAAACATTTTGCCCTGTTTCAGGCCCTTACTTCTGCTACAGTTTCTTTTTATGAAAAGAATCGTAATTATAAACAAAAAGTTCATTGGTTAATCTGGGATTGCAATCTATTTAGAAGACTTTTTTTTTAATACATCTGAATAAACAGTGGAATTATAGTCAAGATGATCTTTTCACTGCATTATGATGTGACATTTATTACTCCTGGCAAGATAGATGTATCCAGCCTTGCTAGAGATTGGTGTTTAATTTATTATAAAAAGAGGTGTCCAGAATGCACATAGCTCTTAAAAGTTATTTGGAAATAATCTATTCAATATAAAGTCATCTGATAATTTGAT
>NW_012149507.1:4240527-4250920 GCF_000956105.1 Propithecus coquereli
TTTTAGTAGAGACGAGGTCTCGCTCTTGCTCAGGCTGGTTTCGAACTCCTGAGCTCAAGCAATCCGCCCGCCTCGGCCTCCCAGAGTGCTAGGATTACAGGCGTGAGCCACCACGCCCGGCCATGAATACACTTTTATATTATTTACTCTGTTGTCTCTTTTGTAATATGGAGATAACAATACCTGCCTGACAGGCTGGTTCTGAAGATTGAATGAGGTTATGTGTTAAACCAGAACCATCAGCCACTTAGAAGTCCAGAGGCAGGCCACAGGCTGGGACCTCTTACTAGGCCAGAGACGCCAGTGTTGAGAAAGTCACAGGGCAAAGGGCAGAAGGCACACTGAACGTCCTTCTTGCTCTTGCTTTGCAGTAGCTTATAGTGTTGTAGGGGAATTAAGTGTCTCCTGTATACAGCAGAATTTTATAAAACAGGGACAGGGAGAATTGGAAAGGGATTACTGCACGAGTGAGAGTCAAAGGAAGTATCTTGGAGAGAGCTCTGTGCTTATATTTTTAGTGTGAGAATATGATGTTCAGTTGAAAGATTTTTTTTTAATGTCTCAAAGAAAAATAATGTTTCATGTGCTTGCTTAAAATTATTGACCCAGAACCTTTACCTTCGTAATGTCAGAGTTAACAATTTTGTATACAAATCTTATATAGAACGCAACATGTGTTTATAAAAGTAAAAGCCTTTAGACTTTTGCCACCACTTCGTCTATGAATTTTGTTTATATGGGCTTTAGGTAGAGGCCTTTCTTTGTATCTAGAATGTGACTCCTAGAAAACAGAGTTGTCTTCCATACCCAGCATATAGTGCAGGTGAATGCTTAAAAGTTGTTGTTGACTAGTTCATAAAGCCTCTAAGTAATTAACATTTTTCTATAAACTCTAAATTTGATTTTCATTGAATTGGACATCAATATCCATATAAAACTATATGAAATTTTATTCTCTACTATTTGAAAACTACAACTAGTATCTCTATGTTGTTATGGTGGCTGATTTTTTTTTTTTTTTTTTGAGTCTTCCGAATGTCATCCTTTTAAATGGTAGCTAAATCTTCCAGTGGTATCCGTGCCCTCAAACAGAACAGGCTTTAGTGTTAGGACATCTCCCTGCTCCAAGTGAATGAACTAAATAACTTAATGGGAACTTTGCTATATTTAAATTTCCTGGTTCATTTGTTTTTTCTTGTTAGTGAGACATACCTAAAGCTCAACTGTATCACAGATGCTGATGCTGAGAGTTGGAAAAGAGCTTTTCCTAATCAAAAGCAAAACAAAACAAACCCTATAATGCATATATTTGCTTGGTGTTTATTTTCTTTCCCCTAGTAGTTTTCATTTCTGTAAAAATGATTGTTTTTCGTAAGGCTATATGACATACTAGTTATATTCATCTTTGAAATTTTAAAGTATATAATTTTTTATATGTAGTTTAAACATTCAAATACATAATACTATGAGCGTTATAATGAACAATACCGGTTTTCTTTCTCACTGCTGGTTATTGCTTCTTAGAAAAAGCTTCTAGGAATTGTAGGATTTAACTCCACATTTGTGAGCTTCTGGTGGGATTTAACTCTATGTTTGTGTGCTTACACTGCTATAACTTGGTTTTTCCGTTTAAGACATTTTCTATTGATTTCCTACTATGCAAAAATGAAGATTCATCTCTCTTATATAACACTTTCTCTCTCCCTTATACCAGCCTCCCAATATATCATTTTTTCTCAATATTCAGTGTTTGTTTTCATGACTAATTATTGTTCAAAACTAAGCATGTGCAATGATTTTATTTCTTCACCAGTTCAAATTTTTTTCGCCGGAGTCAGCAGTTGTTCTGTTGCTTTACTTTTTTCAGTGCCAGTCACAAATTCAGGCCCCTGGTTTCTGACAGGACTATAGAACTCCTAGTGCAATCAGCACCTCATTTTGAATCCCAGTAATTTCCTGTGTTGGATCCTAAGTCATAGATCTCAGGTCTTCCTCTCTCTTGGTGCGCATCGTCATTTTGGTGGAGCACATTTCTCCAGCAGCTTTTTGAGAAAGGGAAGTAAATTCTTTGCAACCTTATATATCTGAAAACTTCTTTATTTTAGTCTCATACTTAATTGATAGGCTAGCAATAATAGAATGCTAGAATGGAAATAGTTTTCCTTTAGAATTTGGAATTGTTACTGTTAAGAAGTGAGAAATCCTAAGCCTTTTAAATTTCTGTTTCCCTCTCCTTCTCCCTCTTCCTAGCCTTTTCCCCCCCTCCCATTTTTTTTTTTTTAGCACCTTTTCTTTATCTCTTTTTGAAGTATCTCTTATTACTTTATCATCTCGTGATGAAGTGCCCTGGTTTGTGATTTGCCATCTCGTCTCAGTCCTTAGACCAGACATGGTTGGTGAGTGATCAGAATACCTGGGAAGTACCCTCCTCACTTGGCTTCACAGTGACCTCTCTGCTGGCCTTGTTTTATTACTAGCACCTGGCTAGCTGGCAGGTGTGTCACCAGAATTTCCACAGGTCAGAGGGCACATAAAAACATCCAGAGAAGCTAGTGGGTGCTTCTCAGGCCTGCTGAGGCTTCTTCCCACATGCAGAATCATCTGCAGCTGTGTGTCCTCATGAAGTTGGGGCAGTGGCTGGTGCTGGGTGATGTACCTTCAATTGAGGACATGATGTGTATCCTTCTTTGTGTAGCCATGTCCACATGGCGATTTCTGACTCTGCATGCCTTGAACATTGTCTTTTGGTGTCTTTCTGATGTGACTGCCTTTGGTGGTGCCCACAGCAGTCCAGGTAGCTCTTCATCATTTGAGATGGGCATTTGGTGGGAACTTTCAGTTTGGAAAATTGTGTCTTTGACTCTGGGAAATTTTCTTGTATGATAATTATCCCCTCCTGTTTTTTTCCCGTTACTGTACTTTAAAGATCGTACAAATTAGGTACTGGGGCCCTTTTGGATTGATACTCTGACATGCATTTTTTCCCGCCTTTTGCCCATTCCTTTATTATCCTTGTATTTTCTGGGAGATTTGCTTTCTACTTTATCTTCCAACCCTTCTATCTATACAATTTCTCAATTTTATTGTTGTGGGTTGTTTTTTTTTTGTTTTTTTTGTTTTTTTGTTTTTTTCGAGACAGGGTCTTGCTCTGTTGCCCATGCTAGAGTGTGGGGCAGTGGCAGCGCTCATAGCTCACTGCAACCTCCAGTGCCTGGGTTCAAGGTTTAAACATTTCTCCCACCTCAGCCTCACAAGTAGCCTCCCAAGTGTGCCACCATGCTCACCTAATTTTTTTGAGAAAGGGTTTTACTCTGTCTCCCAGGTTAGAGTACAGTAGCATCATCATAGCTCACTGCAGCTTCAAACTCCTGGGCTCAAGCAATTTTCTGCCTCAGCCTCCCAAGTAGCTAGAACTACAGATGGATACCACCACACCTGGCTAATTTTTCTATGTTTTGTAGATATGAGGTCTTGCTCTTTCTCAGGTTGGTCTCAAACTTCTGGTCTCAAGTAATCCTCCCACCTCAACCTCCCAGAGTGCTAGGATTACAGGTGTGAGACAACATGCCCAGCCAATGTTTAGATTTCCAAGAGGGCTTTCTGGGATGTTCATTTTCATTAGCATCTTGTTGTCTTTCATGAATATAATATTTTCTCTTGCCTCTGACATTATTATGGTGTTTATAGAACGTCTTTACATTGTCTCTGTTTCTTTCCCAAAAAAGTTCCCATTTGTTTTAATTTCTTTTATGTTAGGCTCTCCTCAAATGTCTGCTATTTGTTGGCTATTTGTTTATGTGTAAGAGTGAGACTGAACAACTGATTGGAACTGCTTTGTGCATGAGCTGGACTTAAGTCCTGGTCACCCTCAGGATGGGGAATCAGGTAGGAAGTTCCAAATACCAGTTGATAAATTCCTTGGAGAAAAATCTGCTCAGTGTCCTATTTTGAGGTAACTAGTGTTCTAGGAGCTAAGGAGTGAGGGGGAGGGTAGCTCCGATCTAAGCCTTCCCTAAGTTTCTGTAAAGTGATACAGTTTGCTTCCTCTTGGTGGTATTTCTTACGTCAACTCTAGCTGATTTGCTAAGTCAGTTATCTCTCTTCCACCCATTACTTTTCTTTTTAATGGACTTTTGTTTTTTAGAACAGTTTTAGATTTGTGGAAAAATAGAGACAATAGTATAGAGTTCCCATATAGCCTGCAGTGAGCTTCCCATTATTAACATGTTGCATTAGTCTGATACATACTTGTTACAGTTAATGAGCCAATATTAGTATATTGTTTTTAACCAAAGTCTAAGTTAATTTAGATTTCCTTTGTTTTAACCTAGTATCCTTTTCCCCTTCCAGGTTACCACATTACATTTAGTTGTTCATATCTCCTTAGGCTCTTCTTGGTGTGGTAGTTTCTCAGACCTTCTTTATCTTCAATGACCTTGACAGTGTTGAAGAATATTAGATATCTTGTAGGATGCCCCACTGTTAGATTTTCTTATGTTTTTCTCATAATAAGACTGGATTAATATGGGTTAATAGGAGGAAGACCACAGAGTTAAAAGTGCCATTCTTATCACATTGTATCAAAGGTACATACTATCAACATGATTTGACTGTTAATGTTCGCCTTGATCATCTGGTTGAAATAGTGTTTGTTAGGTTTCTCCACTGTAAAATGTCTTTTTTCCCCCCTTCTCCATTTGTATTCTTGGAAATCACTCTGCCCATACCTAGGGAGTAGGGAGTTACACTCTCCATCTTTAAGGGTGGAATGTCTGTATACATTATTCGGAATTCTGCATGGGAAATAATTATCTTCTCCCCCATTTATTAATTTAGTCAATCTTTTATTTATATTGGAACAGACTCATGGATATTTATTTTATACTTTGGGTATAATCCAGTGCTATTTTATTGTGCTGCCCAAATTGTTCTAGCTTTGGCCACTGGGAGCTCTTTCAGTTGGTTCCTGTGCTCCTTTGATATATTTTCACACATGAGGGGTTTTGTTTTGCCCACTTCCTTACTTCCTGGTCTTCCATTCATTCTTCATCTTCAGAAGACTTGATCTCTTTCATTTCCTGTCATCTCTCACCATTTTCTTTGTCCTTGTGAGTTACCTCTTTTGTATTTCTTTACTGTTAAATTAGTGAGTATATTAGTTTGCTAGGGCTGTATTAATAAAAGTATCACAGATTGGGTGGCATAAACAACAGAAATGTATTATCTTACAGTTCCAGAGGCTGGGAGTTTGAGATTAAGGTTGTCAGCAGGGTTGGTTTATGCCTTTCTCCTAGTTAGTGTTTGGTGGTTTGCTGGCAGTCTTTGGCATTCCTTGGCTTGTAGATGTATCACCCCATCTCTTCATCTTCATGTTATTCCTGTGTGCTGCATGTCTGTCTCTGTGTCCAAATTTCCCCTTTTTATAAGAAGACCAGTCCTACTGGATTAGGACCAACCCTACTGACCTCATTTTAACTTGACTACATCTGTAAAGATCCTGTGTTCAAATAAGGTCACACCCGAGGTACTGGGGGTTAAGGCTTCAACTTACCTTTTTTGAAGGACACAGTTCAGCCCATAATAGTTTCAAGAGAGTGTGGAGATAAAACATGTGACACCCTCTGGGTTTAACAGGATGTCTGGTTACAGTAATATTTTTAAAGATGGTTTTAGTCACATCTGTCTTCAGTAAAGATCAGAAAGAAACTCTCAGGAAGTAATTTTTAGATTGCAACTGGAGATTTTTGTTCAGACTTGTAACTGCTAAAGTTTCTGCTGGTTCCTGAATGTTTAATGACTTAGTCTCTGAGTTGTCTCAATTTTTACTCTTGCTTTGTTTCTAAAGCAATTTGAACGTTGGCAAAATGACTAAAGAAAGAGCAGAAGTAGAGGAGCCAAGATGGCAAACAAGAAAAGCTGCCAGTCAGAGTGTCTCTGCAAAAAAGACAGATTTTAGAAGAAAGTGAAAAAAATAAACTAGCAGAAAAACATAGATCGGGTGAGGGTCGGAAGGAAGGGTGCCTGAAACTACAGGAGACTCCACAGGAAGACGTTGCGGAGGAGAACTGGAAGGAGAAAGGTCCCTGAGAGGCTTGGAGACCAGCGACAAGGGTAGGTGGAGCGGTTAACTTCCCCCTCCCTTGCATCTCGGACTGCTGGTGGCTCCTGAGCGGCTGGAGAGACCTGCCGACACCAGTCCAGAGACGGCTGCCGCCGGTGAGCAGTGAGCCTCTTGAGGACAGGGCACCAGGCTCCCAGCTCCCTCGGGGCACCTCCCCGCCGGCAGACCCGAGCCTGTCGGCAGACACCATATTGCTCCGTTCTCTCCTTCTCCTTCCCCTTCCCTACCCATGGGTGCCCAGAGAGACAATTTAGCCATCACACGGAGGTATCTCCAAGGAACGGGACCTTTCCTTTTGGGGCCCTACAGCAGACTGAAGGGTACTTAGACTGCGAACTCCCTACCCACCAGCCCTCCCAGGTGCTGCTTGCCTGGGGACTCCAGGAGAGCGGGGCAGATCCCGAGGTGGAGTGAAATCGATCCAGCTTGGGCACCCTGTAGGTGATTCAAGACCAGCACTCTTCCCCCTGGCAGGGTCAGGGATTGATCTCCCGGGCCCAGGGGACAGGCCTGCAGACCAGACCCCGTACACCCAGGTCAGGATCGCACTGCCCCAGGGCACAGAAGAGAGATCTGTGAAAGACCCTGCTGAGGAGTGCGTGCCTTCAGGGGCAGATCAGCGTGCCTGAGCGGCAACTGTCCTCCCAAAAGAGGGCTGTGCACCCAGCTCAGGCTGCGATCCTGGGTAGGGAACCTCCCGGCCCACGTCACAGCCAGGGGAGATCCATCAGCCTGAGGTCCTGTTTGCTGGCAGAGGCCTGGGAGAGGCCACGGAGTCGGGGAGGGTGGAGGGGAGTGAAATCTGCTCCAGAGTGCAGGTCTTAGACAGCCCCACCCCCCAAGCCCAGACTTTTCAGCTGAGCGGAACCATTTTAGCCCCTCCCGGCAGCTTTGCACAGAAGCAAAGAACAGACCTTTGACCCCTGCTAACAGCAGTTGTGGACCCCGAGGGCAGGCTTACCCAACCCAGCCCCGCCGAGACTCCCGGATCTGCCCCCACTGAGGTGGAGAATAAGGACATACTTGGAAGTCCCAGGGCCCCACCCACCTCCCCGAGGCACAAGAGGGCCTCTCCAGAGGAACAAGAGCTGGCTACAGGACCCAAAAACAGCACTGCAGCTCGCTCCTCCCAGCAAGTGCCACCTACTGACAGGGAGGTCATTCTGCACACCCTTGTACTGCATCTCCTGATCCATCATAAAGGGTGTGGTCGAATCTCACCCACAAACACCACCTACTGGCTCAGAGACTAACAGAGTGTCATTATCCAAACGAAAATCTAAAGGCAAGAAGGAACAACTGATCCAGATAGGAAGGAACCAGCGAAAGAACTCTGGAAGTATGAAGACTCAAATGGAAAGCACACTCCCAAAGAGGAACCACAGCTCCCCAGCAATGGAATTTAACCAAACTCAGAACATTAAAATGACAGAAGAAGAATTTCAACATGGATTGTAAGAAAACTGAATGATATGCAAGAAAAAATGGATAACCAACACAAAGAAACTACAGAAAAAATCCGGGACTTGGAAGAAAAATTCACTAAAGAAATATTAAAGAAAAATTGAATTGAATTTTGAATTCAAATTGAAATATTAAAGAAAAATCAAACCGATCTCCTGGAAATGAAGGACTTACTCAGGGAACTACAAAACACAGTGGAAAGCCTCAAGAACAGGGTAGATCAAACAGAAGAAAGAATCTCAGAGATTGAAGACAACTCCTTCCAGTTAAACAAGTCAGTCACAGAGATCTAGCAGAAAATTAAGAGAAAAGAAATATGTGGGATTATGTGAAAAAACCGAATCTGAGAGTGATAGGGATTCCGGAAGGTGAAGAAGAAAACACTCAAGGGCTGGATAAGCTATTTGAAGAATTAATAGAGGAGAATTTCCGAGGCCTTGCTAAAAATCTAGATATACAGGTACAAGAAGCTCAATGGACCCCAGGGAGATTCAGTACAAATAGGAAGACACCACATCTTGCAGTCATCAGATTGACCAAAATAGCCACTAAAGAGGCCCTTCTACAAGCTGTAAGGCGAAAGAAACAAGTAATATACAAAGGAAAGCCCATCAGAATAACTCCAGATTTCTCAACGGAAACCCTACAAGTAAGAAGAGACTGGGGCCCCATTCTCACTCTTCTGAAACAGAATAATGCCCGGCCAAGAATATTGTACCCTGCAAAACTAAGTTTCATATATGAAGGAGAAATAAAGACATTCTCAGATAAGCAAAGACTGAGAGAATTCACCAAGATAAGACCAGCTCTCCAAGAAGTACTCAAAACAGAATTACACAAGGATCAGCACAATAAACTCTCGAATGTGAAACCACTCAAAAGTTAAAAGATCAAAGGCTAGATTCCACAATGGCTCAAGAGAGAAAACAAAGCAACAAAATGCAACCCAACAGAATGAACAGTAATTCACCCCACTTATCGGTTCTCTCAATAAATGAGAATGGCTTGAACTCCCCTCTCAAGAGACATAGGCTGGCCGAATGGATAAAAAAAAACAAGCCAAGCATCTGCTGTCTCCTTTTTGAGCCGCTTTCAGAGCCTTGCAGTGTATCCTTTTATCCTCAAGGATGGAAAGTCTTTACTGTTGAAGGTAGATTAGGCTTTTTGAAATAGCCAGAAGCCATTCAGAGTAACATCTGGTGAATCATGCATGTCAGAGAGATGAATCATATTGACTTTTGGACTATACGAGTTGTGTGACTGTATAGTAATTATGCTGATTTTTATTTTGTGTAGCACCCAAACTTAAAGATAGTTCTTCGAGAAAAGAGGAGCACTGATAATGCTGGACAGTGGTGGATCACTGGAACCAATTTATTGTAGTTTTCAGAGGTGATTAATTCAAAAGACAGCATTCATGTTGGGCAGAGTTAGATGCTGAGTGTAGGTGTGGCTAAACAGTTTTATACCAAAACTTGGAAGAAGGGAAAACGAGGGTGCCTTACCTGCCTGAAGAGGCAGTGTTGGGGAGGCCGATCCGAGAGCACCAGTTTTTACGCTGAGATCATTCCTTCCAGCCCTATAGTTATTCTGACCCATTTAAGTCTTGTTTTGACTATTTGGGGCTAGAATGTGAATTAGACTCATACTATTTGTACAGACTGAGGAGTGGGGTTCTGTTGGATGGGCATTAAGGAATGAGGAAATGGTTTGGAAAGCTAAAACAAAGAGATGTGCAAAGAGCTGTTGATTGAAATGGGAATTTAGATTTAGAAAGCCATTTGTTTGCTGTGCCCCTCACCTACATAGTGAGCTCCTTGATGGCAGGGATCCTATCCTGTCATCTGCTCGGCATCTACTATGGCATAGGTCTTGGAAATATTTAATTCTTTTTTTTTTTTTTTTAAGTAATGGAAAGGAAGAAAACTAACACTAAGCAGTTAGTAGTTTCCAGGTGCCACATCGTAGAGTCCTCGCAGCAATCCTACCTCATAGGTGTTCTGACTCCTGCTCTATGAAGGGGTCCTGTGAAGCTCAGGTCAAGCTGAAGCTGAGAAAGGTTAAGTGCTGGAGGGTCCATGGTGAGTGGGAGAGCTGTCATGTAAAACTCACCTGTCTAAATTCAGAACCCAAGTTATGTGCCTGCTGTCCCACCTCTGACTTATTTTTGGAGACCCAGCCAGAGCAGGCTTATAAATACGGGGCCAAATACCATCTGTCTAAACCAGTGGTTCTGCCTGGGGTCAGTTTGGCCCCCAGAAGACATTCAGAAATGACTGGAGACATTTTGGTTGTCACAGTTAGGGAGGGTGCTCCTGGCATCTGGTGGTTGGAGGCCAGGGATGCTACATTCCTCCTCATCTCCCAAAGAATTAATTATCTGACCCCAAGTGTCAATACGCCAATATGCCTGAGAAACCTAGGTCTAAACTATTAAAAGCTATAAATCCAAAGAAAAGATAAATATTTGAGGTGACGGATATCCTAATTACCCTGATTTGATAATTACACATTATATACATGTATCAAAATATCACATGCACCACCAAAATAAGTAAAACTCTGATATATCAGTTAAACACAAAAGTAAGAAGCTATAAATCCAGTCACCACCACCCAAGGCCTGGCCTCCATTGCCACCAAAAGTCCTGCAAAAGCTACCTCGTTTTCCCTGGCATCCTGGAGCCTGAACACAGGTCTGCTGCACAGATTTTAGGGGCAGTTTGGCTTGTGATTACCACCTGTTCCCTTAGCTAAATTAATTGTCAAAAAAATTTCCTAGAGGTCTCAAAAAAAAAAAAAAAAAAA
>NW_012149507.1:4250970-4278629 GCF_000956105.1 Propithecus coquereli
ACATTTTTCTTGTTTAGTGCCTTTCTGTTCAGAGGTCTCAAAAAAAAAAAAAAAAAAAGAAAAAAAGACACTGCGTCTGTGTTTCGGGTTTGTAATATGCAGGGCCCCAGGGTTAAAGGCAAGTACTGGTACCTGGCATATAAGTGGGTACTAGGAAAATATTTGTTAAATGAGTATTTTATTTCCATAGCAGCATCCTTCAGTGATAGGCACACATTTAGGTACATTCTGTACTACATTTTAATGGCTGTTATTATATGGTAGAAGGCTAGATTGAACATATTTTAACCATTTTGGCTGGAAAGTAATTGAATTTTTCAGTACCTGCATGTTCTCATCTTTTAAATAGCAGTTTGGTTTAGAATCAGAGGTTTTTTACTTGGAGTCCACATACTAGTCCACATAGAAGAGTTCCAGCAGATCCTCAAACCACAAAACTGTACATGGTTGTGTGGGTATACATGTATGCTGCTGGTTTGTACCTTTCTGTAAAGAAGGTGCATTCCAGAGCTTGGTTGGGTTCTTAGAAGTGAGAATGGCACAAACTACCCTTGGACTATATATTCTTTAAGGTTACTTCTAGATGTTTATAAGCTTAGTTTAGGAATTTGAATTGAGATCAGAAGTGGATTTGTTTTGGTCCAATGTGATTGTTTTGACCAAAGGAAAAAGCTCTCTGTTATGCATAGGTATACATAAACTGAAAATTGTGTCATTTTTTGTTGAAGTCATTGCTGTGGAATCACTATGTCCATGGTAAAAATTAGGTTGTAGGAAATACTTAATTGCTTTCTATTTAGTAGAGTGGAGGGCTCAGAAAACTTTAGTTTTTGCAGTGTCACGTTGTTTCACCTAGAAGGGTACAGAGAAATTATCCAAAAACTCATTTTTTAGTTGAGGAAATTGAGGGCCAGTGATACTCAATGACTTGCTCAAATGACCTAGCAAGTTAGTGACAGTATAGGAATGGAAGGTGATGATATTTATTGCCAAGAATGAATATATTATTGAATAATGAATAACATTTTAACTCTGGGCCATATTGACATTGCCTCAGGTTTCAGTTAGGATTTCATTGCGTAATTTTCTTATCGTGGTAAAATACATATAAAACTCACCATTTTAACTATTTCTAAGTTTACGATTTAGCAGTATTAATTACATTTACAATGTTGTGCATGTATCACCACTATTTCCAAAACACTATTTCCATTACCCTGCTCTCAACCTCTGGTAACCTCTGATCTACTTTATGATTTTTGCCTGTTTCATAAGTGGAATCATACAATATTTGTCCTTTTGTGTCTGACTTATTTCATTTTGCATGTCTTCAGGGTTCATCCATGTTATGGCATGTGTCAGAACTTCATTTATTTTTATGGCTGAATAATACCCCGTTATATGGATGTATAAATTTTGTTCACCCATTCATCTCTTGGTGGACGATTGTGTTTCCACATTTTGGCTATTGTGAATAATGCTGCCATGAACACTGGTGTACAAGTATTTGTTTGAATCCTTGTTTTCAGTTCTTTTGGGTATATACCAAGGAGTGGAATTGCTGGATTATATGGTAATTCTATGTTTAGCTTTTTGAGGAACTGCCAAACTATTTTCCACAGTGGCTAATACTATTTTATTTTATATTCTCACCAGGGGTTTTCATTTCTCTACATTCTTTTCACTTATTTTCCTTTTTTTTTTTTTTTTTTATTATAGCCATACTAGTGAATATGAAGTGGTATCTCGTTGTGGTTTTGATTTGCATTTCCCTAATGATTAATGGTGATGAGCATCTTGTCCTTACTGGCCATTTGTATCTCTTCAAAGAAGAGATGCTTATTCACATCCTTTGTATTTTAATTAAGTTGATTGTCTTTCTGTTGTTGAGTTTTGGGAATTCTTTATATGTTCTGTATAGTAAACTTTTACTGGATATATGGTTTGCAGATATTTTCTTCCATTTCTGTACATCTTTTCTCTTTCTTGATAATGTATGTCCTTTGATGCAAAAAAGTTTTTAATTTTGATGAAATCCAACTTATCTATTTTATATTTTGTTACTTGTACTTCTGGTGTCGTATTTAAGAATCATTTGCCAAATCCAAGATCATGAAGATTTACCCCCATGTTTTCTTCTAAGAGTTTTATGATTTTAAGCTCATATTTAGATCATTGGTCCATTTTGAGTTAATTTTTTGTATATGGTGTGAAATAGGGGTCCAACTTCATTCTTTTGCATATAGAAATCCAGTTGTCTCAGCACCATCTGTTGAAGAGACTATTCTTTCCCCCTATGGAATGGATTTGGCACCTTTGTCAAAAATCAGTTGGCCATAAATGTTTGCATTTTTTCTGGACTCTAAATTTTATTCTGTGGTCTGTATGTCTGTCTTTATGCCAGTACCACACTGTTTTGATGACTGTAGCTTTATAATAAGTTTTGAAATAAAGAAATGTAAGTTTTCCAACTTTGTTCTTTTCCAGTATTGTTTTGGCTATTCAGGGTTCCTTGTAACTCCATGTGGATTTGAAGTTTTGGGGATTTTGATAGGGATCGCGTTGAATCTGTAGATCACTTTAGGTAACATTGGCATCTTAATATTAAATTTTCCCATCCATGAGCACGGATGTCTTTCTGTTTACTTAGGTCATCTTTAATTTCTTTCAGCAACGTTTTATAATTTTAATTGTATAAGTTTTTACCTTCTTGGTTACATTTATTTCTAGGTATTATTTTAGATTCATTGCATAATATTTGAGATTTTTAAAATAACTAGCACGTTAAATCTGAGTTTCAATTTAATAAGTCCAAGGATACTATTAAAGACATCTTGGGCTCTAACTGTTGACCTGGGATCTGTATCACATAACCTCTCTGAGCCTCTATTTCTTCATCTGCAAAGTAAAGGGATAAAACAAATCTGTCTTTCATGGAAGTTGTGTAGATCAGAGATAATATATGCAAAGGACTTACTCCAGGGTGTGGCTCAGAGTAAATACTAGATAAATAGTGCTCAGCTGCCAGGATTGTATTTTCTTATGTGGTATCAGTGTAAATACTTATGTATATATGGTTTATTATATAACTTTTCATGAACATTTAGCTTAGGTTTTTTGTTTGCTTACTCCTTTTCACATTCAGAAGTTTTGTGATTAAAGTATACATTAAAAACTTGAATAAAATTAATTTGTTGCCAAGGCTAATGATTTTTATACAAACTGAATGTCCTGTTCCTCAGAGAGCCTTTTTATAAAGTATGTTGAGTCTGGAAGAAAAATAAATTGTAATAAAACACTGCACTTGTATTTCAGTGGTGCTATATCCTCAGAAGAGGGAGCATTTCTTCTAGTGTTGTTGGTTTTAGATTATATGTTTCTTGGCTTTTTGGATCCTATCTGTGTCCTGACATTGTAAGGTTAAATTTTAGATATTACAGGCATTTAACTTCTAAGAGAGGCAAACATGACTTTACTTACCCCTTTTACTACTGAGTGCATTATTCGAGGCTTTACCCTCCCCAGAGAATGCAGTTACTCCTTCCATCTGGAATTGTCTTCATCTGTATGTCTATGATTTAACTATTGTCATGTATAAAACTGAATGTCAGTGCTGCAATTTTTCTCTTATACATCTTTGTCGAACTTTAGATTGAAGTAGACAGATTCAATTTCTGAAGGCAATCATCTAAGAATTCTGTTTACTTTCATTTTAACTTAAATTTCACCAGTTAAATAAAATCCTTTGTAACAGATTTAAATGTAGCACTGGAATTTTCTAAACATTGTAGAAGTAAATTCCTTACGTTATCATTCTCATAGCAAATTATTTTAGCCATTTTTGCTGTTCATTATTTCCTGAAGAACACAAATGAACCCACATACAAGAATATGAAATGTTGCACATTCTGATGGGGAAATAGAATGGCAGGATGCATTCAAAGGTTGAGAAGCATGGATATTTGAAAAAGAAGCAGAAATCGGGGGGAGAGCTGACCACAGAAACAAAGCAGGGTTGCCCGGTTCTTTTGGAGGCCCACTTAAGGCCCACAGGTCAATAATTTATACTGTCACCCATCACTTCTTGGCAGTAGTCATGATGATTCTTTATTAAAATGAAAACCCCAACTGCATGGATGGTATTTTCTTGAAGCCTACTAATATGATAAAGAGCAAACTGTTAATTAAACATCAACAGTATGGTTAAAAGCATAGGCTACAGAGTCAGACAAACCTTGATTTATATCCGGGCTTTTCCACTTGCCAGCTGTGAGACTGAGCAGGTTCTCACTGTTGATAATAGTTCTGTCAGTTGTTTATGTCCTCCATGCATTTATCTTTTGAGATCCTAGTGTGTGTGTTATTTGTATGAACTTTATATATAATAGAATTATTACATTCTCCCCAAGAAACTACACATCCATGAGATTGTTGCTCAATTTCTGGTTTATAAGCACAATACTTAATCAGCATTACAATAGCCATTCATTTCTCTAGATGGAAAGGAGGTGGCAGAAAGGAGAGTACCAACTAATTACAAATATTTTTATAATGAAGACTTTTATGTAATTGTTTGAAGGAAGTTAAAGAAATCACAGCAACAAAATAATTAAAACAACCATCACCCGGTTTTTCAAGGCCAGAAAACCTTGAATTAGAAATGTGGAGAGCGCTGTAAA
Source organism: Propithecus coquereli (assembly GCF_000956105.1). Classification (NCBI taxonomy): domain Eukaryota; kingdom Metazoa; phylum Chordata; class Mammalia; order Primates; family Indriidae; genus Propithecus; species Propithecus coquereli. The sequence goes on from NW_012149507.1 coordinate 4,255,650, forward strand.
AGGGAAAATTCCTCTCAAGAGTCAAGGGATGTGAGTATGATTGACTGATCTCATAATTTGTGATAATTTCTTTTCTTTTCTTTTCTTTTTTTTTTTTTTTGAGACAGAGTCTCACTCTTTTGCCCGCTAGAGTACCATGGCGTTGGCCTAGCTCACAGCAACCTCAAACTCCTGGGCTCAAGCAATCCTTCTGCCTCAGCCTCCCGAGTAGCTGGGACTACAGGCATGCGCCACCATGCCCGGCTAATTTTTTTTCTATATATTTTTAGTTGTCCAATTAATTTCTTTCTATTTTTAGTAGAGACGGGGTCTCGCTCTTGCTCAGGCTGGTTTCGAACTCCTGAGCTCAAACAATCCGCCCGCCTCGGCCTCCCAGAGTGCTAGGATTACTTTTTTTTTTTTAAAGCGAGACAGGGTCTTGCTATGTCACTCAGGCTGATACCCAACTCCTGACCTCCAACAATCCGCCCGCCTCGGCCTCCCAGAGTGCTAGGATTACTTTTTTTTTTTAAAGCGAGACAGGGTCTTGCTATGTCACTCAGGCTGATACCCAACTCCTGGGCTTAAGGGATCCTCTTGCCTCCGCCTTCCAAGTACCTGGGACTACAGGCATGTTACCGCACCTGGCTCGAATTTGTAATAATTTCACTTATGTTTTCTTTGGATTGTGTTAATGATATAACCAATTCTTGCTCCATTCACTTATTATTTGTTGCAGTTTTCTTTGGCAAGTTTTAAGGCATCTCACTTTTTGATCTGGAGTGTAGGAACCCAATACTGTACTTACTCAGGTACCTTCACTTGGCCTCACTCATGTTGTGATGCAGTGGGGTGCCCCTGTTAGTTGTTGAGTTCATAGCAAATAATTTGTTTCTGAAAAGATTAAAGCACCACACTTACAAAATTATTTGCTATTTTAAAATTTGACAGTAATAAGACTTGCATTTCAATACGATTTGAGTTAGTGAAATGGGGTGACATAGCCCTAGCATAGAAAATTTCTTTATACCTATGGTGTCACTGCTTTGCATCACTGTGCAAACTGCTATTCAGAGGTAAAATGAGAGAAGAAAAAGACAAACATTTAAACAGAAATGATTATGCAATTAACAGGTCCCTGCTTTCCCTACTACCCTTACCTTTGTGAAGCAGCCCCAGGAACCAGAGGATTTTCACTTAGTTTTGTTCACAGCTCTGTCCAGAAGTTGTGACACAGAAGTCAAGGCATGATTCTGATCCTTAATTGAGCTGTTTAGCTCTACACTCTTAATGGTCAGTTACACTAGAATGCTGCAGCCAGGTAACTTTCAGTATTGTCTCTGTAGTCTCAAAATATTGGGTAAAGGTTTGGCCTAGAACATAGGTGTTGGAAGGGTTAGACCTCAGAAGTTGTTTAGTTCTAAGGTCCTTAAACTGGGCTGTGTACACTGAGGGATATTCTAATCCTTACATTAAATGTGATACATTAACCCGTGAACTTGATAGAGGAAGACTTTGGCCAGTTATTTTTTTCTTCATATTACAAAATAGACTTACTGGACTATAATGCAAAATGTATGAATTTTAAAGATAAACAGGTCTTCAAAGAAGTTTGTCTTTGGGAGAGTCACTTTAAGCTGGGCCTCTGACGTCAAGAGACTGTTCCTGTTTTTTCTCCTCTGTTCCTGGAAATATCTGTTTGCTTTCAATTATTCATTCACAGTTCAGTGGAATAGCCACTAGCTGTCCTTTTTAGAGTTTGGGGTTTGTGTGAGGATATTCTGAGACACTGGAAGTGAGTAAACTGTATATAGCCATTATCCAATAAGCAGTTAAACTATAGATTTTTGAAAAACCTGAGAGTGGTGGCAAGAGAAGTTTTCTCTTGGTTTTGAATAAAACCTATCAGTCCCTTTTGGGTTGTTGTCACAGTTTAAACAGTGAATTTGAAGTAATTCTAGATAGGGGAAGAAACACTTCATATACTTTAGAGTAGATGATAAGGAACCATTTGGCTCTGAATTAAAACATTTGTGTGAGGGGGCTTCAGTCCTTTCACATATAGGTCCCTTTGCCATGAGTGGCCTTTAACATGCAAAAATACACTTAAGTCCTTTACTATAGAATAATAATGGTGGATGTTATAAAATTCTTTGTAATTGAGGCTTTAAAAATGTTTTGATCATGATTTTTTACTAATCAAAGCTTAGTTTTCTCACATCTTCATTGGTAATCCAGGAGAAAGGGGTTGCATTTCCACAGTATGGCCACTGTGGGGGAGTACAATTGTTTTCATGTTTGGTGGCAAAATGAGGACATAGCTCCTGGTGTAAAGGTATTTCTGTTGAACCAATTTAGCACAACTTCAAATAAGCAAATTTCAGGTTAAGAAGTTTTAAATAAATACTTATTCTTTCTTTAAAAGCCCTTTATACCTAGTCTGATATATTTAAGGGATTAGTATTAGAAAAACAGATACAAATATATATTTTACTTAGCATCAGGCATCAATTGTGGAATCTGAACAAGATTCTGTTTTCCTGACTAGCATTTTAGCTTTGTTTCCCTAAGTTAGAATATTTCTTGAAGGATTTAGGTCTTGGATAAAAGGCTTCCAACTTCTAACCGCTTTCTTTTTTTTTTTAAAGATCATCGAAGATGCTATGCAAAAGTAGTTTTTCGCAGTATTCCGTCGTTTATTTTTTATTTTAGCCTGTAGAGAAAAAGTGACATTACAGTAGCATTTTCCTTTGAAAATCATAGGGATGATCAAGCACTGTTGGTTGTGATTTTAACATTTATTGACCAAGACTGAAAAGTGCCACCCTGCAGGTGGTAAGCTGGAACCAGAAAGTTGGGTGCCAGCCTTGGGGTCAGGGTAATTCACAAGTTGCCATAGGGGGAAGCTGTAGCTGTGTGCCTGGTGTTGAAATCGATGTTTAGAAGATGAGCTCACCTCTTAATGAGTCCATGGTGCGTGCTCCCTTGCAGTCAGGACATTCTGTGAGTCATTGATCAAAACAGTGAAAGGAAACCAAGGCTAGCAGGAAACCAAGTGGCTGCCCTGGGAGCTGCTTGCTGTGTAAGACGCAGTTGAGGCAAGTGTTGCTGTACAGAGTTCTGCCCACTGACCTCTGCCCTGCTAGAATCTCCACCACGCTTCACTTGTTAGGCCTTTCCTCCTGTTTCTTGTCAGCCGCCGCCTTTCTTCCCCTAGTACATTCTGTCTTGGTCTCTGCTTAGTATAACGAAAAAAGCGCTGAACCAGAAATTGGGAGGCAGTGTGTTCTGGCACCTTTGCCGACCAAGTGGGTAACCTTGGGCTTAATTGACTGACCTTTTTTTGGGCCTCAGTTTCCTCACATTTAAAATGGATAAGGTTTTTCTTGTTCTTATCCTCTTTTCTTTCCATCCATTCTCCTACTTACAGTTTTCCCCTTCTGCTATCCAACTGCCTGTTTTCTCATCTCTTTCACATTTTATTTCCTCTGCCCTTCCAACTTTTCCTTTTTTCCCCCCTTCTTAATCTTCTTAGGTTTCTCCTTGATCTCCCTTTCTCATTCTCCCCTACTCGCCTCCTCAGTCTCCCCTGACCCCTGGCTTCTGCTTCATTTTTTCCCCACTGACAGCACCCCAATATCAGGTTTTTATTCCTACCATCTGATGCCAGGGATCTGGAACTGCAGCAAGTCATGGAGAAGAGATTTAAATTTTTATATGTTGCATAATATTTAGACCATATAAACACAATCACTTCTCTTTTGAAAGGAGAATTTTTGTACATGATGTGTATTGAATTAGATTACAAGCAACTGTGGGTACTTCGATGTACTCCAGGCTCACATTACTATTTGGTAGGCTGGACAGCAAGCAGGGAAACATGTTGAATGCAAGATAGATTTTCCCATTTCTAATTTTGCTGTAATTTTTTCTTAATTCTGCCACTTAACGTTTTATTCTATATGAACCTTGGTGTGGTGTATTGCTGTATTAAACATTGCCAAACTCCCATTACTTGGTGAAACATTTGGAATTTTGTCTTTTTGTGAAGTTCATATGTAGAGAAAAGGTTTAATGATGGGAAGATCATTAAATGTATGTGGATCAGGTAGTGTGTTGTTGATGAGTTAACTGAATACTTTTAAGGAATGATGAACAATTCTGTCGTCTTGAATTCTTCCTTAGGTATAACTCTGCCTGAATGTTCTCCCCCCTCCCACTTTGGTCTCAGGGTTGTCTCTGGATCCTAGAGAATTATGCCCAATAGAAATATAATGTGAGCCACATGTGTAGTTCTAAATTTTGTATTAATCAGAATTTTCAAAATATTTTTAAAAAAGAAAAGACCAGATAAAAATAATTATAATATCTTGTTTAACTCAGTATATGCAAAATATTATCATTTCAACATATAATATGTATAAAAGTTATGTGATTATTCTTTTTCATTCTTAGTCTTCAAAATCCAGTATTTTATGCTTAGAACACATTGAGATTGGTACTAGCTTGATTGCAAATGCTCAGTAGCCACCTGTTGCTAATGGTTATACATAATGAACAGCACAATCCTAGATGATGGTTTGAATAAAATAGTATATGTTAATTCAAAAATCTAATATATTTTGTCCGTGTGTGTTAAGTATGTTTTACGTTTTTAGCAAAATTCAGCTAAAGTTACTTTATGTTGACTTACCGAGAGCTGGCAAGGAAATACCAGGAATGTTTGAGTTTTACAGTGTTTCATTATCATATGCTTGAAATCAAATAAATTTTGCTTGTTATTTACAGTGCTGAGCAGAGTATCTTCCAGAATTCTGAAAACATACTGGGTCATGCCAATATGACAAAGTAAAAATGTTTAGTAGTTGGGCTCTGTAAAGTTTACATGAATTGGCTGGCTGTGAAAAACTCACAAGTGCTCAGAAAATGTATGTAAATTATTTACCTCACATGGTTGGTTTATATAAGGTTGCTTCTCCATGTGTATAGCCGTTTCTATTTGTAAAAGTGAGGATGTGATTGGTTTAGAGAATTATTAACTCAATCCCTGTCCTGTGTGATGGAAGCTGCAGTGGCTGTCATGTGATTGGGCAGGTCTTGGTGTACCTATCAGTGTAAACACATGGCACAGTCTGTCCCATGCCCGCCCCTGCTTATCTCCTTTGGAGAGAGGGGGTTGAGGCATTTTGAGCAAATCTCATTGGTAAAGTCGTGTATGCATTGCTCTTTTTTTTTTAAAGAGCCATTTCCTTTCAGTTTTAACCATATCACTGTGTCTGCAGTTTGCACTCAGTTTGTCAGGAGAGCAGCTTTCTGTTTTAATGATATCTTCATCTTCAAAAAAAGACATGCTTGATAAGTTAGTTCAATGTTAAGATGTTTTACCTAGAAGATGATAGTGAAGATGGAGAGAAGGTTCCTGAAGGCTCATTAAGTAAAACTCAAGATGTTTACCATGACAAGGCCCCTCCTGGTATCCTGGTGAGTTACATCTGTCATTGTCCCCATCCCCTGGCCTGCTCAATCTGGGTGCTGCTGAGAGAAGAGGGGCGGTCACGCACCAAAAGAAAGTGGCTAATGCCTTTAACCTGGAAAATGTAAAAAATGTTGTAGTGAATTTTATTACCTTTTAAGTGTTATGTAGAACAGAAATCTTTGGCTACTTGCCCTACACCATCTTTCTGTGTTTTTCTATTTGTTGTTTTTCAATAAATAGCTTTCTGCCTAGAAAAAAATGAATTTGCTGCTTTAAAATGAGACTTTTTTAAAACTAGGGTTCACATTTGGTTTCACATTCTCTTTGCATGTAAGTATAGTAGTTGAGGTGTAAAAATCATTTAAAATTTTTATGGTTTTTATTTTGGTCCCAGCCAAAATTTTTTGAAAGCTAAGGTAATATTTTGAAACTGGCATTTTATTCTGATATATTATGATGAGTGATTACAGTTACTGTCTTCATGATTATGTACAAAAAAATCTTTATAAGCTTGAAATATGTGGGAAAAATATAAATTTATGAATTTTTTTAATCTAGAGTTTTCTCTCTTGTTACAAGATATAAAATAGAACAAATCATATAAGCTTAGTGTAAGTTCCAGAAGTCTGCGTTAAGGAAACAAAATCAGGTGTTTTAAGTACAATATAGGCCAGGCACAGTGGCTCACGCCTGTAATCCTAGCACTCTGGGAGGCCAAGGCGGGAGGATCGTTCTGAGTTCAGGAGTTCGAGACCAGCCTGAGCAAGAGCGAGACCTCCGTCTCTACCAAAAAACGGAAAGAAATTAATTGGACAGCTAAAAATGTATGTAGAAAAAATTAGCCGGGCATGGTGGCGCGTGCCTGTGGTCCCAGCTACTCGGGAGGCTGAGACAGTAGGATTGCTTTAGCCCAGGAGTTTGAGGTTGCTGTGAGCTAGGCTGACACCATGGCACTCGCCCCAGGCAAGAGAGTGAGACTCTGTCTCAAAAAAAAAAAAAAAAAAAAAAAAGAACAATATCATTTAACTCTACCTGTTGAGCATTTCTCTTTAAAAATAATGTGAAGTAAACATGTATTTTCAATGTCTTTTTTTAAAATAAAGGATGAATTTTTTATGAAAACAGGCATAAAATCAAGACAAAAATTCATTTCTAAAATCTGTGGTACATAATCTGATTTTAGTTTTAAAGTTATACAAAATTTTTATTGTTACCTTTAAAAATGTTACATTCTTTGTGCTTTTTGCTTTTGGATCTGTTTGGTAAAAGTGTACTTGTTCAGAGTTCTCAGGAACTAAAGGAAAGATGTTTGAATATCAGTGGAAGTCAGGTGCTACCCAGGGAGGCAATTTGCTTTCGAAATCTACATTTTAATATTACAAAAGTGTATATACATATGGGCTCATGTACATTTATTGTAAAGGTCAAAAGGGAGAGTAGTGAACATAGCTGACTCTTTGTGAAATGTTTTAAAAATTCACTTAGTAAGTAGCACTGACACATATAAAGTGTCTGTCACAGGAAGAAGTTCAGTGACTTCTTGCTGCTGGTGTTTTCCAGAGAGGTCAAGGGGTGTTTGCTTAGGCTGCATTTTATTAACAGTTCCCTTTTATGTTGCTATTAGAACATTGAAGTCCCGTGAGTCACCTCCCTCCCCCATGAGAAATGTGAATTTTCTGAATGGCTGATGTTTGGTCTATGGGATTTGATATCTGCTTATTAAACTAATGATTATATAGGAGTTTGACTTTATAACCTGGGTGTGTGTGGCAAGAGGGGAGAATCCTGGTTTTCAGGGTCCAGGCCTTACAAGGCACACCCTTTTGGGCACTCCTCCTATTAAAAGGTGATAGATAGTTTTGAAAGAGTTTTTCTCATGGTTTATGTGTTTGGAATGTAAATGTATACATCTTATAATTTTAAAAACCATAGGAGATTTCTTTGCTTTGTTAGTAATTGGGAATTTTAAAAAATCATGTTTCCATGTTTTTTAAACAAGTGAAGATAGTTTATTTGGTAAGGTGTTCTTAGCCAAACTCATAGTCCTAAGAAGTGCTCGTAAAATCAGGAGTCTTTCTGCAATTTAGAGCCAGAAGGGACTCAAGGGGGTCACCTGGCCATTTTTATTAGCGAGAACCCCAGGCACAGAGGTTGCCCAGGTCTGTTTCCCAGACCTGTTCTCACTGGAAGTGAGACTTGACCTTGGGTCTTCACATCCTCACCAGCTGCAGGGGATTCCAGGAAGCCTTGAAGGAAGTAGTGCTTCTTAATCCTTTTCTGTCTGAGCTCTTTATTAAAGGACCTGGGCACCTCTGGTTGACTCCAAAAAGCTCAGTGAGATTTAATAACTAAACAGTGGTAGGAGGCAGCAAATCACCATGTAAGTGGGGGATGTGATATGAGGCTGAGTGCTTCATACTAAATTTGGAAACTCTGAGCTTCAGGCTGGGGGGCTGGGGGTGAGGCTGGGGGTGTGGAACCCTAGCCATAGCACGTTGTCATTACTCATTGCTTCCTGAAATCCTAAAATAACATGAAGTGAATGGGTCCAAAACAAATCAGGTTCCTCCTGTCTAGCATGGGCAGTGGATTAAATTAATTAATTACAAAAGTGATTACTAATTGAGTAGAATTTCATTTCCTCATAGAAATGATGTTATTAAACTTTACTGTCTTGTAATTAACCATAGAACTCAACTAACCAGAGGTTCGGAGTCTAGAACAAGGAGGAAGGAAAGTGTTGCTCCATGAATTAATATAAATATGTTGGAGACAGAAATGTCTCAGGAGTTTTGCCCTGAAGGAATATGTGAACGTGTTTAGTTTGCATATCAAACGCTGTTGTACCTCGGGAGGGCCTCTCTGAAAGACAGTAGCGGCTGTGTCCCACAAGGCTCCGGGTTTCTCAGACCTAAAGGTTTGGATTTGCTTTGTAAAGCAAAGCGAATCTGTTAAAAACTACAGGATGAGAGCTGATGAAAGAGTGCCCCCCGCCCCGCCAACAGACAGCCACCCTGGCTATAAGCAGTTAAGGGGCAGTTCCTGCTTAAAACTCCGGACTACCTGTCTCCATTCACAATAACCTGATAAAGAAAATATGGAGCATATATATCTCTGTTTAACCCCTCTGTTAAGTGATAAATTTACCTTAGAACTTAATCTTTGAAAGCTTTTGTAACCATTTGTTCACGTAGATAGAATTAGTTAAGGGATCTGTAGAAGCCTTTTGAAAAACTGTTAACCTAAGGGGAACTACCTGCTGTTATGTAAATCTGTTACCCCTGGCAACTAACCACTGTTACTTATAAGTTACCATGTAAGACTTCATTCGTGGCCTTTTTTTGAGATTGACGGAGAATCTGAGGCCCCGTGAGCGCCCGCTTTGCCTATAATCTTTATAAATTTATAAAACTATACCTTTGTCTCTGTGTATTCTTTTATTTCCATTATTTTCCATTTTTTCCTATTATTTCCTTATCCCTTGCAACTCTACCAAAGGGACCCGGTTTTTTTCGGGGAGCATTGGCCACGCTCCCTGCAGGAAGGGGTGAAAGCAAGAATTTCCTGTTCCTTTCCTGGATAAGAGCCATGTTTCACCAAAATTTTTGAGTTAAACATTTTCTGAGTTCCATTTTCAAAGTGATCTTTTTGTTCCCACTCTCCCCAACTAACAACCTTGATGAGCTTTAAAATTATGCCTTTCCTTTTCCGGCCTAACTCCTCTAAATTTTAGGAGTGCTGGATCTTTGTGCTCTTGCCTCTGAGGTGTGAGTGGGTGATAGCTCCTTAACTCCTGCAGAGGTATCTGTGTTTCAGAGAGAGGATTCTGGTAAATTTGCAGGTCTGTTTTAGCAGGTTCACCAGCCAAGTGAGAATGTGGACTGAAAACGTTAAGGCGTGGTAAGAGGATATATTGTGGCTATGTGGCACAGGGTTTGGGATGTTACTATTAACAGGCAGTTTAGAGGAGTAAATTCTCTACAATCTTCATTTTCACAGCCTGCTTGCCTCTTTTAATTCTTACCTACAGACGAGCTCAGGAATTTGAGATTGGCCATGAATATGTTTAGGGGGTGGGGAATCTGTGGCCTTGGGGCCATATGTGGCTTTCTGGATCCCTGAGTATGGCCTTTCGACTGAATCCAAATTTTACAAAACAAATCCTTTTAATAAAGGGATTTGTTCTATGAAGTTTGGATTCGGTTGAGGAACTGCACTTGGGGACCTTGAGGGCCACATGTGGCCTTGAGGCTGCAGGTTGTACACAACTGCCTCCACATAGAACTGTATAGTGCATGTCTAAAACTGTTAGTTCAAAGGTAACAAAATTCATCCAGCAAATATTTGTTGTGCCACAACTGAGTCAAGTAGATGGGTTACAAATAAATTATTTTTGTTTGCATTAACTAGTATGTCTGAATTATTTGCTGCTCTGGGTTTACGAATTACACAGCTGGACAGATTTCCAGCAAATGGCTACATAAATAGTACCATGTCTAGTTTGCTCAGATGTTCCTGATTACACACTCGCAGTTAGCTGAGCTCTTCGACTCAGTTGGTTAGAGTGCCTGGTTGAGTGTAGACGTGATCTGGGTGTGGGGTCATTCAGCTTTGTGCATTGGGAAAACATGTCTTAATTCCATCACTGTGCCTTTAGATGTTCCAGAAAGTTAGGAACTATGCTGGTATGGTCTAGAGGAGTTGGACACAACTCTCTGAAAGGGTCTAAATAAAAGTTTCACCTCTCTTGAGAAAACACTGATTTTAGACAACTTAGGTTACATTCATATCTTAGGTAGTAAATATTCAAAACTAACCCAGATCCACTAGAGAAAAATGATAGACACATTTCTAGAGTAGGTAATTTGTGTGTGTTTTACATTGCTTTTTATTTAATCAAACGTAGAAACCAATTTTTGTTTTTGTGTCTTGTTCTGGAAAAATATTTATCCCTTCCTTGAAGCCTATTACATAATCTAGAATGATTTGCTTTAGACATTATAGGGAAGACATTTTTTTTAAAAGGTAGAAAAAAACAACATGCTGATCTTATTTTATTAGAATATCATTTTAGCTCTGTGATGAAATCATGTTTAGAACTTTCTGTGCCTTTGGTGTACCATCTTAACCTTAGCGCATATCTATGTGGAAGAGACCTTCTTCAGAAATCTGCCTAAGATGAATCCCAGGAAAACCTGAAGAGAGAGCTATGTAATCTCTAGAATGATAACATTCTCGGGTTTATCTGAACTCTACTTGAACTGCAAATAGAGAAGCTATCTCCAGCTAGGTCAACGGGCAATAGGTGAGATTCTAGAAGTCATTTGCCACTTTGATTTCTCATATATTCTAACAAAGCATGAAATGATTACCGTTTTAGACTGATAGTCCTACAATTGAAATCACGGTGGAAAAAGTAATTCCTTCAGGGGAAAGAGAGGCAGGAAATGAACAAGGAAGCACACCCTTCAACTCTGTTCACTCCTGAAAACAGGAGGGGACTGGGAACCACTCACCTGTGGTCATCAGACAGCTTGAGATATGCTGACATTTTGGGATCACTTGGGGGCTTTGAAGAGTACTCGCTCCTGTAATCTGGGGGGCGGCCTAGTCGTCAGGATTCCTTAGAGTGCCTCAGTGACTGTAACGTTCATCCAGGTGAGAGTCCACTCCCGAGGACAGTGATTCCCAGGTCTTTCTAATCACTGGAATGAATCCCTCCTGAGCTTTCAATAGAAAATACAGATTTCTCAGACAGACTAAAGCAGAAATGAAGGCAGTAGTGGAGCCCAGAAATACTTGTTTTGTGTTTAAAACTAAACTAAAGATTTTATTCATTTTTTTTTCACTAACATCCTTTTTCTGTTTCAAGATTAGTTGTTGTCTCCTTAGTCTCTTCCAATCTGTGACAGTTGCTTGGTCTTTTTTGTCTTTCATGACCTTGACATTTCCTTTGATGAGTACTGGTCAGATATTTTGTAGGATTTCCCTCAATTTGGATTTATCTAATGTTGTCTTCTCATTAGGTTGAGGCTATGTTTTTTGGGATAAAAATACCACAGAATTGATATGTCTTTTTTTCCCTGATGTGTGTCTAAGTTCCCCTTGGATCACTTGATTATGGTGGTGTCTGTCATGTGTCTCCACTGTAAAGTTACTATTTTTCCTTTTGTAATGAATATATATCTTGGGGAAAATATTTTGAGAATACGCAGACATCCTGTTTCTCAAACTTTTGTCTTCTATTTTTAACATTCATTAATGGATCTGTGGTATGTTCTAATAGTTTCTAGTTCCTTCATTCATTCTTCATTAATTGGAATTCATCTTTAAGAGAAAGCTGTCTCTTCTCATCTACTTACATATTAGTTTAAATTTTATTTATATCTCTGTGAACTCATAAATATTTTATTCTACGGATTATAATTTATTTTGTTGCTTAAATTGTTCTAGCTTTAGCCCTTGGGAGTTCTTTCAGATTGATTTCTGTGTTTCTCTAACATGCCCCTATTGTTTTGATTTTGAACGCTTTCCTACTTTCTGACACTATAAGATAGATACTCCAGCAACATCTTGTATTTTCCTGCCCCCAGCTCTGGAATCAACCATTTCTCCAAAGAGTCTGGTTCCTTTTATTGAAAAGTGATACTTAGAAACCAAGATCTAGGCTGTAGATGTGCAGATTGCTTTGAAAGTATCCTTGATTCTAGATCCTCTCAACAAAGAGTCAGGGTATATAAGTATGTATTATAGCTCCGGCATGAACACATCTGTGTCTATGCGTTTATTCATCCGTGTATGTATTTGAGAACCGTGAGTTCTTACTAAGACCTCCAATTCCAGTCCAACACCACAGGGTTCGTTTTACCTTTCCGCTCTAGGAAATTTTTGTTTTTAGAAGCTTCTCAGCTTTTTATGACTAATTAGACATGGAGAATTATGACTTTTAGATATGTAACTGTTAGGTACAATGTGAATCCAAAGGCTCTTGTAGCTTCATTAAGTATTCTTTGTTAAGGTACAGTCTCTTTCATGGTGAATCATCATTTTCCATAATTGGGTTGGTCACCATCTCTTTTTACTGTACTAAAAGGAATTTTTATGTTACTCCTATCCCTCATAACTGAGGAAACTTAGCCTTCTTTAAAAATAAATCCCCTTTTAGTAATGGAGTGGAAAGTGGTACAGTTTCATGGCCAATATTCTTATAAAAAAATTTGTCAGAGAAATTGAGCACACTCGAGGGAATGTTTTGTGAGTTGAATGCCCAGGGAAACTGTTAAATATATATATATATATTTTTTTCTTTTTTTAATTTTTGTTTATTTATTTATTTTGAGACAGAGTCTCATTCTGTTGCCTGGGTTAGAGTGCTATGGCGTCAACCTAGTTCACAGCAACCTCCAACCTCTGGGCTCAAGTGATCCTCCTGCCTCAGCCTGCCAAGTAGCTGGGACTACAGGTGCGTGCCACCACGCCCGGCTAATTTTTTCTATTTTTAGTAGAGATATGGGGTCTTTCCCTTGCTCAGGCTGGTCTCAAACTGCTGACCTAAAGCAATCTTCCCGCCTTGGTCTCCCAGAGTGCTAGAATTATAGGCGTGAGCCACTGTGCCCGGCCCATTTTTTTTAAAAAACATCAGCAACACACCCAAACAAATGATAGAAAGTTTCAGGATTTCATTAAAACCAAATTTATTTTAATCCTTGAATAATCTTTTTGATAACGCATTTCTGCATCCTTTTTCTAAGTATAGTTTTCTTTCTAAAGCAGGTACTTTGTCAGACTTCTTGATAATAAACCCTTCAGCCCTGATTGTTGAGGGTGCTGGACTATGAACTTTGGGCCCACATGTTCTTGTTACGTTAGTAGCTGCCATGTTAGTTAACAAGTAAGTGCAATGGTAGTTTATCTGGTTTGTTCCTACCCAAACTTAACTAGGGTACCATATGATGCAGGTCGAGGGACCTTTAACTCAGGGAATTAAAACAATTAGGACAAGTTTAAAGTGTTGATGCAATTCACCTGTAATATTAACTAAGGTTCTTTTTTGGTAGGGGAGAGGGTAAGAAGATGGAAGGAGGAGGATGAATGAAGGTTAACATGTCTTTCCCTAGACCTGCAACCTACAGGAATATGTTAATTTTGTTCCCAGTCTGGGGCTGTAATTTTTACAGTAGAAGACTCATGATGTCAATTCCTGACTTCTAGGTCAGTGTGTAAATGGAAAGAACTTCCTTCCAATAAAGTTGGAATGTTTCAAAGGAAATTGTGTACTACCGATGTCAGTGAGAGTCAGCCGTGAAAGTACTACCCATGATTTCCATAGCAACCTGCTAAAATTGTGTGGAATTAAGCCAAATGATCAGATTTCCTGGTTTATTTTAGAGTTGCTTACCGTTATCAGTAATCACCACCAAAATGGATTAGCTACTCAATTCTCTTAAAAGATGTAAGGTAAGGTGAGAACGTGTCCTTTAAGACATATTTGTGGCCGGGCGCAGTGGCTCATGCCTGTAATCCTAGCACTCTGGGAGACCGAGGCGGGCAGATTGTTTGAGCTCAGGAGTTCGAGACCAGCCTGAGCAAGAGCGAGACCCCGTCTCTACCAAAAATAGAAAGAAATTCATTGGATGGCTAAAAATATATAGAAAAAATTAGCTGGGCATGGTGGCGCGTGCCTGTAGTCCCAGCTACTCAGGAGGCTGAGGCAGTAGGATTGCTTGAGCCCAGGAGTTTGAGGTTGCTGTGAGCTACGCTGACGCCACGGCACTCTAGCTTGGGCAACAGAGCAAGACTCTGTCTCAAAAAAAAAAAAAAAAAACATATTTGTGATCATATCTTTAGGACTACTTATAATAAAAGGCTTAACATTTTTCATGTATGACAGCATATGGAAAAATCGTCATGGCTTTCGAAAAGTCTTTATGAAATTCCTACCTACACAGATTAAGTTGTTGAATAGATGAAAGCTTTAACTGGGTTACATTTAAGGTCTTGCTGATTTTGTGAGGGTGATTTTCGAGGGAGGGTGGTAGAGGGCAAGAAACTTATGTCTGGTCATCATTCAGAGAGATGCTGAGAGGGCAAGAACCAGGGCCAGTTGGGGTCTCAGTGTTTCCAGCTGGTGGGCTTTCTGGATCCAAGCTCAGGGGGCCCAGCCCTGCCACTGTCTGGTTACTTTGGCTCTACATACACATTTCATGAATATTTGTTTGGGTCAAATGTCTCCCCACCCCTATCAGCCAGCTGATACCAGGACCTGGGTCCCATATTACAGACATGGTGATTGGGTGCTCAACTCAGTGTTTGGGGGTCTCTCTGAGAGAAGAAATCATTGTAATCCAGGGAGCCCTGTTTTTACCTTCTGATCTAGCAGTTGCATCATGTGTCTGTTTAAACTCCCAAACAGAAACATTGAGTCAGAAAATCCCCTCTTCCTGCTTATGTATCCCAAAGGTTGGTTAATATTGAAGAGTATTGAGTTGTAATTATTGGAAGGGACCTTTAGGAAAGCAATCTTCTAAGACCAGAATTTTTACGAGTTTTTTTATAGAATCACTGCCAGTCCTAGAATTCAAGTATCGTAAAATGATCAAGTCAGCTGTCATTAAAAATGTCTAAAATTCAAGGTCTGTTAAGTGTGCATCAGACGTCAAGGTAATATTATAGATATACCTTGAAGCAGGGGTCCCCAACCTATGGTGAGTTGTATAATTATTATATATTACAATGTAATACTAATAGAAATAAAGTGCACAATAATTGTAATGGGCTTGAATCATCCCCAAACCATACCTCCCCACCCCCATTCATGGAAAAATTATCTTCCATGAAAACGGTCCCTGGTGCCAAAAAGGTTGAGGACCACTGCCTTAGAGGACAGGATCTGTACTCTAGTACGTAACAACTTAGTCTTCTCCACAAGCTTAATCTGGATTGGGAGGAGAAAGTTGTTGCAACAGAACCTATGGTTAGTTCCCAAACCTGGATGTCCATCAGAATCAGGGATGATAGATTCTTAAGACCTCGCTTCCAGCTTTTTATGTAGTAGATCTGTGTTGGGGCCCAGGAACCTACATTCTTAACCACTAAATTTGATTCTCTTGCAGATGGTCTGGGGACTAGTCTTTGAGAAATAATGACCTAGGTGGTACTCCTTGCCAGTTTTCCTCATTTAGCAGGAAAAAAGAAGTTAGTTAGACATAGAAAGTTCCCTGATTGTACTTTCAGTGGAAGTGGTGGGGGTTTCTCTTCTCTACAAAGACAGAACTCATGATCTACAGGGGATTGACAAGAACCCAAATCCTCCAAAGCACACCTCCTCCCGGCTAAATCTCATTCTCTCAAGGAGTCCTTTGAGTCCCAGACACCAGCTCAGAAATTTCCTAAACTCCATGTTTCTTCTCTGTAAAAGACATAGGACAAGAAGCTTGAAGCCTTCTTGTAGTCAGTTTGATGATGAACTGATTTTGGAAGAAGCAGAAAGTAGCAGAAGCTCTTGATTTTACGTGAAACTCTGCTTCCTTCAACAGGCTCATCTTCATAATTGGTTATTAAGCTTTAAAACAAATTCAAAGAAATTTGCCTTTTTTAAAACTGCTCACGTTGCTTCTTGGCCTTTTGACTAAGATCAAGTGTAAAAACTGCCCAGGATGATTTTTATGTACACAGACTTTTTAACAGTATAGTATTAAGTAATGTCCTTTAAGTTCAGCCTTGATAGGGAATTCTCCACCAAATCTGCCCTGTTTATTTCCATGTATCCAGTTTGGTTCATTGGACAGTATTTACTGAATCTCACCTATGTGCCAGAGGTAGTTCCAGGTCTGTCTAAAAATTGTGGCGTGACTCTCAACACTGCTTCCCTCCCCTCAGCCTCTGCCCTCAGCCTGTCATCAATCTTCCTGATCATCAGTCCCCTGCGTACCTCTGCTGCCTTAGAGCTGTGCCGACTCCTGATTGAATTTGTTATAGTGGCTTCTGAAGCGCTCTCTGCCTTGAGCCTCCTCTTCTCCATTTGTCCTCCCCACACAATCTGAGCATGCCACTTCCCTGACCAGAACCATTGATCGCACCATTGCCAACCAGATAAATTTGCATGGGGTCCAAGGCCTTGCATCATCTCACTTTTGCCTCTCAAACTGAGCATTTAAAGCAAAAGCTTTTGCTACATGCTTTTCTCTCTGTCTGGGAATGCCTGCTGGGAACTTCCTTTTCTTAGCCTGATGAACCCCTCACACATATTTCCATCCTTAGAACAACATTTTCTGCTCTTTGAGGCCTTTCCTGACTCTCCCAAGCAGATTTTTTTCTTTTCCTTCTCTTGTCTTCCTAAAAGTCACCAAAATAGCATTATCACAAGGCATTATGTAAGTTAAGACAATATTTGTTAGGTTTCTTTCAAGAACCAGAGTCCTTTGTGAGAGGATGATAGACTTTTGTTTCTATTAAATGGACTTACTGTAGTACCTGGCATGAAGCTGGTGCTCAATTTTTACTGTACACAACTAAATTTTACCAGAAACAGGCCAGGGTAGTGGACATTTTGATAGCTTGTTTACAGATCCTCTGTTGTGTTTTCCTTGAAGGAATTACACAGTTGTCTTACGTGATTGTTTCTAAATTAAACCTGTAGGGATATTATTAATACATTGAGAGACCTTTCTGGGATGTGGCTTCTTACAGACTTTCTCTTTCATTGTGTCAAAACTGTCTGGAAAAGTTGGTGTATTCAGGAAGTTTGCCGGGAGGCGTTGGGTTTTAGTTTGCAGATTCTGTATGTAGGGTTCTAGAAATGGAGGGAGAGCCCTGTTTGACCAGCGCAGGCAGAAAGAGACCTGCCTTGAGACATTTGGGGCTCTTGCTCCACTGAGGGTCTAGGACAGGGGTGGAGAACCTTTTCATGTGAGAAGGCTGCATTCAAGAAACTTAAATTAGATACACTTAAAAAATGTACATTATTTTGTAAAAATCTAACTACTGTGTACTTAATTTCAAAAAATGAAAACTATTTGTTAATTTTAAATTTAACTAACCTTTTAATAACTTTGTTGTGTCTGCTTTTTGTTGACAAGCATTTGAATATTTGGTTGCAGCATGGAGGGCCCCAGTTTGAGCTGATCTTCTTAGATGAGTATCAGTCATTTGTGACCTTAAGGATGTCTTGATTTGGGTTAGGTAGGAAAATGCAGATTCGCAACAATAAGTGGTTGAAAAGCAAGAAAGCATTTTTCAGGCAGGTTGCCGAAGGCATGGGTATTTGACTGCATTTTTCCGTATTTTAATTTGATCTTTCTTAGCATTAGACAATGACTTTAAAATGTCATCTACTGAGAGTTCAATCAGTTCCATCTGTAGTTCTTTAGGTGCGTTGGTGGTACCAACTAGGTGAGACTGAAATGCTAATTTGAGTGTGATGTCATGATTCTTAAAGTCAGTAAACCTTTCACTGTATTCTCCAATTAATAGGTCTATAACAGCTGGGTATTCTTCAGATGATTAGCATATACCATCCTGCTCATCAATGATCTTTACTAACTGGGGAAATGTTCATCCGAAATTTCCTTTGGAAGAAATGTTTTGAAAAAAGATAGCTTTTTTGAAATGCTTAGATTTTTTGCCACATATATGTAGAGTGTTTTACCTTGCAAACAAATATTCACGTTTTGATTTGACATATCACACAGAAATGCTGCGTTCCTATAGAAATCTTCTCTCAATAATTCACATTGCTGATTCTGTTCTTCATAAAATTTAATTATCTGTTGTTGCAGAGATAAAATGTTGGCACATCTATACTGAATACCTCATTGTTCAACTTTAGAATGTTATGAAACCGAGGATGCCATGTTGCATTTGCACAAATATAATTAACGATGCTTATAACTTGTTGCAAAGTGTTACTTAAAATAGCTTTAGCATACATTTTGCTGATGCAAGATACAATGAAAAGAAATGAGAGCATCTGGATCTGTTAATACTTTTTTTTAATCTGTGCAATAAACCCTTCATATTTTCCTGTCGTGGAAGGTATTACTGTCTGTACATACACTAACTAAATTTACCAAATTCAGTCCAACTTCACGACATTTATGTTGAAAGTTGTTGAAGATAACTGTTCCCCATGTTCTGGTGGTGAAGAGTGCCCAAAGCGAGTAACTCTTCGTGGCAAAGAAAATCTTCTGTTATGACCCAAATGAAGTATAAAACCTGTGCTGAGTCAGTAGTATCAGTTGATTCATCCAAAGCAATTGAATGATATATATTTTCCCTTTGAAGTATTGCACGAAGTTGTTCTGTTAAGTTGAAGGCTAATTCATGCTGCCAATCAGTTATGGTTCTCCTTGGAAGAGGCAGTTGTTTGTAGTTTGAAATGTAATCAGGGTCTGAGCACCTACAGCTTCAACAATGCATGCTTTCACAATTTCCACATCACTGAATGGCTTCCCTTTTTCCCCAAGTATATAATCTGCTTTATAAGTTGCTTCAGTGACATCATTTCCAGGTCTTATTGCTGCTTGAAAGAATTGTCTTTGCTTTTGCTTTTGATTTCTGCGATACAACCTTTTGTGCTTCTCCTCCTAATTTAAAATACATGTGGTCCTTATGACTGTTATAGTGCTGATGAGCATTGAATTTCTTTAATGTTGATATTGTAGTATCACAAAGCAAGCAAATCATCTTTAGCAGAAACAAGATAATATTGCAATCTTCAATCCTCATTAAAAAATCTGTTTTTTTCCTTCAGCATTCTCTGGGTCGTCTTTGACACCATGGGCTGTTAAGCAGATAGAATTAGAAAATACTGTCGAGCTGTGCAACTGTTATAAAATTCCACTTCAAACAGAAACACAGTGCACCACTGCCAAAGTTGATAACAGCTCAACCCCCATAAACTGTCTCTAACCAGCCTTGTGTGGTAGTGGCACCAGTCAGGCGGGGAAGTTAGAACTAAATCATGAGTGTAGCAGCCATCAGTTTAGCCCTTATAGCTTACTAATGTTCTAATTGTGCAAGTCAATCTGGGAGGATTATTTCATTGAAACTTATTTTATTCTTTGGTATTTTAAATACATTCATTTTAAAAATAAAATAATATAAAAGACAAACAAAAATGTATTAATAAAAATAAAAGGATTTGTTCTGTAAAATTTGGATTCAGCCCAAAGACTGCACTTAAGGACCTAGAAGGCCACATGTGGCCTTAAGTCTGCAGGTTCCCCACCTGTGGTCTAGGAGCTGTGAATTTTAGATATGCAACTGTCAACATTTCCTGGGGCCGGGGACCATCTGAGCTTCAAGGAGATCAGATGGGCATTAATGGGCCATCTATTTTGTGGTGTTCCTGGGGGGTGGGTCAGGTTCTTCCTTGTGTTGCTTCTCTTTCCTATTTCTTATTTTATAGAGTGAGAATATAAAGCAATAAAAATTAAGGAAACATTAGCATTATGCTACAGTGGGGGAAAGGGGAAAAAAACTAAGATACAAAATAAGGCGTTTGCTTGAATTTAAATGTCTAAGAGCAGGTTCTCTGAGGAAGGCTGGGTGCTTTGTCAAGGTTTAGCATCGCTGTCTGTGGCACTGCTTGCTACTTACTCATAGACTATACTCTTTTGTATAGTTTTCCATCCCTTACGTCTGGCTAAGTTGTGATCTCCTTTGTGATCCCCATAGCATCTGCTGGGCACACTGTAAATGTTTTATAAAATGTCTTGGTTAAGGTCCCACAAGATGTGGGCAAGCCCCTGGGCAAATTGCACTCCCTGCTCTTCCTGGCCAGGGAGAAGCTTTTGGCAGATGCTGCCATGGGTACCATTGCTCCCTTTCGTCACCCACTTCTTAGCCTCTAGAATCCTCCAGATTCATATTTGGCCACTTCTCGGTTAGTCTGGAATTTCTGGAGAAAAACTATAGGGACTTAGTATAACTTGAGTTCAGCTCTCAGTTTTTTTTGCTCTCAAGGGCACAGTTGACCTTGAGACCCAATGATTTAAGTCACAGATGGGAGTTAGTGGAGAAAATTGGGACTCCGAGTCAAGGAGGAACTGGGTTCTAATGAATAGAAATGTGAAGTAAACACCTCTTGTCTCAAGTCTCAAATATGAAATGAATCGTGCTTGCCTTGCATAACCTACTTTCCTTTTGAAGATCAAATGAGGTATGTTTGAGAAGGTTCTTGAAAAATATCAAGTGCTAATCAAATGCACAGCGTAATCATGGACATCCTGAAGGTGTTTGGTCCAGGAGCATAGGCACAAGTTGGAGTAGGTAGCAGGGTCCTGGTATCTATTTCTTGAAACATCTAGGAGTCTCTGTTCCCTCCTAGCATATTCCTCACATGTGTGAGCAGCAGGTTAGACAGAATTGGCCTGTTCTTTGATAAAAGCTGTTTTTACCTCTGTCCACAAGTCTGACCACTTGTGATGCTCCCAGAAAGTCCTCTTTATAGCATTGAACCATGGTCTAGTGGTGGGAGCGTTAGTATTGTAGTAGATGCTACCTCTCATAGTGGTGTGAGGAGACTTGGAGAGTGGTTATTGCTTCTTTGGACTCCCTGTAATCATTTTATATTTATGTGGCCAAGTAGCATTGAGTAAAAATGATACTCAGATTACTGAAAGCAGCCCACTTACGGTAAGATACCTGGGAGTTTTGCAAAGAAGGCTATCATGGTTGCTTAGAGCATTTCGGTCACTTGGAGATGCAGTTAAGGGCGTAGGTTCTAGACAGACTTGAGTTTGCATATTGGCTCTTGCCACTTAATAGTGCGGTGACCTTGGATATTTCTGAACCTCAATTTCCTCGCATAAATGGGAATAGTAATACCACACACAAATGGGGATTTGTGAAGACTATATGAGATAATATATATTGGTTAACACCACATTTATCACATATATGAGGGATATGTAAGAACCGTAGTTGTGGTGTTTGTTGGTAAGTGGTACTGCTAACTAATAATACTAGTATTGAATATGAATGTAACTTAAAAATTAGGAAACAGGTTATGGCCGGGCGCGGTGGCTCACGCCTCTAATCCTAGCTCTCTGGGAGTCTGAGGCGGACGGATTGTTTGAGCTCAGGAGTTCGAAACCAGCGTGAGCAAGAGCGAGACCCCGTCTCTACTAAAAATAGAAAGAAATTAATTGGACAACTAAAAATATATAGAAAAAATTAGCCGGGCATGGTGGCGCATGCCTGTAGTCCCAGCTACTCGGGAGGGTGAGGCAGAAGGATTGCTTGAGCCCAGGAGTTTGAGGTTGCTGTGAGCTAGGCTGACGCCACGGCACTCTAGCCCGGGCAACAGAGTGAGACTCTGTCTCAAAAAAAAAAAAAAAAAAAAAAATTAGGAAACAGGTTTTGATGGTGCTTATTAAAGCGTTACAGACTGTATCCATTTTTGTATTGATAATTTTTAAATTATTGTAGTTATATTTTACTAACTACCTTGTATCTCTGTTACTCTTTTGCTTAACAAGAGTTATTTTTGATTTGAACCTATTTACTGGTGCATTTCATTTATAAATCCCACTATAAGGTGCTCCAGTGGTGCAGTCCGTTAGCATGTGGTACTTACATATATAAATCCCTACCATATGTCATGAAAATTTAGTTTCTTTGATGTTCAGGAAAGATGCTAAGCAGATCTTCAAACTTTCGGTGAATAATGGAATCTTGAAAACTACCCATTTATTCCAGTGTATGTCCTTTTCTACCTTAAAATATTTGATAAGAAAAATCTGATGGTAGGCACTATTGAATTGCATGCATGAAAGACTATTTGGCCTGTTGAATTTTATGTGTGAAGGGCCATTTGGCCTCTAATAAGCTAGTTGCTATTGTCTGTTGATTTTGTTTTTCTGTTTTGTAGTTAGTGATCAGTAAGTACCTCTTTTTCTTGGACACTCCCAACATTTAATCCAGCCCATAGGGCAAGTACCTAAATGTAAACAGCACACTGTATATTGTATATACTGTATATCAGTCAGGCTGTATCTGAGCCATTGTGTCTAGTTTTGGATATCTCATTTAAAGACACACACAGACAATTCTCTATTTTGTCATAAAAGTGAAAGTAAACCCAGTCATTTCAGATATTTTAAGGAATAAGAGTGCTTAGCCCAGACTAGATGAGACCTAATTGTGATTGTATAATAGTAAACTCTTTGGTGTATAGTAGTGTCTTTTAGAAGAGGGTAGTGATATTCGTTGTAACTTATATTGGACATAATAACTAGAGTTGTCTGATATTGTTATGAACTTCTTGGTGAAGTAATGCGTCTCTGTCAGCTGGAAGTATCAGTATCCCAACGTTGAAAAGCAGTATAACTGAAGATGTTTAAGAAGATGCTTCTCTTAGCCCAGGTTGCTATAACAAAATACTGCAGATGGTAGCTGACATAAACAAATGTGGCTTAATAACAGACATTCATTTCTCACAGTTCTAGAGACTAAGAAGTCCAAGATCAAAGTGCCAGCAGATTCAGTATCTGGTGAGGGCCCCCTTTCTGGCTTGCAGACTT
>NW_012149507.1:4281724-4287015 GCF_000956105.1 Propithecus coquereli
TTACTGTGCACTTGATATGTACTTAATTTGGCCTAGCTATCAAGGTCAAATCACTTACTCTAAAACTAAAATCATCATCAGATCATAATTGTTTTAAAGGATTCCACTTTGTTATTTAGTAGTAAGATTTGCAGGTAGTTTACATAACTCACAGTCAGCTCTTCTGTAGGTGCACTTTGGGGCCTTAGTAACATTAGCATTAAAATACTTAAAAATTTTTTCAGGACACAATTACTGTGGCTGTGCTTCATGGTGTAGAACTGAGGAGCCTTGATTGTGCATTACATCTGTGTGTAGGAATAGAAAAGAGTTTTGAGTCAAATCAGGGCTCTGCTGTGGGCACTCACTCGGCTGTGAAGAGTTGAGTGAGGCTCTGTGTGGGCACAGGTCCTGGCAGGCCCCTGAGTTTCCCCAAGAGGATGGCATTCTTTCTCCCAGTTCTGCTTTGGACTTGCCTGGCAACACAGAATGTGCTCTCTGGAACTTTTCAGAGCATGGAAATTTAAGCTCGAGGCAGCTCCAAAGCTGGGTTTATGTGCTTATGGTGAACAACGTGGAGAACAGTCTGTGGGTCCTGCCTGTGGTTGGGTGAAAGTGGGCCTCCGAATTAGCCAGAGCAGTGGAGGGTCTCCTGTCTTGGTCAGTATCACTTTGGTCCCAGGAGAATGGCTTTCACCAAATTGTGCTTTGACATAACATTAGGGATGTCAGTGTCTAACAAGTGAAATGTGGAGGTATATTCAGTAGCTGGAAATGAAATCTGACAACCCTAGGACTAAAGGGGTTCCCTCCCGCCCCCTTTTTTTTAAATTAGTAGAAGAGTCGGGGGTGGGACCAAGGAGATGAAGCCAGCTTTGGCTTCAGTTGGAACGTCCCTCCTCTCTGGCAGACTCCTTGCAGACTCCTTACAGACCCCTGGTGATCCTGATTTTAATTGTGAATTGAGGTTGAGGAACAAGATTGAAAGCTTTTCTGTGCTTTGAATTTTGTGGAATACAAATATATATTCCAGTTAGTTGTGTAGAGGCATTGAAGGGTTTTTCCTTGAAGGATTTTTCCTTAAAAGTAGTTCTATGAATGGGCTAGACTCAGGCCAGGTCACCAGAATTTATTTAATCTAGCATGTATCTGAACAATAATAGTTCAGATAATGGTTCAGTGCAGAATGCCTCTCTTACTACATTGTTCCTGTTGGAAGATGAATTTCTGGTTTCTCCTGGGGGAGGGTGGTCTTTGGGGTGATCTTTGTTTGTTTTTTCTGCTTGGCTGCTATGGCCTGAGTGGACGCAGTAGCCCCATGCTCCAAACAGTTTTGGGCAGGAGGGTAGCAGTAGTGGTCAGGGTTCTTTGGTGATTCTTTGCTGGTCCTGAACTTTAGGGAAAAATCCCTAATTGCAGTTGGCACTGTCCGTGATGTGGGAAAGGAAGAGGAACTTCTGCATGCCCCAGGCCCTGACTGGAACAGCCTCTGGGATAAAAGGAGGACAGTCTGGGATTGTCCACATGTGGAAATATGTAGAAACAGTGGTAGCATAAGACTGTTGGGTTCAAAATCAGCAAAGTTAATTACTTTGTGAAACCTGGTGTGCAAATGAACAATGTAGTTTTTGTCACTACTGTTATTTCTTTGTTATTGTCAATAGATCACACATTCAGTGTTAACATCTCATTTAATTATTTTTCTTGTAGTCTCAAACCATGAATTATGTGGGACAGCTGGCTGGGCAGGTGATTGTCACCGTGAAGGAACTCTACAAGGGCATTAACCAGGCCACCCTCTCTGGGTGCATTGATGTCATCGTGGTGCAGCAGCAGGATGGCACCTATCAGTGTTCGCCTTTCCATGTTCGGTTTGGGAAGCTGGGAGTCCTGAGATCCAAAGAGAAAGTGGTGAGTGCGGTGCATAGCCTCTCCTTAAGGAGGGGAAAAAGTAGACAGTGCCAATGAGTAAATTGTTGTTATTGTGAGCTCTCTGGGCCTTTTTGTTTTTTGTTTTTTTTTTTTTTTAAACCTAAATGATATTGAAAACAATGTCACTTTTAAAGTTGCTTCTGAATTCCAAAAACCCTACTACAGGAAGTCTCTCCAAGGGAAAAAGAAACTGAAAATGATTATGACAATCCTACATGTTGCAATTCAGAAGAGCAAAACAGAAGCTAGAGTTATAAATGGGGAAGTTAGGCATGTTTAGAAAAAGAAAAAATTTCCTTATACAGCATTTAAAAATATTTAGGCTAATACCATCAGACTAATTGTGACCGGAATAGGCTGATTTAATCAATAATACATTAAATTTGTTTAAAGGAAATTAACAGCACATTTTTTTTTTTTTTGCAAAGCTGTAAAATCTTATTTGTAATCTAACTTCTATTATTGATACCAGGACTTCTCCCCAAATCTGACTGAAAAGCTAACCCACAGACCATAGGCTGGTTGACTTTCATTTGTTTTAGGGAAGATTCGTTCGGAAGAAGATATTTATGTTGGTTTTTCTTTCTTTCTTTCTGTCTTTTCTTATAGCTCTTCCCTTCAGGTTATGGAGTAGTTAGAAGATTTAGTAGTTAGAGTAGTTAGAAGGTTATATCTGATGTCAATCAAGTTAGAAAATTGAGTTAGTAATAAAACTTTGCAGATGTATAGTAGTATTTTTCTTTCTGCTCTTGCCCCATAGTAACTCCTACTTAAATAATGTATAAAGGTTTTGTCAAGCTTTTTAAGCACAACAAAAGATCCTCACCATTTTCTGGCATAGACCTAAAAGTATGTTTTAGAGCTACGGTTCCCAGCCCCTGCGATGTGGACTGGTACTGGTCCGTGGCCTGTTAGGAACCACGCCACATAGCAGGAAGTGAGTGTCAGGTGAGAGAGCAAAGCGTCATCTGTATTTATAGCCGCTCCGCATCACTCGCATCACTGCCTGAGCTTGGCCTCCTGTCAGATCAGCAGTGGCATTAGATTCTGCATTATGGTGAGTTGTATAATTATTTCATTATATGTTAACAATGTAATAATAATAGAAATAAAGTGCACAATAAATGTAATGCACTTGAATGAAACCATCCCTCTTCCCTGCCCCCAGTCTTTGGAAAAATTGTCTTCCATGTAACCAGTCCCTGGTGCCAACAAGGTTGGGGACTGCTGTGTTAGAGGACCACTGGCGTAAGTTGAAAATATTTACTTTCA
This sequence comes from Propithecus coquereli, assembly GCF_000956105.1. NCBI lineage: Eukaryota > Metazoa > Chordata > Mammalia > Primates > Indriidae > Propithecus > Propithecus coquereli. The sequence goes on from NW_012149507.1 coordinate 4,284,908, forward strand.
GCTTTTTGCTATTTCACATAGCTGATAACTCTTCTTTAAATAGCAGTTTCCTTCTGTTTAATTAAACTTATGTTATTTTGAGGAAAGAAAATGGATTCCATGAAACTAGGTATTCTTTTTTTTTTTCCCCCTCCAGAAAAAAATGTCTCATTTCTATGTGTTACAAAATCATTTTCCACTGCAGAGCCACATTTCAGGGTGGCAGGGTTTGTGTGGTCTGGCCTCTGTTCAGAGTCATCCTTTAGAAAGCAAAAGTAGTCGCAGTTTGCTTAGTGACTTAGAAACTTTCCATTGCAAAACTGTGGTGTTTAGCCACAGTTTAGCATCTCTGGAATTTTTTCTTTCTTTCCAGTAATACTAATAGTACTTTCAGACTGGGTCTGTTTTGGGGGAATCAGCAGCAAACTGTTTATGCACTGAAATTTCCCATTACTTGTGTAAGGATCTATTTGTAAAACTGTTTCTGAGGCTTTTTTTGGCTGGCATCTGGGTTTTTGATCAGCAGATTGGATCAGTCCTCTGGCCTTTCAGAGTGGAACTTGCAGGCAGATAGATATATGTAAGCACTTGTGCGTCTGTGAATGGTGACAGCAGAGAAAACACCTTTTTCTGCATGTTGTATGCTTCTAATTTAAGAAGTAATACAATTTCTATGCAGAGCTACACAGTTCATTTTGGTTCAATATCTTGTCAAACCCTTGAATTTTTAATGGGAGTGTGTCCATGAGATATAGGAAAAGAGAAAATTTTTTTTCCCCTCACTCCCTCCCTTGGTATCCGAGAAACCCAGAGAATATGTTTGGGAGGCAATATGGCCATCTGATTTACCAAAACACAGCTTTCCTGTGATGGTAAAACTGAAACTATGTACCTCGAGATATGCTGGCAACTCGCATTAACTGTTTGTTTTACTTTAAATCAGCCTGGGTTAGGGAAAGCTGGTCATTGATTTTAAACTGCCAAAACTTACTCGAAACAAATTTTCAAATATAGCAACACCTATGAAGTGGACTTGAAATCATGACCACCTTAAAACCACTGTTTAGAGAGATGCAATATAATAATTTTCCCACTGCCATTGGTAAGTTCTTACTTGATGGAATACCAGTACTCTTAGTATATTTCATAACTCAGGGGTTTAAATTTAGAAGATAAACCTGCACTTTATATTTTTAAATATTAATTTTGCTGACTTATCACAAAATTACTGTTTGATTATTTATCAAAGTTAAATAACCCAGTGTATTAGAACTGTTTTCATTGCTGGTGACAGAAATCTGCCTCCCACTAGCTTAAGCAAAAAAGTTTGCATAAGTAAAGTCCAGAGGCATTTGATTTAGTCAGGGCTGTATTAAGAGGCTCTAAAGGTATTATCAGAATTCTCTTTCTCTTTACTCACCTCAGTTCTGCTTCCGTTCGTGTGGGTTCTCTCTAAAGTTGGATGACCAGTACCTCCAGGCTCACTTCCCATTATTCAACCCCAGTGGAAAGAGAGCTTCCTACAAAAGTCTCGGTATTTAGTCTCCCCATCTGTCGCTGTAGCTAGAGATGGAATATATTGATTGACTTGGCTTGGACAACAGCCCCACCTCCATGCCTTGAAGCCACACCTGACTTACAGGTTGAGTATCCCTTATCCAAAATGCTTGGGACCAAAAGTGTTTTGGATTTCAGTTTTCTTCTCTGGAATATTAACACTGTACTTACTGGTGGTTAGGCATCCCAAATCCGAAAATCCAAAATCTGAGGTGCTCCAATGAACATTTCCTTTTGAGTGTCATGTCAGTGGTCAAAAATTTTTGGATTTTGGATTTTTGGATTTGGGATGCTCAACCTGTATATGGTCTGAAATAGAGGATGACTCGGTTCCCAAAAGACAGAGATGTCTTACCCAATGAATGGCAAGCCAAATCAAGTGTCTACTACATCCAGTATTTCTCAGAGATATCAGTTCCATTTTAACATCTTAGTCATATATGTTGAGCAAGATTGAGCCACAATGTAGGAAGTATGACTATATGAAAATGAATGGTTATTTTAAAAGCCAGTTTACTGGAATTTAATACATCAAAATGAGTGTCCTCTTTAATATAATCACCTTGGGAAGC
>NW_012149507.1:4287065-4290148 GCF_000956105.1 Propithecus coquereli
TGATGGTTGTTAACCATATTTCAGAGATGCACTAGAAGCATTTTTGATATTTGTTAAAAGACTGGGCTGGATGAACTTTTCCAATTTCAGTAAGCAGTAAGTACATTTTTAAATTTTTATTTACGCTTGCAAGCCTCAAGATAGGGATGCTGCTCTGTGAACATCCTCCAGGTTCCACTTTGTGTTTTCTGTGCTGGCATCTCCAGGTCAGCCTGCCTTTCTGATTATGTATTCTGTCTTTGCTTTTTCTCTGTGACTTTTCATTTGTTTCTGCATCCCTCTTCCATGGTCTCTGTCACTCTGCAGTCTTTATTTCATTTTCTCCTCCCTCCCCACATTTTTTCTCACCATTCACTGTAAAGTATGATGGATAGTTTACAATGTACATTATTTTGCTGTAGTTTTAAATCCTTGCTTTACTTCAAAAGCTAATGTGGGGTGTTCCCCCATACATGTCTAGGGTTACATGATTGTGTGCATTTTCCACTCCTGGTTCAGAATTTGGCTTTCCTAAGCATTGACCAAGACAGGCCTGCCTTTGTTCTTTTGTTTTGCTTTATTGTGGCTGGTGCTGAGCTGGTAAGTAGGAATAAAGTTTTACGCCGCTAGATTCTGCTTAAAGAGGAAGCTGTTTAACTTACCCTCTTGTGCATATGATGATCAACTGTTTTTCCTCCAGCTGTGTTGGGGTGACCCTTACAGCAGGTTATTGCTCGTTGGTCCCAGGGTGTAGGACATGTTATGGCAGCATGCTTCCCTTCACTTTTGTGTTCCCAGCCTCTATAATATAAATGGAATTGTTTTATATCTGCCAAGAGAAAACCAGTCATTTGACAGCCTGTATTTTTCTACATTTAGCAACTGGCATTTACACAATAGATTTTCGTGTATAACAGCACATCTTTTAACCATGGTAATTAAAATCATCCTTGAATAGATGTAGTTACACTTAATTATGGATTTTATTCTCTAGTTGATGTAAGCATGTTACATGGTTATGTTTTTGAGACTTGTTTGTGTCTGAATGTAGATGCTTAAAAGTTACCATTTTTCAGTTTCACTTACGAAAAGACCTATATAATTAGTTATGTATTTTTTAAATTTCTTGTAACAAAATGTTTTAACATTGCCACCATCAGTCAAGCAGCAATATAAAGAAGTACTTGAATACTGTTTAATGTGTGTAGCATGATAGGCAAAAAGCATGTCATGAATGTATATTACTTACACAATGTGAAAATTTCAATGAACTGTTCTTTGTTGCCAAGAATTAACTACATGGTAAAAGAGGGTGAAAAGATGAAATACCTAAGGCTGAATTTTATTTTACTTCTGTCTTTGGAGACTTTCTTAACATATAAAAACAATATACCGTGACATTAGAAATAAGGAACAAAAAAGGTGTGTATTCTCTTTTCCTCTAAATTAGTTGCAGTGCTCTCTTACGAAACAAAATTCAATGAGATACACACAGTGAATCAGGATATGAAAAGATGTTCAACATCATTAGCCATTAGGGAAATGCAAATTAAAATTTACATGCCTGTTGTCATGGCTAAATAAAAAATAGTGACAATGCCACATTGTGGCAAGGATGCCAAACAACTGGATCTCTCTCTCATACATTGCTGGTAGGAATGTAAAATGACGGTACAGCAACTCTGGAACACGGTTTGGCTATTTTCCAAAAAAAATCTAAGCATGCAAGTTTTATGCAACCCAGCAGTTCCACTCCTGGGCATTTATCTCAATGAAATGAAAACTTATTTTCACACAAAAACCTGTACATGAATGCTTATAATAGTGACTTCATTTGTAATGGCCAAAAATTGGTAACAGCTCAGCTGTCCCTCAACAGGTGACTGATTAGACAAACTATAGTACGTCCATACCATGGAATGCTGCTCAGCAATAAAAAGTAACCAACCGTTGATACACACAAAACCTGGATGAATCTCTGGAGAAATATGCTGAGTGATAAAAGGCAATCCCAGAAGGTCACATGCAATATGTTTCCACTCATGTAATTTTCTCTTAAAATGACAAAAAGTTAAATGCAAAAAATAATTTTACACTGATTACATTTCAAATATATTTTTTTATGTAGTAGATTAAATAAAATATCTTATTAAGCTTTTTTTAAATGACAAGTATTGAAGTGGAGAACAGATTAGTGGTTGCCAGGGATTCAGGAGGGAGTGAGGGGGGAGGGAAGTAGGTGTCGCTGTAGAAGGCAGCTGGGGGATCCTTGTGATAATGGAAATGTTCCAAATCTTAACTAAATCAGTGTTGATACTGATTGTGATGTTGCACTAGTTTCCCAATTAGGGACCCTGGGTAAAGGATACATGGGATCTAGCTATATCATTTCTTACAACTACATGTGAATCTACAATGGTCTCAAAATAGAAAAGTTAATTTGTAAAAATACAATGATGTTATGTGACTATTCTGATGTAATACTGTTTCCTCCCCACATGTTTCTTATTTTTTTAGTCTAGTTTATTGGTTCATTCAATTATTCCTTTATTCGTTCAAGAAAAAATTACTGTGCACTTGATATGTACTTAATTTGGCCTAGCTATCAAGGTCAAATCACTTACTCTAAAACTAAAATCATCATCAGATCATAATTGTTTTAAAGGATTCCACTTTGTTATTTAGTAGTAAGTTTTGCAGGTAGTTTACATAACTCACAGTCAGCTCTTCTGTAGGTGCACTTTGGGGCCTTAGAAACATTAGCATTAAAATACTTAAAAATTTTTTCAGGGCACAATTACTGTGGCTGTGCTTCATGGTGTGGAACTGAGGAGCCTTGATTGTGCATTACATCTGTGTGTAGGAATAGAAAAGAGTTTTGAGTCAAATCAGGGCTCTGCTGTGGGCACTCACTCGGCTGTGAAGAGTTGAGTGAGGCTCTGTGTGGGCACAGGTCCTGGCAGGCCCCTGAGTTTCCCCAAGAGGATGGCATTCTTTCTCCCAGTTCTGCTTTGGACTTGCCTGGCAACACAGAATGTGCTCTCTGGAACTTTTCAGAGCATGGAAATTTAAGCTCGAGGCAGCTCCAAAGCTGGGTTTATGTG
>NW_012149507.1:4290502-4293671 GCF_000956105.1 Propithecus coquereli
TTTTCAGTTTAGAGAGAAGCCAACAATGTTGGTACCAGTAAGCAAAGCAGCATTGAAACAGTATGATGTATGAAGTAGACCCTTTCCAGACTGGTCCTTTTTCTAGTATCGTAATTACTTGTTTTCATATTATTTGCATTTACTTTGCCTAAGCAAAATGTTTCCTCATCAGAGACAGAGGCGAAGAACAGAATGAAACATAATAAATGACATTTGTCACAAGAATAAAACATTTTTGATGTGTTTCTTAAAGTCACATATGGTCCATAACACTGATTGAGCTTTGTGTAAATCAACAGATACAGTGAGAGAACTGGGTTGTTGATAGTTTGGTACCTAGTTTTCATGGTTTATTCTGACAATTCCATTAAAAACTATGCTTAGCAAGGTCAGCTAGGAGAATGTCAGCTTTTCACCCTTTTTTTCCTATTCCATGTGTGACCAAATTGACCAAATTTCCTCTAGTATAGCGTGCTTCTCTTTAAAATAAAAAATTGGTTAATTCATCCGAGAAACATTGGCATTACTACTCTATGCCACATAGCATAAAATACGCTCCCTACCCCTTCAAGAATTCGTAATTTAGAGGAGGATGAAAATTATTAAAAACCTATCTGGCTGCCATTTATTTGCTTTTTGTTTCTCTCAAACTTTTCTCATTTAACTGTATGTCATCAACATCTCTTTCAAGTCAATAGTTCTGGATCTAACTCTGTCCTTTTAATAGCTGTACAATATTCCATAGTATGGGTATACCATAATTTATTCAACCATTCTCTCACTGGTAGACATTCAGGTTGTTTCCAACACATAAACATTGCTGTAATAGAACTAGGAAATAAAACCAGCTTTCAACAAGTAAACAGATTATTGAATTAAAAGACCATAGCCTCTCATCTTGGTGCCTTGGGGACATGCGTATTGCTGGTGAACACAAATTTCTCCTAGGTAAATAAAACTTCATTCAGCTTTGGGGTAATATATTTATCAAAGCCAAGTTCAGAAGCTTAATAGAAAACAATATGGAAACCCACATTTTCAAGACTATTGTGTAAAAACTTGAGTTTCTAAATTTTCTAAGGTTAATTTATATCTCTGTTATGTATCTTCCACTTTCCCCAATGTTAAAAAGAAATGAAAGAAATGGCTAAGATGTTAATTTACTAAACACCAGACTTGATCATTCATTCATTATTAGATTAGGAGTTTAATGACTTTTAAATATTAAGCCTTATTTTCTTCTTTTGAATTCCTAAAAGGATATGTTAAATACTTTATGGTTTAAAAATTCACTCATATCATTAGTTATAGGGTATTGTCTCCATCCTCAATTAATTTGGCAAAACATCAGCATTGACCACTCTCCATTCACCACAGTTCCTCTGCTCACTTACTTGTCCAGCTGCCCTTTGTCTGATATAGTGTCCTTAATCTCTGCCTTGTGCTTTATCTTGTTCTTATTGTTCTATGTAAGTTCTTAACAGAGTCCTTTGTAACACCGCCTTGGAATGCTGTTGCTGCTTTGACCTTTTCTTTGCAAAGAATTTAATTGGCTCTGCTTTAATCACAGCTCTGTGGTGTTCCACACGGATGTGGCACATCAGTTCCTCCATGTGTGCTCAGTTACATGTCCTGAAATGGGCTACCATTTAGCTGTGTTTAACAGCGTGAAGACCTACCCAGAATAGAGCAGGCAGTGTAACTTTCTTACCTTTAGGAAATAAGTATTTTTTTCTACCACTGTGAAAATTTATATGCTCAAAATGTTAATTATTGTTTTTGATCCACTGTCGATTTGTCGTAGATAACTTTTCTTTCTCCATGTTCTCCTTCAGGAAAAGCTTCCTGCTTACCTTGCCACCTCACCAATTCCAACGGAAGATCAGTTCTTTAAAGATATTGACACCCCTTTGATGAAATCGGGTGGAGGTGAAAGACCATCTCAGAGTCCAGACATCTCACACATCTTGGAAACAGAGACAGTTTTTACTCCAAGTTCTGTGAAAAAGAAAAAACGAAGAAGAAAGAAGTGCAAACAGGACAGTAAGAAGGAAGAGCAGGCCGCTTCTCCTGCTACAGAAGACACCTGTGATGTGGGCGTGAGCTCTGATGATGAGAAGGGCGCCCACTCAGCAAGGTAGGGCTCTCAGCCCGAGAAGGGTCTTGTGCGGGTACTAGGCCATCCACTCATGCTGTAGGTAGAGCTCAGGTTAAGCCAGAGGCTACCCTTTCCTTTACAGATAAGTAGTGTGAGATTTGGACTTGTTTTGCCCCTTGACAGTTTGTTGTGGACTCAGATGAGAGAGGCATTTTCCTTGTTCCTTTCTACAATTCTACAAAATTTCCCTCAGACATCCTTCTATGGTATTGAAATGTCATTTGTAGCAGACTGGTGGTATCTTTTTTTTCATCCAGTACGTTTCCAAAAGCCAAATAAATTATAAGTCAAAAGAAGATCTTGAGTTAGTCATTTACCCTGCTTGGGTGAACAGATATAGGTGGGCACGATGTCACAATCTCCCTACCCAGGTGGTCTTGTGCTTGAGAGCTCATCTTTTCCTGAGAAGTTTAGAGTTCTGTTTTATTTGAATTTATCGTCAAAATATCATAGTAAGTTGAAGAGAAAGAAGTTTTGTTTTTTTAAAGTGAGAAATCTTGATCACCACTTATTTACCAGCTCAGTGGAAGAGCTTAAAATACATGCCAGTTATCAAGTTTGCACTGCCTGGGGTTTAAAGGTAACAGTTGGGAGTAGACATATATTTTCTCATTCAAGATTCAGTTTTCTTCCACCTGTTCCACTCAGTGGCCCTCTTGGCTCTAGAAGGACCACTGTGTGTCAGTGGGTGGTTCTGTTTGTTGGTGACCATTGGACAAGAAGCTGCTGCCGATGAGTGGCTTTGCATTTCCAAAACCCTTTATTTGAAGGTGGGGGTGGCTTTATGGAGGAGATCCTGGTCCACTTGTATGTTTTCACCTCAGCTGCTGAAAAGAGACATCATGCCCTGCTTCCTGAGAAAAGTAGTGCTGTTAAAGTGTTTTTCATTATAGAAAAGAGGGGAAATAATTTCTTTCTCTAGTTACATAAACTAAGTATATACCAAGAGTAAACTCTGCCTTAATCTAGTATTTGTTTTATTTACCAAAGTTTTACTTTAAATGGTCAAGT
>NW_012149507.1:4293721-4300091 GCF_000956105.1 Propithecus coquereli
TCCTCTTTCCTTCTTCTTCTCCCTCCTCTTCCTCTTTCCTTCTTCTTCCCTCTCTTTCCCTCTCCCTTCTTTTCCTCCTCCCCTTCTCGCCCCCTTCTCTTCTCTCCTCTTCCTCTCCTCTTCTTCTTCCTCTTCTTCTTCCTCTTCTCTCTTCCTCTTCCTCTTCTTAGTAGAGTCCAGGTCTCACTGTGTTGCCCAGGCTGAACTCAAATTCCTGAGTTCAAGTGATCCTCCCACCTTAGCCTCCCAAGCAGCTGGGACTACAGGTGGACTACAGGTGCACCACTGTGCCTGGCTCCCTCAGTCTTTGTGATTTTGACTGTTAAAGAGTACAGAGCAGTTATTATGTAGACTGTCGCTCAATATGAGTTTACATTTTCTCGTTTGGGGCAGGAGTAACACAGTGATGCTGTGCCCTTACCAGTGCATCACATCAGAAGGCCCATCATGTTGCTGTGTCTCATTGCTGAGGATCCTAACTTTGATCACTTGGTTAATAGTGTCAGGTTTCTCCTTGGGGAGAAATGGTGAGACTCTACAACTATCCTGTTTTTCATTGTATTTCTACCCATGAATTTTAGCATATATTGATGAATTTTGCCTACAATAATTGTTGCTGTTACGTTTACCAAGTGGTGATTTTTCTATTTCTATCATTCCTACTTCATTTATTAATTGAAATTCTGCTTTATCAAAGAGCTATTCCTTCTCTCCTATTTACTTAATTGTTCAGTTATTTATGTATATCAATATGAACTTATGGATATAAGTTTTACAGTATGAGTTATCCCTTATCCATTATTATCATTTAGTTGCTCATATTGTCCCAGTTTGACTATTAGTATAACTCTTTCAAGTCGAATCCCTTTGAAATGCTCCCATCATTTTTTGAGCCCTTCCTTCCTTTCTGGAACTATAAAGGTGTTCCAGAAGAACCTACTTTCCCTGCCTCAGCCCTGGAATTCATTATTTTACTTCTACCATAACTCCACTTATGTTAGGTTCATATTTCATTTTTGCTGCACTTTCATCTTGGCTAATTTCCTCATTCAATTTTCCTTTATAAAATTAATGTATTTTACTTTCCAGGGAACCCTGGTTCCTTCTATTGGAGCATGGTATTTAGAAACAAAGATCCGGTCACTTAGGTGTGCTTGTTACTACTGAGGTATCATTGCTTCCAGGCTCTCTCAGCTGGCAGAGCTAGGAAATGCATGTGTGTATATACATATGCATACACATGTACATCTACACCTATGTATTATATAAAAATCATGAGCTCACATGGATTTCTCTGATTCTAGTCTGTCATCACAGGCTTCTTTCCCTTCTTATTTGTAGCTTTTTTTCTGTTACAGTAGAAAACGTGACTGTGATTATCCACAGCGTATCTACTTATTTGCTCAATCCGAGAAAACATATTTGTTTTAGGATTGCTAGCCCATATCTCTGTGATTAAGAAAAATTTACAAACTATTGTGCAATATTTTTTTGTAGTTCTATATATTAAAATGTCTTTAGACTTAAAATACGTAGTCAGAAGACTATTTTCCTAAGTTACTTAGGTTAGTTCCTTTCTTCTTCACCTTCTTCGTTGTGGTTATGTTATGCATAAATAGGATTTTTATAATGAACATTTTGATAAAATATGTCTACCTAAATTTTTTTTTATATGTGATATTACTTATCCCATTGTTACCTGGGAAAACAGAGCTACCATCAGTGACCAGACGTGAACCAGCACTCAATCTCTGGTTAGAGGGAATAATTGCTATTTTTTGGGAAAAAACAATGCCGTTTGTTCCCATCGGAAGGGCTGTGCAGAAGAAGTAAGCACGTTTAGATTACAGATTGTTCTATTTTCTGTCTGTGTAATCCCTGAACAGTCTAATACTGGAATTTAAAGTTTATCTGTAAAACTTCTGAAAGTTGGTGTTCATTCATTATTATAATGTATTTAGAAGTATGTATTCCAGCCTACAGAAAAATGATTTTTAAGTGATACATATTTTAAATGATGTGGATTCGTTATTTTTAACACATTGACTGCCACACACAAAAAAAACAGAAACTTTTCCTTGGGGCCCACAGTGTTTTATTACGAAAGTAGAATAAAAACTTCGAGTGTAAGTTAAAGTAAACATAAATAGAGAAAATGAAATTTATTAACTTTTATTCATTTAATCCACATTTTTAGAATTAAATTGTCAATATTAATTATAACAACAAGAACATCAACAAGTAAGATTTTATATATGCTTCACACAGCCCCAGGGTCAAAACTAGAGTGAGCTAATACAGCTCTCATGGCAGTTAAGTGTTAAGTGATACAGTAGTATTTAGTATTATAGACAGTGATTACTTTGCATGGTAGTGCAGCCCATAACAAGGACTGGGCAAGTGGAAATCATGCAAAGTGAATGAGTTTAATAAATAATAGAGAAAATCACAGTTTTTTCAAAACTTTTACATAGTTTTGTCAAAACTTTAAAAATTCTACTGCCAGTTATAAATGTATAGGAAAGTGAAAAATAGCAAAATAGTATTTATTTAATATACTGCAATTTTAAAATATTGGCAGCATTCAGAACTGAAGCGTCTTATTCCTTTGTAAAAAATCTTACCAAGTGTAGTTTCAACAGGGCTTGCCTTGACATATGATACAAAATGAGTTCCTTTTCTATGTCTTGGCAAGTTGTTACATTCCTTACTAAGTTTGGATCAGCTTTTAACTTTTCATTCTTTGCGCTTCTAATGTCATGAATAACTGAGGGTTCATTTATGTCAGATTTTTTGCTTGTGTCACTTCCTTGGGGCCACCTTCATCCTTTTCGTCACAGCCACTTTCTTCCTTAAAAACGTAATCTCGTTGTTGTGGGTTCCTCCAGCTGCACATCTGGAGTCTCTTTACGTCCAGAATCTCTTGAATGGTGGCAGGATCACCTTTCCCATAGTCAGCTACTTCGTCCATAACTCCACTTATGGTAGATTCAAATTTCACTTCTTGGTTCTTTGCTGTACTTACATCTTGGCCAATTTCCTCTTCCAGTTGTCCATTTTTATAAAATATTTCATGTGGGTTTATCACCGGGAGATGAGGAAGCCACACAGCTACGGTCTTTGCTGTCTGTGTCTGAAATGAATAACAGATGCGCAATGACTAGTCACCAATAGACTTTGGAGAAGTGCCGTGATTTATCACTGATCATGACAACATCTCTTATTTACATAGTGATCTGTGGAGGGCAGAGGTGGCAGTGAAGTTGTACTTGATACAGTTGCTCACAGCTCACATACTGAGGTTACTAAAACTTGGGTGTGTCTGAACTGCGTGAAGTTAAGCTGCCTATGCCATAACTTGGAAAGTGTACACGATTGACAATGATATTTCCCCCATTTTACAACATTTGAGAAATTAAACAATTAAAGCTTTTTATATGTTGTAAAATAGGTGGTGAAACATTTTCTTTCAATCCCTGGTTAACCATCCCTCCTCCCCATGCCCCAGGTACATTTGGTTTTTAGGGGTGGAATGAGTTCAGGTAGCAAGCAGTGTTGCTCTGGGAACCTCAATACCAAGTTTGGCTTAAGAACCCAGAACCTTAGTTTAGCTTGGAGGAAAGACTGAATGCCAAATTACACTTTGTTTCTCTACTTAGATTGATATAGAAATCAATGGCAGTGCAGTGGATCTTCACATGAAATTAGGTGACAACGGAGAAGCTTTCTTTGTGGAGGAGACCGAAGAGGAATATGTAAGTTTTTGTGGGTCACACCCTCCTTACATGTTGTGCTCAGGCCTCCTGTGTATGTCCCAAATGGGAATGTTCTGCAGTTTTCATGGTCAGTTATACACATAACTGTTGCTGGCTAGACAAACTTTAGATTCAGGTTGAAGAACTAAGTTGTCAAATAGGAGCTGGAGGGATGAGAAACTTTTCTCCATACAGGTTTCAGGGTACAGAGAGCATATAGAAAGCCTTTGTACATGCTTTTGTAAGGGAAGGCACATGTCTAACTTTAATGAGCTTTCTTACTTAGTGTCTGTTACAGCGCACACTTTGACTTGAATACATTCTGTTCCATATAAGTAATTAAGACATATCTCTTCTGGCTGTGCATTATGACCTTTAAACTTGGAAATCATGTTTACCATTTTGGTAGGGATATTACATCTCTAACCTTGAGTAGTCACATTAAATTAATTTATTATGGTCTTGAGATTTAAATTAATTGGCCTATATCCTTTTATAAATGATTACATGTTTGGCTTCTTTCAGCAAGAGAGCACAATTTGTTATATCCTACCTGCCCCCAGTACATACTATGTTTCTACTGATTTGAATAGTAATGAACTATTCCTGATGGGTTTAATGTGGATCTTTTAAAAAATTCTTTCAAAGGTATCATTACATCTTTCTTCATAAAGAATAAAATCTCAAATAGCAAAACTGGTAAACATAAAGTTAACTAAGAATACAGGACTATTTTTTTTGGTTTTGAAGATGAACTGCCAGTTTGGTGTTACAAATTCATTTTAAAAATCAAAGAATAGCAAAATGAGATTATGTTTATCGTTTTTCAGTTTAGAGAGAAGCCAACAATGTTGGTACCAGTAAGCAAAGCAGCATTGAAACAGTATGATGTATGAAGTAGACCCTTTCCAGACTGGTGCTTTTTCTAGTATCGTAATTACTTGTTTTCATATTATTTGCATTTACTTTGCCTAAGCAAAATGTTTCCTCATCAGAGACAGAGGCGAAGAACAGAATGAAACATAATAAATGACATTTGTCACAAGAATAAAACATTTTTGATGTGTTTCTTAAAGTCACATATGGTCCATAACACTGATTGAGCTTTGTGTAAATCAACAGATACAGTGAGAGAACTGGGTTGTTGATAGTTTGGTACCTAGTTTTCATGGTTTATTCTGACAATTCCATTAAAAACTATGCTTAGCAAGGTCAGCTAGGAGAATGTCAGCTTTTCACCCTTTTTTTCCTATTCCATGTGTGACCAAATTGACCAAATTTCCTCTAGTATAGCGTGCTTCTCTTTAAAATAAAAAATTGGTTAATTCATCCGAGAAACATTGGCATTACTACTCTATGCCACATAGCATAAAATACGCTCCCTACCCCTTCAAGAATTCGTAATTTAGAGGAGGATGAAAATTATTAAAAACCTATCTGGCTGCCATTTATTTGCTTTTTGTTTCTCTCAAACTTTTCTCATTTAACTGTATGTCATCAACATCTCTTTCAAGTCAATAGTTCTGGATCTAACTCTGTCCTTTTAATAGCTGTACAATATTCCATAGTATGGGTATACCATAATTTATTCAACCATTCTCTCACTGGTAGACATTCAGGTTGTTTCCAACACATAAACATTGCTGTAATAGAACTAGGAAATAAAACCAGCTTTCAACAAGTAAACAGATTATTGAATTAAAAGACCATAGCCTCTCATCTTGGTGCCTTGGGGACATGCGTATTGCTGGTGAACACAAATTTCTCCTAGGTAAATAAAACTTCATTCAGCTTTGGGGTAATATATTTATCAAAGCCAAGTTCAGAAGCTTAATAGAAAACAATATGGAAACCCACATTTTCAAGACTATTGTGTAAAAACTTGAGTTTCTAAATTTTCTAAGGTTAATTTATATCTCTGTTATGTATCTTCCACTTTCCCCAATGTTAAAAAGAAATGAAAGAAATGGCTAAGATGTTAATTTACTAAACACCAGACTTGATCATTCATTCATTATTAGATTAGGAGTTTAATGACTTTTAAATATTAAGCCTTATTTTCTTCTTTTGAATTCCTAAAAGGATATGTTAAATACTTTATGGTTTAAAAATTCACTCATATCATTAGTTATAGGGTATTGTCTCCATCCTCAATTAATTTGGCAAAACATCAGCATTGACCACTCTCCATTCACCACAGTTCCTCTGCTCACTTACTTGTCCAGCTGCCCTTTGTCTGATGTAGTGTCCTTAATCTCTGCCTTGTGCTTTATCTTGTTCTTATTGTTCTATGTAAGTTCTTAACAGAGTCCTTTGTAACACCGCCTTGGAATGCTGTTGCTGCTTTGACCTTTTCTTTGCAAAGAATTTAATTGGCTCTGCTTTAATCACAGCTCTGCGGTGTTCCACACGGATGTGGCACATCAGTTCCTCCATGTGTGCTCAGTTACATGTCCTGAAATGGGCTACCATTTAGCTGTGTTTAACAGCGTGAAGACCTACCCAGAATAGAGCAGGCAGTGTAACTTTCTTACCTTTAGGAAATAAGTATTTTTTTCTACCACTGTGAAAATTTATATGCTCAAAATGTTAATTATTGTTTTTGATCCACTGTC
>NW_012149507.1:4302240-4304367 GCF_000956105.1 Propithecus coquereli
TTGCTGTGAGCTAGGCTGACGCCATGGCACTCTAGCCAGGGCAACAGAGCCAGACTCTGTTGCAAAAAAAAAAAAAAAATACCATAATTTCTTAAAAGGAGACTCTTTCCTATCTTTTTTTTCCTGCTTTCAGTCTCTTAAAGGTTATTTATTCTTCCCTTGCCTAAGAGAATAAACTATATGAGCATCTTTGATCTTCTACTTCTTGATTTCAGGACTGTTAAAAACATTGTAAACAATTCCTTTAAAAGTTTTGTATGTATAGTAAAATGTGTAGGTGAGCAAGAAATGTGTATTCTTCTGAGAAAAACTTGAAATACTTACACATCTGAATTTTACATGGATTAGTATTGTAATGTTCCCTTAAGTGCTTTATTCCTGAAAATATTTTCCCAACTAAAATTCTTTCAAGATCTACCAAACAAAAAGGTGAAGTAATGCTTTTGCCTCCAAAGTTTTGTAGACATATGTCCTTGTTAACATAATAATAGAGCAAAATTTAGAGCTCTTGAACAAGAACAACCTGCAGCTTCAACTTGGAAAGTTATTATAAAATATGTCTAAAACACATGCAAAGTACCCTACTGAATGCACAAGAATGATATTCTAAAGATATTTTGTAAATGGGTGTTGTAAGTCAATGCATTGCCAGACATTGTGTGAGACAGGCTGTGTCAACCAAAGCTGTTGGTATAACAATTTGGTTGACAGTTACGAATGGTGGCCAGCCTGTCTCTAAGCCAGCACCTTGCTTGCTTGGTGAGCAAGCCTGTCATAACACGCATAAACTAGGGCCTTGCAGGAGCTTGGTAGTTTGCTTTTTCTTTAGATGAATTATAGATGCTACCCACTTGGAGGAACTCTTTTCTGAAATTTTCTTAAAATAGAATCTGCCTAATTATGCAGCCAGCAGAAATTAGGACTTTTAAAAAAAAAGAGGACAAAATGTAGAGTCATGAATTCAGGTCATATTCTGAATTAAGTGTTAGCTAAAAGGTAGACTGGCCCATTATAGATTGTGGAACAGTAGCCGTCTTTATCACTCAGAACCTTGGTTTCTTAATCTATGAAATAAGAGGATTGAACTACGTGGTTTGCCAGGCCCCTTTCAGCATAGCATCTAGATTCTAAAATAATCCGGGGGAAGGTATTTAGGGTCATTAACAGCATATTAAACAGCACGTTCAAGAATCTGAGAGAAAAAGAATAGGAAGTCTATTGCTTTTGTAGTTGTGAGGTCAAGGAATTATGTGGGATTGGGGAATTTGCAGCTTTCATATGTCTTGCTCCCCTCATCCCCTACCACTGAGGAAAGAAATTCTGTTTCTAGAGAAGATACATAAAATAAGTTTTTATTTTATTTTGACAAATGGCATTCTATTTAAACTCCTTTCAAGAATTTTATTGATAATAAAATTAAGGTTGATTTTGAGGGTCCTTGCAGGAGGCAAATGAAAGAGGGACTCATTCTTTAAAGCAAGTTGCCATTGCACATCTAGAAGAAACTTATTTCTGGACATTGGAGAGCTTTAAATTACACAGGGCTTGGTTTAAACTGTACCTAGTGAGTCTCTTTCTGTTCCTAAAGATGGACTTTTGGCTTGAAGATACGTGGAAGCCTTGTTTGTCCTTCTGGAGGGTGGATGGATGTGTGTGTGTGTGTGTGTGCTAAAAACATTGTACACAGGCATTAAGTAGCCTTTTGGAGGGAAGAGACTTTTCAAATTAGATTGTGTGTTAGCACAATCTTCAGTGCAAATATACGAACCATAACACGATGCAAATATTTCAAATACCCAGTAATAGCAATAATAACGGAGGATCGAAACCAGACCATCAAAAAGGAATCTCAACT
Source organism: Propithecus coquereli (assembly GCF_000956105.1). Classification (NCBI taxonomy): domain Eukaryota; kingdom Metazoa; phylum Chordata; class Mammalia; order Primates; family Indriidae; genus Propithecus; species Propithecus coquereli. Next base: position 4,304,096 of record NW_012149507.1, read on the forward strand.
TTTAATCCACTAAAGGGGACTTGCTTAAAAAATTGTATCTGGAAGCTGAGTCCAGGGAGCCTAAGACTTCTCACAGACAGCATCTATTACCCTGAGGCTACCTACTTCGTTTCCTGATCAGTAACTGGCTTCTAGAAACCCACCCTGCATGTTGTTCTGGGATGAGTGCAGATATTTAGGGTGGCAAGGACCTCCCAGGCGCACCCTTCCTTTCTTCCCCTTCATTTCTGACATAGCACACAGAGAGAAGCATTGGTCCATTCATCCTGTTG
>NW_012149507.1:4315947-4318266 GCF_000956105.1 Propithecus coquereli
TTTTTTTCCCAAACCAAAATCCCATCAAGGTTCACATGTTGCATTTGATTTTTATGTTTCTTTAATCATTTTTTTAAATAGCACTCTACCACCTCTCCCTCTCATACAGCCCCACTTACCCTGGTACCCCTTATACATCCATGATAGTGACCTTTTAAAGAACTCAGCCACTTGTCTTGTCATAGACTTCCTCATGTTCTGAGTGTGGTCTGGTTGTTTTTTGAAGGTGACATCTCTGTATTTTCTTAACTGGAAATTAGCTCTAAAATAGTACTGTCTAATCGAAATGGAATATGGATCACATATGTAATTTTGAGTCTTATAGCCACTTTATTTATTTATTTTTAAAGTAGTGGTAAGGTCTTGCTATGTTGCCCAGGCTGGCTTCAAACTCCTGGCCTCAAGTGGTCTTCCCGCCTCAGCCTCTCAAAGTTCTGGAATTACAGCCATGAGCCACCATGCCTGGCCAATAGCCACACAAATGATAGATATTGTAACTTTAATATGTAATCGATATAAAATATAAAAATTACCAAGGAGATATTTTGCATTTTTAAAGTGGTTTTATACATTTTTTAACACATTTTTCATAACCTTTAGACTAGTAGCAGTTTAAGTTGCTCAGTAGCTACATGTGGCTGGTGGCCACTACATGGGGTAGGTAGTACAGATCTAGAGGCTTAATTAGATTTTATTTTTTGAATAGGAGATTGCTTTGTGGGTTGTATTAGGTACTTCATGTTGTATCTCATGATGAGCCACTTAGTGATGCTGAATTTGGTCATTGTTTAAGGTGCCAGATTTATTCATCTGGCAGGCAAGGAAAGGATTTCTTTCCTTTTGTAAATATGTGGGTTGATACTTGGGCACCATATGAATATTCTGTTCCCCGGCAACCTTTCCTTCATGGTTTGAGAGTAATGGCCTTCATTCTCAACGCAGGTGTTAGCATCAAGTTTGGTCATGCTTGTTCTTACCTATAAATATAAAAAAAAACTTCATTACATCTAAGTTATTTAGGGGCTAGGATTATTTATGTAATAGCAAATGAAAGAATGAGTAAATGGACATGTTATTGAGCACTGAACATCTCTTCCACTGGCCTGGATGGCTGAGAACCAACACAACTAAAAAAGTTAATTGACACTTTTAAAAATAAAATCCTGTTCAAATCATGGTCAGTCTTATTGTTTGCAGACTTTTGTGTTTTTTGCAGAGTGGTCAGAAATGAAGAATAACTGAATTCTGACCTCTGATTTTTTTTTTTTTTTTTAACATGTAAAAACAGGTATTCATAAGAGAAGCCAGCACCAGGGACCTGATGACATTTACCTTGATGACCTAAAGGCTCTAGAACCTGAAGTTGCAGCTCTCTATTTCCCTAAAAGGTAGTGTGTTCCTTGTATATTAAAGGGTGGACAGCTCTGAAATATTCTCGTTACTTCTAGAGTAAAACATTTCATCTGAGGAAAATGACCAAGGTGATCATGTCCCTTAGCCATCACCTTTGTGGCTTCAGGTTTTGGAAAATTCAGAAGTAGTGCATGTGTTGTTTTGACTGTTGGGACTTGAAATTAATAATGACTTATTCATGAAGACACTTTCAACACAATGAGGAGAGAAAGGCTAGTTAATCTACATAAGGGCATATGAATTCAGATAAGCACTTTTTATCGTCATTAATGCAAATTCAGCATGCTTGGGAAAGTTTTTTTTAGCATTTTTTTAATGTTTTACGAAGAATGGCCTCAGTTCTTCAGAGAATCTGAGGTCCCCAAGCCTTTTCTGAACTCAGACCTGGGTCTAGTGAGACACCCTTCCAGCAGGCCTGCGTGCCCCATGTTCCCTGCAGCCCCCAGTTTCACATAGCCTCCCTCTTGGTCCCTCACAGTTTTCCCATTTGACTGGCTTAATATGATACACTTGGACAGTCTTCCCAAGTTCATTTCCACTCTTAGGGGAATTCCATTGTAATACTCTGGTTACAAAAAGCAACTGAACTTTTTCTCTGTGGAAAGTAGACTTGAATATACTGAATCATAGGCACACATAATTAAACACTTCTTAATGAGCTGTTGAAAAACATATTTCATTTTTTTATTTGGAATAGAAAGATGGGATTAACATAAAGCTATTTAAAATATAGATATTTTGGGGGAGATTCTTAAAACTCTTATCTAGCTTTGTACCCTAAATTAGGCTCAAAATAGCTACTTCATTTGAAGTGATAAGTTGAATTTTTTTAAGGTAGGAAAACTGGAACTCCTTTTCTTTTTAACAATAGAAAAGTTAAAGTGTGAACTGTCATAGAATTGTCAC
>NW_012149507.1:4318316-4324040 GCF_000956105.1 Propithecus coquereli
GTATGCCCGAGTAATCCTCTGGAAGAGAGATGATTAAGAGTAAGGAAAACCTTAAATTAAAAGATGTAGCTATGTGGAAAAATCGTTACATGTCAGAGTTGGTGGTAAAGCAGAGTATGTTAAATTAAGATATGAAGGAAGAAAAGTAATGCTAAAAAAAATAGTGAATTGGTTTTATATTCTTGTTTTTAGTCCAGGAAATTAAGTGATATGGATATTCTCATTTACATTTAGTACCTGTCCTATTAGAATATTGAATTTTCTATAAGAACCTCTTAAACTTGCATGATATGGTGCTTTATGCTTTTCAGAGTTTCTTTGTACTTTATACTTTTCAGAGATTTCAATATGCTATACCACATATATCTCACATCAACTCTGTGAAGTAGACAGGACAAATGATAAGTTTCCAACTAAAGATGAAAACGGGCCCACAGTGCTTCTGAGGGATGTTTGCAAGGTTATATGGCAAGTTAGTTATATTAACTCCGCAAATTAAAGAAAACCAAAGGGTAAATTAATTAAAACCTTATTAGCATTAGTCTATCCTTCTACAATTCCAAGGTCTGTGTATGAATCGTAAACACATTTATCATATTTTTGTCTCATCTTCTTCACATCTCTAAATCTTACAGATTGTAAGTAAAGAAAAAGTTGTCAGATAATCCCTGGGCCAAACAAGAAAATTAGTCCTGGGTTTTTAAGAGGTTAGGGTATTTTTTGAGCCATATTTCTTATCTTCAACTAATATTCTTATATTTTCTGTAATGTACAGGGGAGTATAGTGGGAAGAATTAGGGCTTGCTTGTTTTGACTCCAATTACTTACTAGTTTTTTGACTTTGGGCAAGTTATTAAGCTTCTCTGGATTCTTGATTACCTAATACCTAAAATGGAATATTGCTATCTCAGATTTATAAAGATTGAATGAAATGATACAAAAATCCTTAATTTTATTCTTTTAGTCTTTGAATCAATTACCCCTGAGGGATGTAAAAAGGAATTTTTAATCACATTTCTCTTCTGTCTTTCCTCTATTCCATATTTAAATAGTAATTGCAGTATTGTATGGTGGGTGGCATTGGCAAATCTCCCGTTCTCCTTCATATTTTCCTTTTAAGAAGGTTAGTTATTAATCATTTGGCCCTCTTCATTTTTATTGTTTATGCAGTATGTCAATAGATTTGGGGGATATTTTAAAGCTGACAAAATGTCATTGTTCCCGTCTTTCTTTGGTTTTTCCTTGCACAGAGGATCTTCAAATGCTTCCTTAAAGGAAGAAGAATATAAGGAGCCTTTGCTCTTTCATTCTGGTGATCACTACCCCTTATCTGATGGAGATTGGTCCCCGTTAGAAAAGTAAGTGTCTGAAATTTCTCGGTTTCTTAAAGAGGAAGGAGGATATATTAACTCATTTTTATGTGATTTGACAGTAATGCATATTTCCTATTTCTTTCTCTTAGCAGAGTCACTGAATGTTTTCTTTTAACATAAATATGAACCTTTTCTCTCAATAATTATTTTGTTCCTAAACTTGATCCAACTTACCATAACAGTGTTGGCTAGTTGTAGATCTACATAATCGGTATAGAGTTTGGCCATCTACAATTCTTAAATTCTTATCTTTTAGTATCAACTATCGACTGTAACTGAATAATACAGTGAAAAAAATGTGTAGTCAATAATGTTTATTCTGCAGTCAAATCCTCAAGATGTTGGTTATGTTAATTTATCTGCCTTGTTATATTTCTTTTTCTTACATTTCTTTGAATTTGTCAAGCTCAGCAAGACTGAAGGTTTCCTGACTTTCAGGTCATCGCATGTCTTTGTTGTTGTGTTTGCAGCACCTATTCCCAGGCAGCATGTCCTAAGAGTGATTCAGAGCTGGAGGTGAAACCCACCGAGAGCCTGCTCAGATCGGAATCTCACATGGAGTGGACGTGGGGCGGGTTCCCCGAGTCCACCAAGGTACTAGGGTGTACTTGCCTGTGGAATGTGTCTCATTAGACTTCTGAAGAGTCCCTCCACCAATAAGTAAAGGAGGCAATTTCTCACTGAGCTCTTTTTTTTTTTTTTTTTTTTGAGACAGAGTCTCATTGTCTTGCCCGGGCTAGAGTGCTGTGGCATCATCATAGCTCACAGCAACCTCAAACTCCTGGGCTCAAGCAATCCTCCTGCTTCAGCCTCCCGAGTAGCTGGGACTACAGGCACACGCCACCATGCCCTGCTAATTTTTTTCTATATATTTTTAGCTGTCCGATTAATTTCTTTCTATTTTTGGTAGAGATGGGGTCTCGCTCTTGCCCAGGCTGATCTTGAACTCCTGAGCTCAAACGATCCGCCCGCCTCGGCCTCCCAGAGTGCTGGGATTACAGGCGTGAGCCACCTCGCCCGGCCACTGAGCTCTTTTCAATATAAATGATGATAGTGCCCTCATGTGGTCATAAAAGTAAATCCAAAATTAACATTTTTCATGTTTGTGCTATATGTTTGCAACAGAAGGAATCAAGCAGTATTTTGTGTTTCTATGTAGTGAATGATAATATCAATAATTAATATAAGGAAATTTTAAAAGATACCTTAAACTAAAATTTCCACACTGAAATTTTAAACAGGAAATCGATTATTAAAGGTTTTTTGGTGGGGGGGGCAGGGGCCGTGGTGGTAAGCTCTCACCTATAATCCTAGCACTCTGGGAAGCTGAGGCAGAAGGATCACTTGAGGTCAGGAGTTCTAGACCAGCCTGCCTGAGCAAGAGTGAGACCCCAACTCTACAAAAAACAAAAAAATTAGCCAGGCATAGTGGCACACGCCTGTAGTACCAGTTACTTGGGAGGTTGAGGCAGGAGGATCACTTGAACCCAGGAGTTTGAGGTTGCAGTGACCTGTGATGACGCACTGCACTTCACCCAGGGTGACAGAGCAAGACTCTATCTCAAAAAGAAAAAGAATTTTTATTTTTTTCACCAATTCATAATGAAAGAAGAAAGAACTGGGAAAATACATTTCTTGAGGGAGAAAATATTTAGATTCTCTATTGAATTTAGTTTTTAAAAGATACACATTTTGCTTATATCTGTGATTGAATGTAGACTTAACTTTCCACTTCTACACTTGTTTTTTTAATTCACTTTTGAAGGATACCCACTTCTATGCTGTTTTAACAGAGCCTCGAAGTAGTCCAAGCAGGGCTAAATTTTCATTCAGTTTTCTCTTTCAAAATGAATATTCTCTACCTCTTAGTATCTGAAACTTGTCATATTTCCTTACAGTCTTCTCCAGTGTTTAACTCCTCATAGTAGAAAAGTTAATATAACTTTTATAAATACCATGATATTGAACAAAACACAATTTTTTCCCACTTCATTATGAAATATTTCACACATACAAAATAATATATTTAATGAATGAGATAAGTTATAAATAAAATGAAAACATTCACCATCTTAAGAGATAAATTATAACAAACACCTTGAAAGTAGTTTACTTTTTAAACAATTTAACTTTTTTAGGTCAGCAAAAGAGAGAGATCTGACCATCATCCCAGGATGGCTACAATTACACCATCAGAAAATACCCATTTTCGGGTAATTCCCAGTGAGGACAACCTCATAAGTGAAGTTGAGAAGGATGCTTCCATTGGAGACACTGTCTGTACTATTGTGAAACCCAAACCCAGAGCCCTGTGTAAGCAGACGAGCGATGCCACTTCTGCTGCAGAACTCCTCCAACCTCCTCTTGAGAATCCTCAGATTTCATCTATGTTAGATGCGGATCACCTTCCCAGCCCATCCTCAGTGGAGGCTGCCTCAGAATCCAAACCAGCAGCCAAAGTAGACTCGCCGTCGAAGAAGAAAGGTAATCGTTTGTTTAATTTGGCATCAGGTACTCTAAATTTAGATGGTAAATTATGTCAGTGTTTCAAATGATGTGTGGTGGCTACCTTTATGTTTGTATTCCTGGTCAGAACCTACCGTACTTTCTTATGCTGTGGCTTCCCCATTGGGAAGTCCAGTCCAGGCAAGGCTCTAACCTCCTCACTACTGCCTCTCAGCTGTTGCTACTCAGTATGTTCTTAAGAAGCATTTATTGAGAAAATAAATGAGTTCTAATTAATTAATGAGTAAGAGTAACCACTTTATTGAGGCATGTCAATAAAGTGGAATCCTAAACAGAAAAAAATTAGAATAGAAAAAATATTTTCACTTGAAACTTTGTTTAGTTGAGGCCAAATTAAATATTTTGCAATGATATGGGATAAAAATAAACATACATTAATTATTAGTATGTGCTCTTTCACTGATTATTTCTTTCTAAACTAGGTAGAGAGAAAACAGGATCCAACTCTTGGCTCTGCAGTGCTGTCTCACTTTAAGAACACAAGTTTAATCAGAATATTCTTACTATTTAAAAATATAAAGTTAACCATTTATGCTTGGTACAGTGAGAGCTAGAGCTCATGTACTCTTCTGAACACTGGCCTTGGATCCTACTTTTAGGGAAGTGCGAAAGTTACACATCTTCATACTTCCAATCATCCACTTTCACTTTTTTTTGTAATTCTAACACCAAAGGTTAGATAATCATGAACTGACAATAAATATCCACTACAAGTATGGAACTTCAAGGTCACTCCAATAATTTATCTAAAATAAAAGAGTGTCACTGTCGAGGGTGTTTGTGGCCAAATCTGACCATTCAGCCAGTGGTGGCTTAACTCAGTACCTGCTCTTTCACCAAAGTCCCATAACCCTTTGTTCTGTTCTAAGAAGTGTTAATGCAGAAAATCTAGTTCCTTTAGGATGAGTGCTTTATTTTAGTGTAGGCAATAATGACCCCTATTTGTAGTGCAGGAGCTGACTAGAGGCAGGGACTCTGGCTTCCACCAATATTTTGGCCTCATTCTTTTTACCCCCCAACTTTTTATTATGAAAAATTTTATATGTATTCTCTTCACTCACACATATACAGTTGTTTTGTTTATTTTGTTTGTTTAAGACAGTCTTACTCTAGTTAGAGTGTAGTGGCATCATAGCTCACTGCAACCTCACACTTCTGGGCTCAAGCCATCCTCCTGTCTCAGCCTCCTGGGTAGCTGGGACTACAGGCACGTGCCATTGCCCAGCTAATTTTTTCTATTTTTAGTAGAGACAAGGGTCTCGCTCTTGCTCAGGCTGGTCTCGAACTCCTGACCTCAATTGATCCTCCTGCCTCAGCCTCCCAGAGTGCTAGGATTACAGGCATGAGTCACTTTGCCTGACCTACAGTTTTTTACTATTGTAAAACATTTGAAAACAAGTTATAGGCATGACATTTCACCCTTAAATACACCAGGATACCCCTTCTAAGAACAAGAACATTCTCTGCATAGCCCCAGTACCATTGTCATCTTGAAGGATCCATATTTACGTTTCTCCAAATATACAAGAATATTTTTAGCTCATTTTTTTCCCAAACCAAAATCCCATCAAGGTTCACATGTTGCATTTGATTTTTATGTTTCTTTAATCATTTTTTTAAATAGCACTCTACCACCTCTCCCTCTCATACAGCCCCACTTACCCTGGTACCCCTTCTACATCCATGATAGTGACCTTTTAAAGAACTCAGCCACTTGTCTTGTCATAGACTTCCTCATGTTCTGAGTGTGGTCTGGTTGTTTTTTGAAGGTGACATCTCTGTATTTTCTTAACTGGAAATTAGCTCTAAAATAGTACTGTCTAAT
>NW_012149507.1:4325938-4366828 GCF_000956105.1 Propithecus coquereli
ATATTTTGGGGGAGATTCTTAAAACTCTTATCTAGCTTTGTACCCTAAATTAGGCTCAAAATAGCTACTTCATTTGAAGTGATAAGTTGAATTTTTTTAAGGTAGGAAAACTGGAACTCCTTTTCTTTTTAACAATAGAAAAGTTAAAGTGTGAACTGTCATAGAATTGTCACTTTTTTCCTTATTTTCCAAACCTTAATTTTTTTTTTTTTTGAGACAGAGTCTTGCTTTGTCGCCCTCGGTAGAGTGCAGTGGCGTCATCATAGCTCGCTGCAGCCTCCAACTCCCCAACTCCTGGGCTCAAGTGATCCTCACACCTGGCTAATTTTTCTATTTTTAATCAAAACGGGGTCTTGCTCTCACCCAGGCTGGTGTTGAACTCCTGAGCTCAAGGGATCTTCCTGCCTTGGCCTCCCAGAGTGTTAGGATTATAGGTGTGAGCCAGTGTCTAGCCCTTAATTGTTTATTTACATTGGTATTCCTCAGGAAACTAAGATGTCTTACTTTTCCCTTTTTAGAAATAGGGAGTGTAACTAATGCAATGGTACCTTTATACACTCTACAGTAATTTAAATGTGTAGGGTCACTGTCCATCCACTAAGCTTCTTACCTCATGAATTATTTCTTGAGACACTTCATAAGTACTTAAAAGTAGTGAGACTGTTTTAATACCTATAAGCATTTGTTTTGTCAGGATCATTATCATCTGTAATACTAAATATCCAGTATTTGTAATTACAGCTAAACCTTAATATAAATTACATCGCTATTATGGATTTGGTGACATATTGAGTTAGATGACATCAGATGTGCATAGATATTGTTATTTGGTTGGGGTAACAGTAACTAGCTCCTGTAACTGATGAAGACCTCACTGGCTCACCACACTGGAAGTCTGTTTCTTGTTCACCTGATAACATTCAGTGTTGGTGTTCGGGTGGAGGCCTTGCACACAGGGATGCAGGAACACAGGCTCCTTCCGTCTTGAGACTCCATCATGCCCTTAAGGGCCTACAGTCCAAGGTTCGCAGGCAACGGGCAGGCAAAGGAGGGAGCATCGCACAGGACAGGGCCCCCTGGGGAAGGGGCCACACACCCCTTCTGTCCATGTTGACAGCTCAGTCATGTGGTCACACCTAACTGCAAGGGGGGCCTTGCCATGTACCCTATGAAAGGACTCAGGTGTTGTGAACATAATGGCAGTCTTCCAGCTGTGTTTTACCCAAGGGTTGGCCCAGCCCCTCCTGTCCCAGCCTCACAATAGGTTTTGCTGCGTTTCCAGTGAGGAGAACATTTTATCTAATTATTCTCAATTTTGTGGTGTGAGTGTGCATTGCTATTAAGAGAAAAAAATTCCAAAAACCTAAATCTTTGGTTGGTTCAAATGCAAAACAATATTTTAATAGGTTTTGAAACTGCCTTCTATTTACAATGTATCTGTACCCTGCTGCCACCTACTGCTCAAAGTTGAGATATTTTTTCAAAAGATCCAGTAACTTCACTGGATCTCATAGTTTTTTAAAATCAAACATTAAAAATACTAGCTTTTTAAATAAAATAATTCTAGAACAGTGTCTCAAATGTGACATTAAATACCTATTCAAAGGTGTACGGTAGTAAACATTCATGACTAAGAGAGAGACTTAAGATGCCATTTCCTTGTTCATTTTCTCTCAAATTTATTCTCCATTACAAGAGGTTCCCCTTGGTCACCTGAAACCTGGTTTCTGTGCCTTACCATCTAGAAAAATGAAAATATTAAATAACCTCATCTTTGGTTCTGGCCCTCAACTATAAGAACTCATGTAAGAAGAGTTTACTTCTCAATACCTTTCTTTTTCTAGATGGATGTAGACTCTCGAGAGTTTTTTCGTGCTTAATTTCTCTTTTTTTTTCCCCCTCTCCCCCACCTCCCTGTCTTAATTTTCTGCTTCCTTTTTTGTGAGACAATAGATAAACTTAGAAAAGCCTTGGTTTTTTTTAAAGAATATAGCCATGGACTATGGTAATTTTCTACAGGATGTATATTAGTACCACAGCTTTTTCTAGGAAGTTAGAATGAAAAGGTTTCTAAACGTCAGATTTTCTTAATTACCCTGTCATTTTCATCATGGAAATGTAAATAAATACTTATAACTCTTTTACTCCTTTAATTAAAATCAGACAAGCCATAGTTGAAATGTTTGCATTATGGTGAATGACTACAGTGATTTCGTAACATATTTACTATATTCGCAGTTAATTCCCCAGTAGCACTGTTAGGTTGTCTTGAATGTCATTTATGATATGATTCTAAACCCTACCTAAGAAAAGCTTTGTCTGATTGTGTCCATCTGCCTCTTTTTATAGCGGTATGTTATTTGGTTTGAGCTCCCGTAGAGCTGTGCAGTAAGCTAGGAGTATAAGAAGTTGCAATAAATCGTTTTCTCCCCCATGTGCTGTCCACAGTGAATCGGACCCCAGCTCCAGGCAGTGGCCCGAGTCCGACACACTCTCTGGCTCCCAGTCCCCACAGTCTGTGGGAAGTGCGGCTGCTGATAGTGGCACCGAGTGCCTCTCAGATTCTGCTATGGACTTGCCCGACGTCACCCTCTCCCTGTGCGGTGGCCTCAGTGAGAATGGAGAAATTTCTAAAGGTGCGCTGGGTGGTCATGCTCTTCCCTCACTTCAGAGAGCAGCCTGGTCATCACTGAATTAAAACCTGCTATTTAGCTCTTTGGGGTATTTAAATTGTTTAGTGATCTTGTTCAAGTAACAGGTATTTTTCTATAATGTCAGACCTTTAGACCTTCATTTGAAGGACCTCTTCTTGTGTGGCTTTGGTGAGGGAGTGTGCCTAAAAGTCTCTGATTTCAGGTTAAGAGGTTGAGAGTTCTCAGGTTGCCTTGTTTGCAGAGTGGCCGGGGTCCAGTCACACTGTTGGTTTCTCACCTGTGAAGTTATTGAAGTAGCTGTGGGACTGGGGTCCAGCTACCCTCCTGGAAGCACTGGGCCTTAGATGTGAGTGTAGGACCCTGAAGTCAGAGAAAATTGATCATTCACAGAAATGGTCTTTCCGGCAAAAAGTAGGATTCCTTTCTGTGTCAGTCTCAAGAGTTGGCCCACAAGAGTAAAACTTGCTCGAGAGTAAGGAGCTTAGCAGAGAGGTGGTCGGGATGCCTCCAGGTGGGGCTGAGCAGCCATGTGCGCGTCTGTCCTTAATTCTTCAGCCTTTTTGGTTTTACCTTCCTCTTTCAACTAAACTCGTTAGTATTTTCTCAGTTTGGCTGGTGGCCCCTGATTGATTTTCCTCTAAGGAGAGATTTTCCTTCCATGACTAGCATCATCATGTGTCTTCTTTCCTCCTCAGAGGAACTTGAAGGCATGGTGCAGCGTACTGGGTGGCTAGACACTTAAAACTGTGTTTTCCTGAAGTTTTTCCATTCTAGGGTCGCAGGATGCTTATTATGCGTCTGTCTTCTCCATTTCTTCATTGCTTATTTGCTTTATATTTTACAAGAAATTAAGAGTATGTTATGGTTCCTCATAAGGACAAAATGAAATAGATCATATTCTTTTTATAATCCTCATAAAGCCTCCGTTAAAAAAGCTATTTGGGAAGGGCTGGAAAATATAAAATTTATATAAAATATAAAATTTACACTTTTGTTTTAAATATTGATAGTCTGGTAGAGTTTGTTATTGAAAAAGGCAGAAATGGCAAGTAAAAGTAAATGACACATTACCTGGAGGAACAATCCAAGTGAGAAATTTCTCTGTTGGTCTGGATCTCCTAGAGTACAGGTTTAGGAATGTAACATTCATGTAAATTCTCATTCACTGAGCAAGAACTTGGGATTTTTTTCTTGACAGACCCTGAGCTACATTCTGGGTTTATTTTTTATTCTCCAAGCAATTGTAAGATGTTTTGTTTCTTTTCTAATGCATCGTGCCCTTAAAGCTGTAAGACGCCCATGAATATTCCCCAGTTATGCAGTTGCCTGCCAGTAAAGTTCCTCCGTCAAATGAGAATGGAACTGAGAGTTTTCATTAGTTGTGTGTATCTGTGTCTTTGAGTATCTTCCCTTTCCTCTCTCTGGCCACATCTGTAATCTGTTTTTCTAAAAGTCTCTGGATATCTCCTTCTCCTGTTTGTTTGTTTGTTTGTTTGTTTTAATTGGGGGAGGAGTGGTGAAAGAGGGGGAGAAAAGAAAAGTGTTTTTTCTTGTGGGAAAAAAACATCTGACATTTTGCTTTTGATGGATATAAAGTTTTTTTTTTTAAAAAAGGATTTCTTTTAGCCTACCATTTCTGCAGTGCAGAGAGTATTGTAATAATCTCATACGGGGATTTGTATAATCTCTAACCAAGTTGATTATTACTGTTTTATATTGCAGAAAAATTCATGGAACATATCATTACTTATCACGAATTTGCAGAAAACCCTGGACTCATAGACAATCCTAACCTTGTAATACGGATATATAATCGGTAAATTCCTCTTGGCTTTTATAATTCTTAAATACTCTTGCAATTTTTTTTACAAATGCTATTTTTAATTATTACAGTTCTCCTTGCTATAAAATTTTGTCAACTCATGTAAATGAGCTAGTGAGCAGTGACTTTGAAGTGAAAATGAAGCCTCAACTTTATTTTTTAATGAGGCATTGAAATATTATTCTGTTTGATAGATTTTACTCCTTCTCTGTTTGGAGAAGTTAGGCTTGTGACAAAAAATTTAGCTGATCATCTTTTTATTGAAAAGAATAAGCAATTTTATGTTATTTCTACTTCTCTCTTCCTTCCTCTCTCTCTCCTCCCTTCCTTCTGTGTCGCTCACTTTCACTGTGTGATGGTTTTGTACAACTTTTGTTTATTGCAGTTACTATAACTGGGCTTTGGCTGCTCCCATGGTCCTCAGCTTGCAGGTGTTCCAGAAGAGTTTGCCTAAGGTGAGACGACCCACCCTTTGTTGCTTTCTCCAAAGTGTCAACAGCATATAGTACTTAGAAAAATCCATATGTGTATATTTCTGAACTTGGTACTATTCAAAATCTTATTTGAATTTAATAGAAAAGATCAAAGATCCATATGTGCTCACTAAAAACATCTCATGCCCAGACTCTAGGAAGTTAGTTGGGCTGCCACTTTTTCCTATCATTTTTATTAGATATTTATACCAGTTTTTGATTGTGTATAAAAGCTGAGAGATTTTACTAATTGTACATATGGCATGAATGAAAAGAAACTTTTTCCTCTCATTAATGTGGGAGGAAGCATCAAGAAAGAGGTTGATGTGATCAATAGAAGCCTGATATTGGTGTGGTTAGATCAGATTGTGGCTGAGACACCTCTTACGTAGAACCTCAAGATTTGTTTTTAATCTGCCCACCAAAAAGGCCCTCATCAGCCTCATTGGTCCTCGTAACTCGTAAGAACCACATTTTTCAAAGACAGAGAAATGAGAGCTGTCCACCTGCCAGTGCTTAAAGTCCTACGTAGCTGGACCACCTGGCCTCATGCCATAGAACTGCGACGAAGCCATGCCGCCATGAAAGCAGGACAGTATCCATCTTTCAGAAATGTTACAAACACCAGAGGAGTTTGGAGGTGTGGAGAGCAATACTCAACATTCCGTGATAAAGCACTGTCCTGCAGGGCAACAGTGGAAAGTCATCAGGTGCTGTGTGACCAGTAGATTGCCCAGACTAACTCATGCTATTTGCAGGCCACAGTCGAATCCTGGGTTAAAGACAAGATGCCAAAGAAATCTGGTCGCTGGTGGTTTTGGCGTAAGAGAGAAAGCATGACCAAACAGGTAACAGACCTACAGGTAATTGTTTCTGTGGGCTGAAAAAAGTGAATTTTTCATGTATTCAAAAAACCTTTTTGCCAAGCACAAGGAAGTGGGTCATACAGTGCTGTTTTACAATAACAGCAGTTACCATTTTTGAGCAATTATTGTATGCAGGGACTTTGCTAGGTCAGTGTTATCTCTGTCCTTTACTATAGGTCAGTACTAGAGATGTTTGAATTGCCCTTTCACAGGTGAGGGAACTTGGGCACAAAGAAGTCATGTAGTTTGATGAGGGTCATGTTAAGCGATGAGGGATGGAACTGAGGCTGGCCCTTGAGTCTGACTCCATAGCCAGTGCTCTTTCCACTTCTCTGCTTTATCTTTCAGATATATGCAAAAGGTTATTATCCTCCTGAACAACTCTAGATACAATAACCAGAAACTGCTCTAGCAAGGTGCCCACAGAACAAGTTCATCCAGGGAACCATACTAAATGAGCAGTAGGTCAGGTCTTCATTTCCCAACACTTTCTGAAAAAGAGGGTTCAGGGAGTTTCACCTGTTTTTCAAATGTCAGAAGGGTAGTCATACCTGAACCAAGTTCGTGTCCACGTCGCTGTGGGGGTTGCCTTCCAGTCCCTTTTGCATGTGTTGAGCCACTCCCAGGAGAAGGAAGCATCAGTCACTTCTATTTTGCAGACACCAGGAGGTGTCTCTGCCAGGGACTTAAGGTTGGGCCAGCTGTATCATATTTTGTGACTTGAAATAGTGCTCTTCAGATTTTTTACTTGTAGCTCTGTAGGCACAGCTTTCTGCATAGCAGCATGTGACTTCTATCTTAGGTTTCTGTTCTTTGACTCAAGTTAGAAAAAGTCTGTTTTTTGAGCATTTTTAAGTTGTAGGTTCAGAAAGCAGTTGTGTTCTTTCCAAGAGAGGGCTGCTGTTGAATCTTGGCTTATCTGCAGGGAAAACATTGCACATTGCCATTACCATCTTGCCGTTTTAGCTGCCAGAATCCAAGGAGGGAAAATCTGAGGTGCCACCAACCCGTGACCTGCCGTCAAGCGCAAAGGAGCCAGCAAGTGCCAGGTGGGCGCCCTGTCCTTCCTCCTAGCTCATGGCACTCACGCCATTGCTTGGCCATTGCTTCTAAGTTGATCTTGGCCACTTAGTTTAATTCTTAGAAACGTCTTTCTCCTATAGATGTGACAGTAAATGGCATGTTTGTGTCCCTGAGCAGATGACAAATGCTTTTCTAAAAAATATTATCAGCTTAGAAGAGTAAATATGCTCATCACTGCTTCCTAAATACCTGCACCACGATGGAGCCATGGAATCAGGTGCCCAGGGAAGGCAGAACTGTGGGAAGGGATATTTAGGGGACTTGTCCCTTGTGCCTGGGCTCCCCTTGCTTCCTGTCAGGTGCCAGAGTGAAAAAGAATCTGAAGGGTGGGCTTGGGTGAATTTCATTTTCTGGGAGAAGTGGCACCCTTGGACAGGTGGGGTGGCCAACCCTGAGAGGAGAGGCTGCGGTGTGCTGTTCTTGCCTCTGCCTCTGCTCACTTCCCTAGTCCGTGCTTCCTTCTCCCCTCCCTGCCTCATTCATTTCGTGTCTGTCTAAGCCAGAGGGTTTACTTTCTTCCTTTTTACCCTCTTCTTTTAAGGGCTGTATAAAATCTTTATTAGTTTTTTGGAATTGGTATGAGCAATTATATTTTTTTCAATTTGTAATTTTGAAAGACAGCCTTTTCAACAAGAGTCGGTAGACCTCACAGCATTCACAGGGCATAGCAGAAAATAACAGATGATAACCAGAAAGTAACTGCTTGCCAGTTGTGAGAGGGAGGAGCAGGTGGCCTTGTCAGTTAATGGTCTGAATATCTCAGGCATCAGGAACTGTGGATATGGGAGAATGGCAGAGGAAGTAATTCTTACCTTCCCTAGAAAGGATTTAGGATATCTTTATTGTCTTGACCCTAAATGGAAAGCTGTCATCAACGAATGCCCTGTTGCCTCTTCAGTAACTGGGTTGATGTTGAATAGGCCGGCCGAGGATGACTCCTCGAGTGATGAGGGGTCGCAGGAGCTTGAAGAATCGATCAAAGTGGACTCTGTCCCTACGGAGCCCCTGAGCCACAGCAGCACAACTTCGTACAAGAAGTCCCTCCGGCTCTCCTCGGACCAGATTGTGAGTCCTGTGTGATCTGTGTGGGTCCAGTGGGACTTACTTTAGTAACCGTCTAATATGCACTGCTTCTTCTGTCCACCCCTGTCCCCAGCCGTACACGCACTACACGACGTCATGTAAATGCTCAGCCACAGTGGAACATCGACCCCCACCTGGGGAGCCTGCGACGGTGGTTCCTCCACCCACCCCAGATCTCCTTTCTTGGTTTCTAGGAGTGACCCTAGGAAGCAGTGTTTTTAACATGATTGCCCAGTGAATCTTACACAGCTAACCCAGCACTGGGCCACATACTGTCTCTTGGGAATCACAGCAATAGAGAAAGGACAGTGCAGGCACAATTTCCCATTTCTTGTTTATTTCCCACCCCCTGACTTTGACCCATTTTCAGTGTGAAACGGTCAGCAGAAGGTTGTGGCCAAGGCAGTGATTCTCGGGTTTGGAAGAAGAGCAGAGAGGTTTGGTTTTGTGAGGTTCAGAGAAGTCCTTGGAACCCTAAAACACTGTTCGAGCAGTGGGTCCCTCAGCCCCTGGCGTTGTGAGTGAATTCAGCACAGGCAGGCTGGGCTCATGCCAAGGAGACCGTCCTGCCTCTCGTTGCCAGGATCCCTGGACGCCAGTTATTGTCTTGTAAATTTTTTAACTCCGTTGCAAACTGTATGTTATCAGCTGATTTTCTTTATTCTTATGCTTTTTTAAAAAGGCAAAACTGAAGCTCCACGATGGCCCAAATGATATTGTGTTTAGTATTACAACCCAGTATCAAGGTACCTGCCGCTGTGCAGGGACCATTTACCTGTGGAACTGGAATGACAAGATCATCATTTCCGATATCGATGGAACAATAACCAAGTAAGCTCTAGCCAGCTGTGGTTTGGGAGCAACTCCACAGCCAGAGAGGCACAGTCAGTGCGTGGCGGCGATCCCTCAGCCGGGGTACTCAGCCCCAGCCTCATGTGAACTGTCTGCCCTGAGACGGCCTGAGCGGAGTCCACATGGGGTCATTTTATGGAAGGAGGAGCTGGGTGGAGCCATACAGATTTAATGTCAAAAACAGCTCTTGAATAAGATTTAGTTATTTGGTCTCAATTCTGAGGTGAAGACAGAAGCTGTTGACATTAGGAAAGAGAAAATGAGGAGGAGGTGTGTTGTAAATTATCTCTGAAAACTAACATCTGGCTCTTGTGGGACTCCACTGTTAGAAGTAGCTCAGTGGCTGTGTTTGCAGGGGACTGCTTGCAGTCGCATGGTACTGTGGTAAAATTGGCTTGCAGAGCGTGCCTTCGCTATTGGCAGCTGATACTCAGCCAAATAGGAAAATTTATGTGTTGGATTCCTGATCCCTTTTCCTATCTCTGCCCTTTTAGGTCTGATGCTTTGGGACAGATTCTCCCGCAGCTGGGTAAAGACTGGACTCATCAGGGTATAGCAAAGCTCTACCATTCCATCAATGAGTAGGTATCCCTTCTCCCATGTCACCTTGCTCTAGTGAGCTACAATGTTGCTTTAAGAAATATAGAAAAATAGCATAAGTCCTCAGTCCCCATAAGTTATGTGTTTGTGGTCCAGCTTCTCCTGCTCTTCTTTCTCACTCCTGTCCCTGTGGCCTCACAGAGAGGTGAGTGCAGCCCTGCTGACAGAGCGGGAGCCGCGTGTGCCTGGCATTGCTTGACAGTGTCTTGCCTGTATTATCTCAGTTAATCCTCATGATGCTCTGAGTTTGAAGCACTACCTACATCTATAATTATTACAGCTGTGATTTTCTTTTCTTTTCTTTTCTTTTTTTTGAGACAAGGTCTCACTCTGTCGCCCAGGCTGGAGTGCAGTAGCGCAATCATAGCTCACCGTAACCTGAAACTTCCAGGCTCAGGTGATCTTCCCAAAGTGCTAGGATGACAGGTGTGAGCCACCACGCACACCCAGCCCCGTGATTATTTTTTTTTTAGCTAGAATTTAACAACAGAGCTGATTTTCATTTTTTGGTTTATTTTCTGAGTATTTTTAAATTGTATTTCTTTGAGCCAGGTACAGCCTGTAGTCCCAGCTACTGGGAAGGCTGAGATGCGGTCAAGGGGACAGTGAGGATTACCTGAGCCCAGGAGTTGGAGACCAGCCTAGGCAACATAGCAAGATCCAGTCTCTAAAAAAATAAAATAAAATAATCGTATTTCTTTGAATAGTGTATGCATGCATGAGGAAACAATTCACCCATGCGGTGCTCTCTCTCAAGGCACCCTTTGAGGGAAAACAGTGCCATGGCCTTTGTGGGATCCTTACACATACATTACATTGATTTGAAAAATTACACTATCTTTAGCATTCCTTGAAAATGCTGTAATATGAAAATTAATGACTATGCCAGTTGCCTGGGCATAACTTTGCTTTTAGTCTTATGAATTGTTTGCATCTTGCAAATTGTCTTTATAAATAAGATCCCTTGTGTCTTTCGCTTATAGTAGATAGTATAAAGATAGTCCGCAGTTTTTGTTCTGTAACCAGGCTTTCATGGACTGCTTGCTGAGCAGGTCGTATCCATACTTATAAACAGAGCATACTCCTTAGTTGCATGTGTGCTCCTTGGTGTCTCATGGAGCGGTGAAATCTTTATAATCCTAACTGGTTTCCTGCTAAATTGAAGGATTTGATTTTCACAGCAAATTAAAGGAACTTTATTTATATCCTTTAAAAGAAAAGCGTTTTGTTTTGTTTTGTTTTTTCCTTTAGCCAAAACATGAGGGCTAACAGGATGTGTTTTCTTTCAGGAATGGCTACAAGTTTCTGTACTGTTCGGCCCGTGCCATTGGCATGGCTGACATGACCCGGGGCTACCTGCACTGGGTCAATGACAAGGGCACAATCTTGCCCCGGGGCCCTCTGATGCTGTCCCCCAGCAGCTTGTTCTCCGCCTTCCACAGGTACCTCTCTGGCAGGCCACCTCTGTGGTTTGGGCAGGGCTGGGCGCACGGAGCATGTGTGAGAATGGACGGCCGACTGCTGTGTCTCTCAGTTCTTCGGCTGCCGGGGAGAGGCCTCATGCACACCCTTCACCTGGTCTGTATCAGACATGGTGAAGAAAAGTCAAGTGCTAGGAGAGTCAAGTTTTCTCCTTCCCTAAACCCTGTCGCTCAAGTTTTCTTAGTCATCAGACTGGCAAGGAAATAGAAGGATACCAGTTACAAAGGGTTAAAGTTGGGTAGTTGTGAGCACTAAAATTTTTTCAGAACCACACACTGGGGAAAACTACCACTCTGAGTTTTGTGATTGTATTTTAATTTTTTTCCTTAGGGAAGTGATAGAAAAGAAACCAGAGAAGTTCAAGATTGAGTGTCTAAATGATATCAAGAATCTGTTTGCTCCATCCAAGCAGCCCTTCTATGCTGCCTTTGGAAACCGTCCAAATGTAAGTGTCTCCTGGGCTCTGGATTCTGGTGTGGTTGAAATTTAGAGGCATGTGCTTTTTAGAGTGTAGCCATGTCATAATTATCAAGCCAATTTTGTAAGCAAAATGAGATGTCTCTTTTGCTTAGGAGGTTTTTCACTTGATCTGTTCCAAATTTCTGTAGCAATTGGGGCGGTCCCATAGGTGCAGTTCTGCCCCAGAACTTGTAGCTTTCTGTTCGTTTCTGTGGCTTCAATTCCATTTCCTCAGGCAGCTCTGACTGGTCATCTGAGTGGCTCTAAGCCATGTCCCTGGATTCGCCCCAAGCAGGGCCTGAAAGCACTTTCCACCTGCTTCCTTCATGGGGCCATCAGGCCTCAGTTGTGGAAGGCATTGCCTCCTTCTGCTTTCAGGACCCCTGGCTTCTCCTTCGTAGCTGCCCATTTTCTGATTCTCTGAATGCCCTCTGGGTTTGGCACCACTCTCTCTACCTAATGTTTGTGTGAAGCTCAGTTTTGGTGGCAGAACTGCATTGTGCACAACTCCATGTGTTTTCCGTGGAGAATCTGTGTATGCAGTACTCTGGCTCACAAGGAGCCTGAGAAGCGTCTCCTGATTTCTTCTCACTGGAATCACCCTGCTTGATGTTTTCTTCTGCAGGACGTCTATGCTTACACACAAGTTGGAGTTCCAGACTGTAGAATATTCACTGTGAACCCCAAGGGTGAATTAATACAAGAAAGGACCAAAGGAAACAAGTCATCGTAAGTGCATTCCCAGTTCTCGGCCCAGCGCCCTGCAGCCGAGGGCCCAGTTCAGGACAGAGAGATACTAGCTGAGATCAGGCTTAGGTCGAAGGATCAGAACTCCGCCTCCTCTGTGGGTGTTTTCTCTTCCAAAATAATGGTTTAAGGGGTCCCTGGTTATCCTAGACTTGGAGGAGGACATCAGCCCTGGGACAGGATTTAGGCTATCTCTGAACCTGCCTATCTGGGAAGCTGAGTAGCCAGCTTCACAACCCATAGTCTGTGTCTCTTCCCCAACCTTCTCCTAGGTACCACAGGCTGAGCGAGCTTGTGGAGCACGTGTTCCCACTTCTCAGTAAGGAACAGAATTCTGCCTTTCCCTGCCCAGAGTTCAGCTCCTTCTGCTACTGGCGAGACCCGTTCCCTGAAGTGGACCTGGACGACTTGGCCTGAGGTGGCATCTCCATTGGACAGGCAGGGCTCAGTCTTCTCACAGCAGGGGAAGGTGACTGGCCCTTCTGCCAACCTTGGACACTAGCTTTCCCGAGCAGGGCCAGGGGCTTCTGGAGCTGGCACAGCCATCCTCCGTTGCCTTCCCAGGCTGGCTGCTCGGGCTCTGCGGGTCTGCAAGTCAGCACCCGGAGGGAGAAGGGAAGGGCTTGGCCTGGGGCCGGAGGCCTGTGCTCCCTCCCTTGTGGGCTGCACACATGCATCCTGTCAAGTTGTGTGCTGGGTGCTCCTTCCATTGCATAATTTAAAAGGAAGAAAAAAAAAGCTTAAAAAGAGGGGACCAAAACATTATACAAAGTAAAGTGTTATAATTTCCACTGGGCAGTTGAGATGGTTTCTCTCTGTAACCAGGGCTTTCTTCAGCGGGTCAGGGTCCTCTGAACTACGGCAGGTCCAGTTAGTGATAGTGGCTGAAACTACCTGTGCACGTTTCGCTTTTGGGCACCTCGTTTCCTGCTACACTGAATGGGACAGCTGCTCCAGTGAGCCAAGTTGGGCGGGACGCCCCCAGGATCCATTCACCAGAGCCACTGAACCCAGCCCCGCAGACTTGGGCTTCTGGAGGAGAAAATCCCCTTAGATCATCTTCTCATCTGTGACTAATCCATGATGAGAGACCTTTAAGTTATTTCTTAGACCTAACCAGAAGAGATCTTGCAGGTATTTGATGTCTGTAGTATAAAAGTACTAATGGTGAGAAGTTGGGTTTTAAAACAAAAACACCCCAACAACTGTGTTTTCAGGGAGGTCCCAGAAATGTAGATACACACTTGCACTGGCTCCTGGGAAGAGGACCATTTCCCTCTGCCAGTTGCCTGTTTTAGGTGGGCCTTTTGGTGTCTTGCTTTGGGACAGGATTTCTAAAATTCTGTGGTCCAGATTTGCCAGGGAAATGCAGCGAAGCTTGCTTGAAGGCCACTGGCCAGCAGCATTTGGCTTTGGCATTTGCAGTCACCACCCTGTAATAATTGCCCATGGACACCGTGCAAGAGGGGGCTCTTAGAGTTCCTGTTGAGCAGACCACCCCTCCGCAGTGTCCCCAGCCCACATTCTGACCCCTCCAGCTGGGGATTCCTGTGGTCAGCGGTGCAGAGGCTGCCCTGTTAGACCCATGAGGGTGTTGGGTGCCCATATGTTTTCACTGAAACATACACGGCAGCTCCATTTATTGACCTGGTTGTAATGAGCTCATGTCAAATGTCCAAACTAGGCAGTACCAGGGAAGGGTTGTGTGCTTTCTGCCCCTCCAGAGCTTGTGATTTGCTGGATGTTGGTGGCCACTGCGCTATTGACACCAAGAGAACTACCAGAGAGGAGAATTTTAGGGGACCAGAAATGACCTCTGGTCATAGTCCTCCATTGTTGAGAACACAGGAGGTGGAGGTTCCTGAGCAGAGAGGAGCTGCAGATACAGACTCTGTGCTCTTGGGAAAGTTTCATTTCCAACTCTGTGTGTCTCTGCAGTCATATTTGGAGGGCCTCTTGTTCACCCAAAATAATAACTGCTCTAGAGATGGGGAATAGGGGTGGTTATTTTTCCAGATTGGAGAGTTGAAAGTCCATGACTGATTGTAGCCATTTTTTCCTAGTGCTGTTGGATGCAGAGACAATGTCCAAATCCCTTGAGCACAATTCCCAGTGGCAAAACCTGGGAGGCGCATGTTCCCAGAGAAGGGACAACACAAGCTTTCTGTGGTGCAAACCTTGCCCCCCTTAAATAGTTCACAGAACTAATTGTTTAATCAGTTTATTTATATATAGTAGGTTAGGGATCCTAGGTTATGTTTGTATGAAGTTCTACCCAGTTAGTTAAAATTCTAGTAGAGCAGCCATGTAGCCACTTCATTTCATAGATGCCATCACCATGTCCTCTCGACTGCCTTCTGTTTAGAGGAGGAACGAGAGCTTTATGTGCTTAACCTGAGCCTAGTAGGACTTCTTTGCATATGTGTGGTACCGAAAATCTTAACATACATCTTCTTTAGTTCTTTTTAGGTTGTCCTTTAAAGAGTTTTTGACTAGGTAGTTTGTTTCTTTTTCTTGATAAGCTTTTCTCTTTGGACACATGGCCTTGTTAGAGGGTCCAGTCTAGGACCTGGATCTCCTGGCCCTGTGTTGAGAGTGGCTGGTCCCTCTGCCCTGGTGTCCATTAGCACTAGACTTTGTTGCTGCAGATTGATCCAGTGGGTACATAGGCTAATTAATGTGAGTCTTTTTCCTTGTTTAAAGGAGTCCTTCTTGCTGATAGTAGATGATTACTTTTGCTGCAGTGTTAATGAAAGTTTTAAGTTTGTGCTGAAAATCCATTGCCATTTGGTACAAATGACATTTGTTCTTTCTGTGAAAGAGAGATGCCCTCGAGTGTGTTTGTACACAAACCCTTAGGATGGTATATTGAAGCGTCACCCTCACTGTCTTCAGTGCCGGGTGATGTCGCAGGGAGATTGTAGGCAGATTGGGCTCTACATCATTCTTTCGGTTGCTCCGTTGGTGAAATGCTCCCTTTCCTTCTTTGCAGTGCAATCTAACTCTAGTGTTTGCTTTGGTGTCCAAGTGTTGGAGCTTGTCCTGCCGGCATCTGCCAGGCTGGGCGAGGTGCACATGTGGGCCTGGAGCACACAAGCAGCCTCCATGTTTGAGTACTGTGTTTCACTGTTTAAAAACATCTGCATAGTTTTCAACTGGAAAAAGAAAAAGCTTATGTGTGTGATGTTCTAAAATGAAAGCTGCTAAAAATCACAGGGAGAACAGCTGAGGAAGAGACCTGACAGGATGGCTGGGAGGTGCTCTGCCCCAGCACGGCCTACCCGACTATCGGGCCGCACACAGCCCTGCGAGGTTTGCTCACGAGCGTTCAGGCATGGACTTTTACAGGATAAACTGAAAGAAGTCAGCCTTTCACTTTTTGCAAGCTGGTGAAAACAGACTCTTCAGGGAATTTTATCTTTTTTAGTATCATCCTATGTACTCTGAGAAGCCTTGTTTTCCCAATTTTTGGAGCTTGCTGGGTTTAACAAAACTGGTTAAAAATTAATTTTCCTTAAAGTGCTCTTTCCAGGTGAAAACTACTTTTGGGGTTTGGTTTGAAGGTAAGGAATGGAGGGGAACCTTTGCTCTTTTAATTTAATAATTATGTTCAGCCTATGATGAGAAGTATTTGATTAGACAGCCATGTCACTAATAAGTTTTAAGTTGTCATAAATTAATTGTAAACATCAGTACAGTCTCTTAGTTATGGTAAAGACAATTGTCTTAAGACGAATGGCTCATATTTTGGTGCAGTGTTTCATGTTCAAAACAAAATGTTACAAAAATAAACAAACTGAATGCATTTGCCTGTTTCCTTTAGGGGGCATTTAAACCATTTTCTCTATACTCTTGCCAGAAATTGATAATTTCCATAAATTAGCATTTTGATCTTTGCTGGCACTTAAATGTATCAATAGGAGGGAGTTCTTTTAGGTGCTTATTTTTAAAACCTGACTCCAGAGGTGAGGCTACACCCACAGGAACTAACCTCTTGCTTTGTGTGTTCTGCCAGGAGATGACTCATTCATACATATGTAATTTCTTCTGTGGTCTCACTGGTGTCCACAAGGCTGTGTTTACCTCCTACCCCTCGGCCCTCCAGAGTTCCCCTGAGAGTCCTGTCCAGAGCCCATGACACCCCACCTTTCATTAAACCCTTCTTCAGAGTGAATACAACTTAGCAACCCTGATGTTTTCATCAGATAGGCAGAGTCAAAGTGATCAAAACCCACATCTAACACATTATTTAAATGAGCATCTTTTTATCCTCTCAGATCACTGGGCACCTACCAAACGCAGCATATGTTGAACATCGTATATCACAGTCCCTCCATGAGCATGTGCCTTCACGTATGGAAAACTCTTGCATTTGATGCCGCTTTGCCATGACATGATGGCTGGGTGATGAGAACCATGGGTCTGGAGTGTACTTTGGGAACAGAATGGAAAGGCTCACACGGAGTTTGATAACAAAGGAAATGATTTTTACCCAGAGTGGCTTCTAATGCTTTAGAGGAGCAGTGGGTGTTGCATCCCTGGTCTCAGGGACCTGAGTGCAGCTTCCTTCTGTTGCACCCTTCACTCCTTGGAGTTTGCACGTGTCCTTCCTTTTTCCTTCCCATTTATAGAACAGTATAAGGAAAACATACATGTATGTTAAGAAAGTGGGTGTGGGTATATACAAAGCCATGTTTCAGAGCTACAAGCATGGAGTATATTTCTAATCACAAATACTCCTCTCCTTTCAAGCAGCAAAGACGTAAATTGTGAGAGGCCGTCTGAGAGGTAAGTCATTTGGGAAAGCTAGATCGGTGTGCCAACCTGAAAATAATTTCTAATGCACTTTATATTGATTTGCATTCTGTATTGCAGGTGTCAGTTTGTTTTTAATCATCATTTAAATGAGGCCATTTGCTCTTGTTACATGGGGTATAGGGAGTGGACTGCCAGCGCCTCGATTTTGGAAGTTGTGGCCTTGCACCTGATTACGCCTCAGGGTTTGGTCATACCTCTGACCCGCAGGCTCGCCACTTCAGGAAGCTGCTCTGAACCCCACAACCCTGAACTCAGCTGACCCTGTTGTTTTCCCTCTGTACAAAAAGACAGCCTTTCCCTTTCTAAAGATGCCATCTCCTAAATGGGCCGGAATCCACCTTTCATCTTATTTTATCTTAAAGTAAAGGCAAGATCAGCTTAATTGGGCTTATTCTGTTTTGCCTGTCTTGGATACACAGAGCTGAAATTCACCTTTGTCAGTAAATGAGCCAAGATGGCATTGAGAGAGGAGGACCAAGTTTTACCTGATGCTCTAGAGAACCGTCTACCGAGTAGGAAAGAAAAATCATCATCTACTTCCTCTCTGGTCCCTGCTTTTCCAGCTGTTGAGCACTTGTCCCCTTTGGTACTGAGTAAGGTCTGCTAAAAGGGAGTGTGAGGGAAGAGGGCAAAAGCACGTGCCAACTGGGTTTTCCTGAAAATGCTCGGCTGCGTCGGTGTTTTTCCGTGAGTCATTTCTGGGATAGCCAAGGATACTCTGACAGCTACCTTTGGCCAGTTCCCCAGCTATAGAAACAAAGGGCCAGAATGCCATTCTCCCTCCTCTCCTGGACAAAGAAGTCCAAATTTTAAAATAGTAAAACAGGAAACCTTTAGTTCTTGCTCACTCTCCCTAGCTGGAGGAGGGGCATAAATGAGAACTCCTTAGTGTCCAGTGGCCTCATTTGTTAATAGTCCTTGGAACTCAGAGCATTTTTGCAGCATAAGAGCATAGTGTAATGACTCAATGCAGGCCAAGGAAACCAGAGCTCTTGTATCTACTGTCCAAACCTTGCCCTGGGGTATGTGCCTTTCCCCAGTGGTACCTGATTGACCAGATAGGCTTTGCCAATCTAATTCGCAAAGACTACCTTGAGCTAAGGGTGCCTGGAGCTTTCTGTGGCTGCTGGTGAAGGATTAACATGTCTGGCTTCCCCTTGGAACAGAACATGCTCGCTGTGAGAAGACCCCTGCTTTCTCAGATGATCTCAGCTTTCAGTGTGTGATCAGTTTTATTTTGGGCCTCTTGTTGCTTAGGAACCTGAGAGTTCGCCAAGCTTTGTCTGCTAGAGAGCTGTGCAGTGAAACAGCAGGGACTCGGTCTCATCAGCCTGGGCGGCTGCTGATGAGATGCGAGTTTCCAGCATCCCCTGGAGAAACTTCTCCAGCTGTGGGATCACATGGGGGACTTGACCTCCACGCACATCTGGTGTGTCTTTATAAGCCAAAAGCAAAACCCAAGTGTACATCTTGGATGCTGAGGAGTAACACTTTTATATTTGAGATTAGTTTATTCAAGATTATTTTCTACACAGCCCGTAAACAGAAAAGGCCAATTACCTTTCTACAGTTGGCTTTTTAGCAACAACTTCCAGTCCATAAGGCACCAGGCTTAAAAAAAAACTTGAAGTGGTTTTACATCTTTATTGGCACTCCCCGTCTTTGCACTTGAATTGTACATGCCATTTAAGGAGCCAACACGCTTCAGGAACAGCCTCTAACGCATCCCCATCAGCAGTCCAGGTGAGCAGGGGAGAGTCCTGGTGGCAGTGGTGGACCAAGCGTGGAACAGCCCAAACTGTAAACTCAGAGTCCCTGTGTGGTGGCATGGGCCACCTCAGCACTTCAGTGTTTAAACTTTTCTCCTGCATGCAGTGTAAATACAGACAGGTGGTTGGCCACAGCATTGCTCTCCAGTAAAGATCAGCCAGGGCAGTGTTAGCCCTTAGCCCAGCAGGACCCCATCCCCCAGCCTGTCCCCCAGGAACCCTCAGAGTGGAGCTGGAGGCTGGCAAGATGCCGGGGAGGATCTGGCTCACGAGCAAGAGGGCCTTTCCAAGTCTTCCAGTTGTCCAGTTAGAGAGACAGAAAAACCAGTGGCCACTGACCTTGTGCCTCACTCCTCACTGCCTGCCGGGACGCTGTGAGGTGTGGTGGCCTGGACGGCCTTCACGCTGGGGGAGGTGGTGGGGGCAGAAAACTCTAGACCAGTGCTCCAGTACGTACCAAAACCAAATATATTAAAGCTTCAGAGTTTTTACAGCTCTTTCCCCGTACCTCTCCCCAGCACCCTAGAGGTGGGAAAGGAAAGGATATAAAAACACCCCACTGAACGTGGAGTACATTTCGTCAAAGTCTGTGTGCGCCAGCCTGCCCCCAGTCACCACGATGTTGACTCCATCTCCTGCCTTCAAGTGCACGATGAGGTGGAAGGCCCCCGGGCCCCCGCAGGTGTGCAGAGCCCCAGGGGGCTGGTGGTATTCCAGGAACTCCCTCCTGTACCCAGCT
Organism: Propithecus coquereli; assembly: GCF_000956105.1. Taxonomy (NCBI): domain Eukaryota; kingdom Metazoa; phylum Chordata; class Mammalia; order Primates; family Indriidae; genus Propithecus; species Propithecus coquereli. Next base: position 4,345,386 of record NW_012149507.1, read on the forward strand.
GTGTGCAGCTGGGCCACGCTGGCATTGGAGACAGACAGCACCGCCTCCACGTAGGCATCTCTCTCAGGGGTGAGGGTGGCCGTGATAAGGTAGCGCCCATCGTATGGAGCCGTGAAGACCCCTGGGAGGAGGAAGGCAGACGTGTTCATCTGACGCCATCATAGCCCTTGCCGTGGGCAGTAAGTTAACCTGGACGTGGGGGACTAGCCATCTTTCTAGCACTTAACAGTCCTGGGCAAACAGACAGCTGGTCCCCTGCCCGCAGAAGGCAGGCGGATGGGGGAAGCTCGTCGTTTTTATGCTGCACTCACCTGCAGGCACCCGTGACTAAGGCCACCTTAGCTGCTTTTTGCCACCGACCCAAGAGTGCCTCTTGGGGCATATCTCCCCCACTAAAAGCACCTCCAGCCAACTTACAATCAGGCTCAAGGTTGGGTTGCTAGGCACAACGGCCATGAGGCAGGACCAAATGCCCCAGGAAGCCAAGCCGGGCCACCTCATGCAGAAGGGCCAGTGTCCCTGGTGGCATAACACGCATGGCACTGTCACTCAGCCCACATGTTCTGGGCCTGGAGGCTAGAGATGAGGAATAAATAAAGTTTGTAAATGTGCTATTTACAGAGTCAGCCCATGGCAAAGGCTGGTAGGAACAGCCACCTCCCATGGGCTCTACAAAGTGCACTGGGCCTTGCCCACCGACCGTGACCCTGGAGCTAAAAAAGGGTGGACCTCAGGAGCCTGGGCCTTCAGTCGGCCCTGAAAAACAGCAAAGGCCAGGCCTCGCAGCCCCTGGCCCAGCTTTGGACAGCGAGTAATTTAGAGCTGCTGGAGTCTTGCCCAAGGCAGCCGGCTCTGGCATTCTCAGCTTGGCTCGATCTTTGCTGGAGTTCACCTGTGGCGAAGCCTCGCTGGAGCTCATCGGGATTTACTGAGCGCCTGTTTTACGTGAAACTAGTTCTAGGAATGCAAGAAATATCACTGATCTGTGTGAGCAGGATCGGCAAGGCAGCATGGAGTGGCATGAGGAGGGCAGCCTGACCCAAGGCTGTGGCCACTCAGCAGAGGCCCAGGGGCTTGCGGGGGCCCAGGTGGATGCCGCGGCACCCCTCCCACCTGACCTGTCTCAGATGCCGGGCTTCGCTCCAATGGGCCTGGGGTACCAGATTTTTCCAAGTGCTGCATGTGACTTTATGCTAACCTTTAAGGGCCACCGCCCTACGAGGGGAGATTTAGCCAGACAGTGGTCAGTAAGGACGGTGGCCAACACCTACTAAGAGGGAAGTCAAGTGCCACTCCTCCCACTGGCACATGGGCAGCAAAGCCTCCCTGAAAGCCACTGGCCCCTCAGGGAGGACCTGTTCATGTTGGGTGATCGAGAACAGAGGCTGCTGAGGGCTCAGAGCCTGGGAAGGGCCCCAGGCCAAGAGGACCTCACCACACCTGCCTGGGGGCTCTGTCCTTGAGCCAGCTTCTCCCTGGCCGCCCCTGCTCCTGGCAGGGAAGCCCATCCAGGAGACACTGGGAACCTGGGGTAAGTTCCACGCCCACTATCCTCTCAGGCCCCAGAGACAGCCCAGGCCTGGGGGCCAGGGCTGTGGACAGACTCTGAAGTGATTCTGTTGCAGAGCGTGAGGCCCCTTCCAGGGAGAAGACAGTCCTCTCTGGCTCTGTTCATTATAAACGCACGAGGTCCTAAAGGGAGCCACCCGCCTGCCCCGTCACGGTGACTGTCAGACCCGAGAGAGGGGCGTGGTGGGCTGGGGCCACAGAGCCTTCCTAACAAACAGCCATAAAAAACGAACAGTGATTGCAGTGTAAGTGCTGAACACTGGTGTGTTGACCTCAGGACTGGGGAATGTCACACACCCATACGGCCTGCAGCCTGCGAGCTAGGAAGGTTTGCGTGAAAACCCGTGGAGCTGGGCACAGCAGCACGTGCCCGCTCAGAGCATCTCCAGAGCGGGTACCCCCCCGCCCCCGATCCCAGGGGACCAGACAGCAACGGGAGGACCCCTGCTGCATGTGGGTGGAAGGAAGAGATGGCCCCATGTGCCTTTCACTAACCTGTGTTAGGGTTGTAAACGTCCCCATCGTTCACCAGCACTTTGTTAAAGAGGACGACGCCCCCGTCTCTGGGGAAAGGCTTCTGGGTGAGCCCCGCAGAAAAAGACACCAGAGAAGGCACCGGAACCCCTGGAGCAGAGAAAGGACGTGAACAGGTTAAGGCTTCCTGGGTGGTTCTACCCTCTGGAGAACAGGCCCCTGTGCCAGGCCTGTTACCTCACCTGAAAGTGCGAAGCGCACTCCACACCCACGTGCCAGAGGGCTCCCTGCCTGGGCAACCTGGGCAACTGTACAGGCCGTGGCCAGGAGGACGTGGGAGTGTGCGTGCGCACGGTGGGGGTCGGGGGCAGGCCCTGGGTACACAGGGGAATGGTCTAGGGAGCTGCTTGCTTACTGACAGAAATAAAACCTGCACCCCTGGAAGCTCATCAGGACCACACAGGGCAGACGCCCACCCAGCAATGCCCTTGGGAAACTCGATGAGCTTGGATGATGTAGGAGGGAAAATTCTTTGTCTTGGGCCTGACTCTGGCCCTCTCAGGGGAGCAAACCTTGGGTGGGTTGGTCCACTGCAGTGGGCAGAGGCCTGTCCCACCACTGGTGGGTGGGGAAGGCTGGGCCCGAGCTCGACCTGTGCGAACAGCACGGAGGGAGGAGGCAGAAAGTGCGGGGGAGGGGCAGAGACCACCAGGGAGAACCCTCACAGACACACCTGGGGAGGCTACCGGAGGTGACCTGGGATATCCTGAAAAACAAAATGGGAATGGAATGTCAAACGAGATCCTTAACAGTAGCTCATTTTTCTGAGCTTTTTTTTCCCTCCCTACTCCTCAGAAGCGCAAATTGAGTCTTCATTACTAAAGAACAGACATAGATAGAACAAGGGCACCCACTCTGAGCTGCCTTCCTAGAAACAGGCATATTTGAAGCCACCTGTCCCTGCTCCCTCACTGGCCCACTCATCCCTGGCAGGGAAGAGGGCACTGAGGCAAAGAGGGCACTGGCTGTGGGAATAGGAAGAGAAAGATGGGATACTGGAGCCTTGGGGCCCAGGCCAAGAAGTCCACAGAGTGTCGGACTCACACATGCCAGTCAACACGTTTGCCCTCTAGTAGCATTATCTGCTCAAGGGCTTTGCCTTCAACTGGACTGAATGCGGTATTTGTTAAGTGAATGCGTGGATGGATGCATGGATGAATACACAGATGCATGCGTGGGTGGGTGGGTGCATGCACAGGTGGATAGATGGATGCGTGCATCCGTGGATAAGTGAGTGGTTAGGTGGACGAATGGCTGTATGGAGGGATACGTGGATGCATGCACGTGTGGGTGGGTGCATGCGTGCATGAATGAAGGAATGAATGAACAAATAGCCCAGGCGAGTGTATGCATCCATGATACGTGGAACTAACACAAGACAAACTGTTCTCTCAGAAAAGGCTGAATATCTGTCAAAGAGCTGTGATCCCAGCAGCTCAGGTTGGCTGAGAAAGAATAGAAAAAAGAATGGTGAGAGCAAATGTGTCTGTCTTCTCAGCAGCGACCCAGCCCTGCCAACATCTGAGTGCCCTTGATGGTCAGCCTGGTCTGACCCAGAGGGGGCCGGTTTGCACTGTCTGGCAGATGACATGACCTGCCCCAAGCACGGTTATCTGTGTACACGTTATAGCCCCAACTCTTAGTTTCCTCATCTGTAGAATAGAGCTAAGACTGGCTGCCCAGTGCTGTTGCAGGAGCTCAAGACCAGGTTCAGTCCGCAGCACGTGGTGGGATCCCTGTCTTGTCCCTCCTGCCTTTACTCTGACACCGCCCCCACCATGACCACATCAGTTTTGCTGACGTTCCCCGCGCTAACCAGGCACTGAACACGGCTTTTCTCCTGAGGTCCGATTACCATCCTCACTCTGTAGTTGAAAGAACTGAGCCTCAGAGAGGCCAGGAAGCTGCCCCAGGTCCCAAAGCCTGTGATGACACAGCCCTCCGGCCTCGCCACTTGGCTGTGTGACCTGCCTTTGCTGTTACACAAGCTGCCAGCACACTCAGTTTCCAAGACCCTGCTGGGAAGATGGATGAGCTGCCCGTGTGGCACAAGTATCCCAGCCTGTGGGGCAATTCTGTCTAAGGGTAATTTATTGCACTGTCCCTGGGCCGCTCCAGCCTCTCTGCATGTCTGATTAGCATAAATTGGTCCCTCAGGCTTTGGCATCCTTGGAATTTGTCCCCCTGCAGGTGAGACGCTGGACCTGCAAACACCCTTCAGCAGACCCCAAGGCTTACTCTGAAAGTATGCAAAGTGCCTGCGTGTCCTCACGCAACTGCACTGGCCTTACCTGGTGCGCCTGCATAGCCTTCAGCACTGGGGATGGCCCCTTGTCCGGTCTGGCCGTCCACTCCCTGGGGCAGGCCTCTCCCTGACACGCCTGTCCTGCCCGGAGGCCCGGCCTCGCCAGTCTCCATGATGACCCCTGTGGAGCCGGGCAAGAAGGGCAGCCCTGTCCAACCAGGCCATGCCGGCAGGGGCAACTTCGCAGGGGGCCGCGGCTGCAGAGGCCGCTGGGGCAGGACAGGCCGCTGTCCTGTGGGCAGCCGTCGTGTAGGGTCCTCGGGGGGCAGAGGACCACTCGGCCTCAGCGGCGGCGGGGTGGGCTCCAGCTCAGCCAGCTGGGTGGGGGCCTCTGCTGGCGATGGGGTCGAGGACCTGGGCATCTGTGGGGCCTTCTCTCGGCCTGGGGGCTGGGACGCTTCTGAGGGCTCCTCGGCTGAGCATTGGGAAAGCAGAAAGAAGCACATGGTTAAAAACCTTGCACTGCACCGCCCAGTCCCGCGTCCCCCCTGTGAGGCCCAGTGAGGCTGGAGGTCCCTGCGAAGGGCTGCACTGTGTGGCTGTCTCTGGGGCATCGCCCCACCAGGGGACGCAAGAGCAGCACGACAGCTCCGGGACAGTAGCCTCGCATCTTGTGAAGCAGGTATGGGTCAGGCTGCCCGCAGGGCCCCTGGGGAGCTGCTGAGGCCAGCTGGGACCCCTCATGGGGCAGGCGGGCTTTCAGCCTGTGTATGCAGATGGCTATGCTCTCCAAAACGGCATCACTCTTGGCTCCAGCACCCAAAACGTCCTGATTTCACTGCATGTGGACACCACAGACGCGTCACATTACCAAAAGGGACCTGATGCCACCTTATAGTCTGTAACATGCTAGGCTCAGGGTCACCACTGGCAGCCTTTCCAGCTGGCTGCTGAGACCCCACGGCTGGCCCGGGGCAGTGTTGGGGGGCTCAGGCTGCCTCTGCAGCAGACACAGGCCCCAGAGGAGCAACAACGCCCTTTCCCTGGGCCGCAGCCTCCAAGTCCCCAGCTGAGGGGATTTCCAGTGGAGGAACCTCCTGGTTCACTTTTCCCTGGCGTCTTGGGATGGCCACCTCCACACAGCTGGAGCTGCCTCCCTTTCCTCCTTTGAATCAGTTCCTGGAACCAGCCTTCCAGAAAGCCCTTCCTAACTGCCCACGGGACATCTAAAAATAGCCAAGACCGGTTGAGAAACCACTGGCAAAAGCAAAACGCCACCCACCTCCTCAGTCAGTCTGGTGCTCGCAATGCCCGAGGTTCCAAAGCTATACGATTACGAGCCGACACAATCAGTGACTGCACTTCGACCAGCCATCTGGTTTTGTTTTAAAACTCACTAAGGTAAATATGGCAGCTCACACACATGCTCCCCCCACACCCACAGAGCCGGGACGCTGGATGCCTTCAAGAGAGGTTATTTCTCAAACAGCCTTCCCAGAAAAACAGATTTTTATAAACTGGGGTAAAGGGGTGATGGGGTGGTAAGGAGAGAATTATCAAAAAAACAATTCCCAGAACTGAAGAAAATGAAAGATCCCAGCACAGTTACTGAATATAATATACAAACCAAGGTATATTCGGAACACTGAGAAAAAAGAGAAGATATTATAAGCTTTTGAGGGAAAAAATATAAAAAGACATCACCAGGCTTCTCAACAGTATTGGAAACTGTAAGACAAGAGAACAATGTCTATAAATTTTGAGGGAATATAATTGTTAACCTTGAATTCTATACCCAGCCAAAATATCTATCGTGAGAGTAGAATAAAGACTTTTTTTAAGGCAAGCAATATTTTAAAAATATAAAAAGCACTATCTCTCTAGCACCCTTTCTAAGAAGCTATTGGAAAATGTGCTCCACTGAAACAAGGGAATAAACTGAAAAGGAGACATAAAGAAGCGTCGCACACTGCGGAGAGAATAAAGACATTTCCGGGACAGTAGAGAAGGCAGGTTCAAATTGAAAAGCCTCAAAGCAAGTCTAGGGAATAACCAGCCCAGATTAGATCAGGAAAAACAAGAATTCCAGGAGGGAGGTAACCCATTTTTTTAAAAATGGAATTGACAAATGATCTGGTATTTTTTATGGCGTAAAAAATTGTATTGAGAGGCTGTCGGAAGGTAGGAAGACTCCAAGATAGATACATAAAATCTAAGCAAATAGTAACAGGACACTACTACTGATTCAGAGAAAAGAGGAAAAGCAAGAGACCCACAGAAAGCTATTTAGCTCAGACTGCATCAGTGTTGAATATTGATTGTTGTAGGATACCTGTACCAGGGACTGGGAGGAGGGGAGCCAACAATGTCTAAGGCGATGAATCAATTTAGAAACAGAGGTGACCATCGAGGAAGAGAAACAGCTGGAAGAGTTGCCCGAGGCAGCCTCTGTGGCGTGAGAAGGGTGACGGGGAGGGAACGGTGGAGCTGGTTTTTCGTATAAGCTTCTCAGTGCTGTTTTGCTTATTTTTATAAAATTTAATTACAGAAGACACTCACTGAGGGCCTGTTTCTGCTCTTCCCCTGCAATCCTAGCACGCGTGATTCTGTCCCCGTCTTTCTTCCTGCCAGGCACACGCCTCTGCCTGGGCCCTCGCCCTGACCTCCCGCTCTCCCTGGACCTGCTCCCTCCAGCGTCACTCCGCTGTCCTCCCAGCCTCCCAGCCTCCCTGTCCTTCCTCCATGCGGCTCCTGCCTTTTACCCAAGTGCATGCGTCTCCATCCAAAACCTGGAAAAAAGAAATACTTTTCCTCAGTCTTACAACCCTCAATGAATTGTAATTGGCAAAGTACCTTTCAAATAGCAAAGTACAGTCTCCTCAAACGGGTCCTTATTTTCCTCCCTATCCCACCAAACCCTTCAAATCAGCCCCCTCGCTCTGAAATAAATCCGCCACCATTCTCCCAGCCGCCCCATCCAAAGTTTACTCTTCCTTCTCCTTTATCTCCCCCTCCCTCCCTCTCTCTCACATAGTTGTGGCTCAGGCCAGCTGAGTCTAATTTTGAAATATCCCTTGAATCCTTCATCCACACCTTTTCCAGAATGCTCTTTAGAAGGCATCCTAATTGTGTTACTTCCTGCCCCCAAATCTTCCATTGTTCTCCACGGCTCATAACATCAGATGGAATCTCCTCTGACATTCCGCGTCCCCGCCTCCTCGGCCGCTCTCAGCATCTGTGCTGGTGCCCAGCCCTCATCTGACCGCCCTGGCTTTGTGCCTTTGCTTTCGCTGTGCACAGCCCCCCGGACGGCCTCTTCTGGCACCCTCGCTGGGAGAAACAGCACCCAGCCCTGAAGCCGCAGTTAAAATACCACCTCCCCCACGAAGCCATCTCACGTCTGTCCAGCAGAGCTTGAGCCATCCTGCCCTGGATCAGGAACTGGCGGGGGCCTCTAGGGGCTCTCGCAACAGTTCACGTCTTTGCTCTCTGGCCGGACGATGAGTGCTTGAGGACAGCATCTGAATTATCTTCCAGGAACCCCCCAAGGCTTGGCACTGGGCCTGGCCCGATGCACTGAGCAACGTGTTGGGAGAATGGAAGAAGGCTGCGTGTATGAAGGGCACCGCGGGCCACGCCCTCATTCCTGCCAGCCATTAAACTGGGCACCCTAATGGTGCCAAAAATCCTACTGGGCCGGTTCTGGTACATCCAGGACGATGACAGTTCTCCATTTTATACCCATCACTCCCTCAACACCCAGACTTGTCACACCAAGTGAAAGGCACAGAAAAGGTGGACTTAAGGTACCGCTGGGGCCAAACATCCTCAGCAACTCCCCGGGCAGGCGCGCATGTGCTGCGGAGAGCCGGACGCCCCAGAACAGCCCGCCACGTCACAGCAAAGACAACAGAGAGAAGGCTGCGTTTGCTTTGGATCATGGCCCCCGGCCCCAGCCTCTCAGCACTCCGGCTCAGTCCCCAGCGTCGCGGGGGTTCCAGATGCACGCGTTTATCCCCAAGTCTGACGACGACTGGACGCCACCCTGCTCAGTCTGGACAGACGAGTCTCCGGCAGTTGACTGCTTTCCGAACCGAACATGTGTTTCCAATTCAGAGAACGGCCATTTGAAATGAATTCTTCAAGCGAGCCAAGGCCTGCTCCCCGTATGTCTGAACTCCCGAGGAATGGTGAGGACAGACCAGCCACAGGCCCCCGGCCCGCCCGCCGTCTGGGGCCTCGTGCCATCATGAGCAGGGCAGGCAGGGTCGTGGCCTCACTGTGGGTGACCCTGACACCCAGGTGTTAAAGGCCTCACTCTCTCCTCGAAAGCTCTTTTCAAAAGCCAATTTCAGTTTCACTAAAACAAAGACTTTCCTCAGAAAATCCCCAATAATCCATAAGGCCGATCTGCTAAAACCTGGTGTCCTGCAGCTGAGTTAACACCCTTGGTCCAGTTACAGGAGTCTGGGTTGCCCGCGACCAGGGACGCCTGCTGTCCTCCCACGGGAGCTGGCCCTGTACTGGCAGCCAGGTGGAGTCTGGTCACAGGACCAGAGGCTGTGGGGGGAGGCTGGCACTAGCTGTCAGGGGCTGAGGTTGAGGCCTGGCCGTGGGAAAGCCACTGAAACGTCCCTGTCTGCCTAGCGGGCTCCATCTGCAGTGCTCTCCTGTCACCCAGGCAGGTGATGGATGTGGGTGTGCCCCACGGGCTGTAAAACACGGACGCAACTCATCCATAGTCTGGGCGAGGTCAAACCTCATCTCCCTGGCATCCAAAGGGTACGCCTGCTGACCACTGAACCTAGGGAAGTATTTTAAAGATGCTGATCAAGATTGCAGATTTTTGGCTGGGCGCAGTGGCTCACGCCTGTAATCCTGGCTCTCTGGGAGGCCAAGGCGGGCGGATTGTTTGAGCTCAGGAGTTCGAGACCAGCCTGAGCAAGAGCGAGACCCCGTCTCTACTAAAAATAGAAAGAAATTAGCTGGACAACTAAAAATATATATAGAAAAAATTAGCCAGGTATGGTGGCACATGCTTGTAGTCCCAGCTACTCAGGAGGCTGAGGCACTAGGATCGCTTGAGCCCAGGAGTTTGAGGTTGCTGTGAGCTAGGCTGACGCCATGGCACTCTAGCCTGGGCAACAGAGTGAGACTCTGTCTCAAAAAAAATAAATAAAATAAAATAAAATGTGTATGGAAATGCAAAGGAGGACCTATGCTAACCGATTTTGAGACTTACCACGTTACTAAGCTGTTACTAAGCCGTAAGGAGAGACACGAAAACCAGCACAGAACGCAGTCTGCACAGGGGCCCAGCGCACACAGCTGGCCTTTTGTTGGTGCAGCGTCAAAGTCACTGGTTTGTTCTGTCTCCTCTTCCTGGTCCCCTTTCTTCCTGGGTACAGCCTGCCCTTGGTGGTGTGTCCTGCTACCTCTGGGTAGCCTTCCTTCCACTTCTGGGATCAGAACTGGGCTTTTTTGTTTTAACTCCAAATTTAATTACAAATTCCTGGGCCTCCCTTCATCCCTGCTGAGTGGGACTCTCCCGAGTGAGCCCAGGAGTTCTTGGTTTTTGTTAAAGGTCCCAGAGGGCTTTATGCCTGCAGCTACGGGAAAGCTCAGTGCTCAGAACGCTGCAGTTCTAAGTTCAAGGTTACGGTGGAGACAAGCAGCTGCTACTCACGCCCACCACAGAGCGCTGCAGAAACCAGATGCCCACAGGGTAAGAGGGTGTGAGCTGCCAGGAGCTCAGCATGGCCTGAACATGTGCAGTTATTTAGCCTTTACATATTTCTAAAACTCTAGGACCACGCTCTCTTGGGCCTAACCTGGCCCCAAACTCAGCTGATTGCAAGATGAGGGCCACAGCAGTCAGAATGCTGGTGTCCAGTGACACCCTGGCCAGGCTTTCTGGTGAAGTGCTCATTTGAATAGTCCAAGCTCTTTCGTTCTTGCGGCTTAACTTAAGCAACCTGATAACAATAAGATTCCTACATCTGTAACACCCTAAATGAAATGTGATGAGAAATGACCTGAGACATGAGCAGAAAGGGGCAGGAGAGGGGAAAAGGAGGTGACGCTGCTGTCCCTGCAACGTGTTGAGACCCGACTGCGGCATCCACGCGGGCGTCCCTTCCTGGAAGCACGATGTGGAGAAAGACATTTGCCTGGGCACGGCCACATCCCTCTGCCCACGCTTCCTTCCCGCCCCCAGCACCCACCTCCTGGCCCAGCTGGAAGAGGAACAGTAGGACGCGGGGCCCAGCCAAGCCTCAGCCTCTGCGCGTCGACGCCGCTTGGATCACAGGCCAGGGCGGTCCTGGGTCCCAGCCAGGAAGACACCTCTGATGGTCACCCACGCCTGGGAGGCCAGACCCCAGGGGCCAGGACACCCCCCTGATTGTGGGGATATCAGTGAGCGTCCACGTACAGCCGCACACTCAAGTGCGGGTGAAACCGGGCAACGGGGAAAAGGAAGAGGGTGCCGCTGAGATGCTGTGAAGGACGGACGCCTGCAAAAGTGGGAAGCGGGACCGCGTGCGTCCACGGGCAGGCCAGGTCCTGCGGCCTCACTGCACCGAGAGCAAAGGGCGTAGGAACCTCCTTTTCACCGGGAACCTAATTTGTTCGCAAGTGATGAGCTCCGGTCAACAAAAGTATTTGTACGTGAACTTGTGAATGCTGGGAGGAGAGATTTCTAGGCTTTTTACACTCAGTACCTGACCCCTAATTTAGAAAAGAAGAAAAAGAAGAGGAAAGAGGGAAAACACCATCTACAGCGCCCCTGCCCCTCTCGCTCTGCCGGTGCTGGATTTACAGGCTCTGTCGCTCTGAGGGTAGAGGCTCCTAGCAAGAGAAAGGGAGAAAGGTTCAGCCAGGAGCAGATTAAACACCCATTGCAGGGGACAGAGTTAAAATAATAGGTAATACTTATTGAGTGATTACCAACTGCCAGGCACTATACTTAGACGAGTGTTAATCCCCATACCAACTTCTTGAGGCAGGTATCATTATCTCATTTATTTATTTATTTATTTTGAGACAGAGTCTTGCTCTGTTGCCCGGGCTACAGTGCTGTGGCTTCAGCCTAGCTCACAGCAACCTCAAACTCCTGGGCTCAAGCAACTGTCCTGACTCAGCCTTCCCAGTGGCTGGGACTACAGGGGCACACCACCATGCCTGGATGATTGTTCTATTTTTAGTAGAGACGGGGTCTCGCTCTTGCTTAAGCTGGTCTCAAACTTCTGACCTCAAGTGATCCTCCTGCCTCAGCCTCCCAAAGTGCTAGGATTACAGGCATTAGCCACTGCACCAGCCCATTCATATTACTTCCAATTTACAGATGAAGAAATGGAGGCATTAGGTACAAAGATAACTTTCCCAAAGTCACAGAGCTAGCGTAGATGAGCTGGGTTTTCAAACCTGAGAAATAATCACTTCCTGGCCCAAAATCCTTCAATAGCTTCTCACGGTACTTAAAATCCAAATCCTTTATCACAGCCTCTAAAGCCCTGTCTGATCTGGTTCTAGCCTCTCTTTGACCTCATTGCCTATGTCCTCCTGCCTTGCTCATATGCTTGGCCAAACTGAAATTCTGAGTTTCTCAAAAGGGCAAACTCATTTCTGCCTCAGGACCTTTAAACATGCTGTTCCCTCTACCAGGACCATTTTCTCACATGGATCTCTGCAGAGCCTCGCCTTATTCGCATCTCTGTGCAAATGGCATCTCCACAGCAACCTTCCCTGACCCTTCACCTAAAATAGACCCCAGCCCCCCATTCTCTGTCGCCTTGCTGTTTTATGTTTGCTCACGGCACTAACAGCTAACTGAGATCAGGTCTTTATCTGTATGGCTGGACACAGTCTGCCTTCCCTGCTGGAGTGTAAGATCTGCGAGGGCGACAACCCCAGCTCTAAGACATGGCTTAGAGTAAATACCTATTGAATGAACGAATGTATGAATGCATGGGTTGGAGCGTATGGTCAGGAGAGGGGCATCACACCCACATGACCGAGCTGAAGGTGTGAAAGTAATAGCACGATACAGTGGTTCTTCGTCTTTTGGAAGTTAGGCACCCCTCCAAGTCCTAGATGAAATCTGTGGACCTTTTCTCTAAACAAATAATAATCAAACATCCCTTTAAACCCCAGGGATGAATATCTGTACTAATGGAAGGACTTGGTCTATCTGTCAGCTGAAGCCCCTTCTTCTAGCCCCGCCTGCCTCTGGGACACTTTAGCCCCCTCAGCAATGCTTCCAAAGAGCAAACAGGATCTGAGGATGGGCAATGAACCGAGCAGAAGCACCAGAGCGTGTATCCCTGACCCGGCAATGTGGTTAGTGGTCCAAACCTGTCACATCCTCACCCCGGAACCTTGTAGATATGAAGACCACCATTAATACCCCTTCCTTGCCCACACATACGAGCCACATCACCCTTCAAGAGCCAACCTGCTCTGACCAGTAGAACATGGCAGAAGTGATGCTACTCCAGCTCTGGGCCTAGCCTGTAGGAGGCCCAGCAGCTTCTGCTTCCCTTCATGAGCCAGTCGCCATAAGTCCAACCACTTGAGACCACCATGCTATGAGGAAGCCCAAGTAGCCACATGGCAAGAGAGGCCACATGGAGGAGCACTGAGGCACAGACATTTGAGTCTTCCTGGACCTTCTAGCCACCTGCAAGCTGAGTGGGAGACTCAAGCTGACACCACAGGGAGCAGAAGAACCGCTAAGCCAAGCCTTGCCTGAATTCCTGACCCACAGAATAACGGAAAATAATACATCTTTGATGTTTTAAACCACCGAGATTTGGGGTAAGTTGTTACACAGCAGTAAACAACTGATCCATTCACACCAAGTCCTCACCAGTAATACCTTCCCCTCCTGCTTTCTGAATCCTACCCATCCCTCAAATCATCAGATCCAGTAACACCTCCTTCTGCAAGTTTCTCCCATCATCTCCCCTCATTCCTCACCCTTCCAGCCTCTGAACACTGCTCAGTAAACACTCACTCAACCTGGAGGGCTCGGGCTCTCTCCCCTGAGAAGCCCTCCCTGTCTTCCTCAGTGGCCTGGGTGCTTCTCCGCGTGCCCAGTGCGGCTCATGCATGCCCCATTCCCGTGGCCACCTCTGTCTGCTTGTTTCCCCACCAGACTGTCATTTCATCCACATACCCCACACACAGCCATTGTCTACCACATACCAGAGGCCCAGTAAGATCTTAGGAACTGGAAGTATAAACCCCTGTGCCCCTCACTGGGCTTCCACAAACAATCTCATCCATTCTCTCTGCAGACCTGGGTGTCTCTTTCCCACTGGGACTGAAAATGCTTTGAGGGTTAGGCTCATGTGTACTCTTCTCCATGCCCTGCACACAGTCCGGCACACAGCAGGTGCTCAATAAGTGTTCTGTTGACTTAACTGATGGACGTGTGACTTTCATCGTGATCTTAGCTCCAGGTTCACCCAGGGACCTCTGATACTCAGGTTCCCTCGCCCAGACCTGGATGCTGTACAAGGACGCGTGAGGACCTCTGGTTTATTTCTGGATCTTTCAATCAGTGAAATTCTCGAAAGTCCATGCTGTCTACAGTCACAACAATGCGTTCAGTCCAAAAGGATAATGTTCTGGAAGCCACATTCTCTTTAAAGACATTCACCTCCAGCTCCTACTGCGACAAACAGGAAAGCGTGTACAAGGCTTCCCACGCTGCCAGATAGTTGCAAATCAACTGGAAATATCTGGTTCAATCTGTCATTATAAATCACAGCCCAGACAGCATTGTCGCCACAAGCAATAAATCATTCTATGAACACACACAGAGGCTTGTGACCTCTACTCGACATTCCAGAGATACAGGAGCTGAGTGGGCCTGGGGAGGAAGGGGCGGGTTATAAATAGTGTGGCGCAGCAGGCTGACGCTGGTCCTGTTCGGCCTGGGTGACTCCTTATCCACAAGATAAGCACAGGGCTCTGGGGACCCTCCCCACACCTCCTGAGGCGCCAGGACCAGCCCAGGCTCTCCTCAGCCAGTCTGGGACTCCTCTGCCTCCCATGTTGTAACCTTCCCTCCTCGGGCTTCACGTCTCAGCTGGGACCCGACGTAACATCCCACAGGCTCACGGAGGCTGTGAAGTCTCAGCCCAGAGCTGAAAGTCCAGACGGCAAGGACAGGAGGAAAGACAGCAAGGACAGGGGAGGTCAGGAAACAGGTTCCTTGTGAGCACAAGGCTGGTCCTCCGCAAGTGCCTGTGGACCAGGTAAGTCTGCGTTCAGCTCTGGGAGACACGAAGGAGTCGAGGGCTGCACTGGAAGACCACGGTTCTTGGATGCAGCCCAGCCTGGGTTCTAATCCTGCCTCCACCACTTAACACTGTGCGACTCTGGACGCACTTTCCCTCTGGAGAACAGCACGCCCTCTCTGTGAGGTTGTGGTGGGGCTGATACGCTGCGTCCCTGAAGCGACTATCCAGGCCGGTCTAGAAAGTGCTAAGTGCACGTGATCTCCCTCTTCGCTCCTTTCACCCGTGTCCAATCAGAGAAGGCTGCTCGTTATTGGGGCCATCTCAAAGTGAGAACCCAGGTGCAAGAGAAGCTCTGTCCTTCAGGGACTATGTGGTTAGCCCTGAAGGAACAAAAAAAAATTAACTCTATCGCATATATTACTCAAAACTATAAAGGGACCATTCATTCACTCAACAAACATCTGTTGAGAGTCTGAACCGTAGCAAGCAATGCTCTCAGCACTACTGATGAGCTTCCTGGATCCAGGCACCGCAGGGCTTTAGACAGTTCCCACTTTCATCCACAGTCCTGTGTCTCTGGCAATGAATATGACAACGTCCTGTCCACCATCACCTAAGCCCTGGATTTGAGGGAATGAGAGGTGGCCCAAAGATGGTAACGACAAAGATTATATGACACAAACAGAAAGTGATGCTTGTAGAGAGGTGAACAGATTAGGAGACTCCCCCAGGTAGAATACCAGACAGCAACACACACCAGCGCCCCAAGTTGTTATGCCAAGAATCTGACCGCAACTCTCAGCTCACCGACACGATCGTACGGATCACATTCTGCCATCTGCAGTGAAGAACCAGTTTTCCTTTTTTATTTCCGATTTGTTGTGGACTCATACTTTTCTAAAATACACAGATCGGCCGGGCGCAGTGGCTCACGCCTGTAATCCTAGCACTCTGGGAGGCAGAGGCGGGCGGATTGTTTGAGCTCAGGAGTTTGAGACCAGCCTGAGCAAGAGCGAGACCCCATCTCTACTACAAAAAAAAATAGAAAGAAATTAGCTGGACAGCTAAAAATATATATAGAAAAAATTAGCTGGGCATGGTGGCACATGCCTGTAGTCTCACCTACTGGGGAGGCTGAGGCAGAAGGATCGCTTGCACCCAGGAGTTTGAGGTTGCTTTGAGCTAGGCTGATGCCACGGCACTCACTCTAGCCCGGGCAACACAGTGAGACTCTGTCTCAAAAAAAAATAAAATAAAAAAATAAAAAATAAATAAAATACACGGATCACATGCTTGAATGCCACAGTGATGTCCAATTATTTAAAAAGTTCCAGATACATACTCTCAGTGTTAGTATTTATCTCACTACTACCCAGCACCCAGTGAGTCACAAACCGGCACCCATCTATGGACCGCACTTTGGGTAGCACTGATGGAATTTAGTTAATTCCACAAACTGTCCAAAATCTAGTATAACACTGTCACAGGCTGCAAATAAATACAAGAAATGGAATCGTAAGTTTCAACTTACTTGCTGATGGTTGAAATTTGACCAGATCTTGCAAATCAGTAGAAATCTGAAAAACGTGGCTATAGAACTGCTGGACGGAATTCTTCAGGCCAGAAATGTCTCTGGAGTGCGCCCTGAGCGTCCCGTTCAGCTGCCGGACACAGGTCCACAGGCTGCTGACGTGCCTGGTGAGTCCCTCCTTGATCCTCTGAAGACTTCCTGAGATGGCGTCCAGTTTGCTGCAGGTTTGCTCCACGTGAGACACCCTGCCCTCCACCATGGAGATGTCCCTTTGGGCCCCGTGCATGTTTTCCTTGCATGTGTCCAGCTCAGAGAGGACCTGGCTCTGGAAGCTGTGCCACCTCTCCTCCAGCCGGCCGCAGCAATGAGCCACCAGGTCCTGGGGGGTTGCGGGGGTCTCCACTGTCCTTTCTTGCTCACCCACCTTCGTGAACCCCCCCACTCCAGCGTTTTTACCTGCCCTGCAATTGCTCATTTCATTCTGAAGGTAAGTCACATTGTTTTCTGTGTGGTTTAGTTGAGAATAAAGAAAACTAAAGCCCTGTTGAAGTTTCTGGATGCTCCGTTCGGTTTCTTGAAACTTCCTATGCATCGTGTCATTTAGAGATTTCCAAAGGCGCCAGCTGTCATGCGCTGTATGGCCTTCCCCATTTGGCAAAGCACCTTCTCTCCCGTGAGGCTCTGCCTGGAAGTTCCGCAGGCACATACCCTCAACAACTTGAACTTTGTCCTTCAGGCGGTTTAATTCCATCACGACCTGTTCATTCCCTGACCCCGACACGCCTGGCAGGGCTGACCCGTGGGGGATGAATCCCGCGTCCGTGTCATTGGCCACCCGTAAGAGAACGCTCCCCAGACGGTCTTCCAGTGACTGTATTTTCTGATCGACAAGTTGCTTCAAGTCCTCCACCTCCCCATTAATGGTCCCCCGAAGGGTTTCCTCGATGTAGAAGCAGTGTTCTTCCGCGTTCTTCTCTGTCACATTGATCCTTGCATCTAGTTCATTCCATCTGGCGTCAAAGTCCACGTCTGGCTCTGGAACTGTGAGGCGGTCAAACTCGTTGTCCAGCCGTCCATTCAGCATCCTGGTGGCTTCGGCGACTCTCTCAATTTTCTGGTCTAGCGTCTTGATCTGTTGACCGAAGTCACCATTCTTTTTGCTGTCACAGCAGTCTGGCTGCGCTGAAGGCTCCTGTATCCGGGCTCGAAGGTCGTTCATCTCTTTTCTCAGGCTCGTCTCCTTCTCCCCGATCAGCTCTATGACTCCCAAGTAGCTGCTGCCGTAGTCGTCACACTGCTGCTGGAGGCCGAGCAGCTTGTACTCGCACGAGTTCTTCAGGTCGGCCAGCTTCCTGTCCATGCCCTCCATGAGCTCCTCCCGCAGGGCGTCGATCTTACTGTCCACATAGGCCTGGTAGAGTTCGTTGGTGGTCATGGTCACGGTGGGGCCCTGCGCAGCCTCCTGGAGCTGCCTGAGCTGCCCCTCGTAACCCTTCACTTTCCCGTCCAGCTCTTCCAGCTTGTCGCTCTTGGTCTTCAGAGTATCTTTGACTTCAGCCAATTCGGACTTGATGTCCTTCATGCCAGATTCTTTACCGTGAAGGCCGCCGGGACGCTGGACCGTTTCTGTGTCTCCACCGGCAGCCACATCAGGCTGGGGGTGCCGGCTGCCAAACCACGATGGCTGAGTTTTACTGGCATCGTCCTGAGTGGCATGTTTGAGGTTTTCATTCACTCCAGCAAGGGAGGACTGGAGGTCAAGAACTGTCCTTGTGAGTCGGAGAACCTTCTCCTCAAGCACCTGGATTTTCTTTTCCTGAAGTTCTTGGGGCCCCTGTTTTGGATCTACCACCTGGGTTGGTTCTGTTGCAGTTGGGGACAAAGTCTTCCTGGGCTCTGAGACTTGGCTTGGTTCGTTATTATCTGTAATAAAGAAAAAGTTGGACGTGACTTAACATTTTCCACCTTTACCCGGTTTCTGCAAAGACAATAAACGGGGTACCTACAGAATACACTTAAAACTTCACCTCCAGCCATCTATCTAACTGTAGGTAATTACTGTGGTAGTGGAAAACAATATGGGCTTTAGGGTTAACTAGACCCCTCCTGGCATGCTGGCTCTGCTATTTACTGTTAGCCCTCGAGCAAGTTCATTAACATCCATGAGCAATAATCCCCTCATCTATAAAGTGGAGGTACAGTCTCTCCTAGAGCTGTTAAAATAATATATACATTACCAGGTGCGATGGCTCAGGCCTGTAATCCTAGCACTCTGGGAGGCTGAGGCAGGAGGGTCGCTTGAGGTCAGGAATTCGAGACCAGCCTGAGCAAGAGCAAGACCCCACCTCTACTAAAAACAGAAAAAATTAGAGGATCTGGTGACATGCCTGTAGTCTCAGCGACCTGGAAGGCTGAAGTAGAAGGATCACTTGAGCCCAGGAGTTTGAGGTTGCAGTGAGCTGTGATGATGCCACTGCATTCTAGCTAGATAGAGCAAGACTGTCTCCAAAAAAAAAAAAAAGCACATAGCACCTAACAGATAACCAGTGGTCCCTTTCACCCTAAAGGGAAATATTCATCATCTACTTTATTGTATGAACACTTCATTCCCACATTAGTGAACTGCAGCCACACCCCAAGGGTTGACTACATGGTGTAAAACCACAAGAAGCCACTTTAGCGAGATCCACCCATTAGCTGTTGGATGATGATATCATACGATATCACATCTTCTGAAGTTGTCCTCAAAGCAAGCCTGAATGTTTTATCTTTTACTTTTATTAGCATCCCTATGCTAAAAGAGTCTCTTAGACATTGTTTAGCCCTGTTATGCAGTTAGGGAACTGCAAAGCAACAGAGAAATAAAGCAACTACTCTATTAGTGTTTCCTAACAGTAGAGCCATCTGGCCATATATAGTAAGATTCACTAAGTCCAAGAATGCAAACATTGAAAGTCGGCCGGTTGTGGCACATGCCTATAGCTCCAACTACTTGGGAGGATCACTTGAGCCCAGGAGTTCAAGGCCAGTCTGGGGTTCGACACTTAAAAATAAAGAAGGGCTGGGCGTGGTGGCTCACGCCTGTAATCCTAGCACTCTGGGAGGCTGAGGCGGGTGGATTGTTTGAGCTCAGGAGTTCAAGACCAGCCTGAGCAAGAGTGAGACCCTGTCTCTACTAAAAAAATCGAAAGAAATTAGCTGGACAACTAAAAATATATACATATAAAAATTAGCCGGGCATGGTGGCACATGCTTGTAGTCCCAGCTACTCGGGAGGCTGAGGCAGGAGGATCGCTTGAGCCCAGGAGTTGGAGGTTGCTGTGAGCTAGGCTGACTCTACGGCACTCACTCTAGCCCAAACAACAGAGTGAGACTCTGTCTCAAAACAATAAATAAATAAATAAAGAAGAAGAATGCAAACATTGAATTTTGAATAATCCTATTTTGAGAAAATATTCCCAAGGAAACACTCCAAAAGAAGAAAAATTATTATAACAATGATGATAAATCACAAAATGAAAATAAATTGATAGATACAGAGACAGATAAACAAAAGGAGACTATCAAAACCCGCGGCAATAGGAGGATAAGAAACAAACTATGCCCCTAAATGCAGGAGGGCGAGGAATGCTGGAGAGGATTAATGTGGACAAGCCTGGTGACTACAGTGACATATATCATGCAAAGCAGAAAAAGTCAAACACAACATAAATTACAATTAAATGAAACATATTAACGTACTACACTGAAAAACACTGGAAGTTAATTTAGAATGTTGTAGATATTTGCATTTAATGGTCATTGTTTTTTCTTCCTCTAAACTTTTGCACAAGATCCTAACAGCAGCTATTATTAACTAAAATTAAGTTAGTGGGCCGGGCGCGGTGGCTCACGCCTGTAATCCTAGCACTCTGGGAGGCAGAGGCGGGTGGATTGTTTGAGCTCAGGAGTTCAAGACCAGCCTGAGCAAGAGTGAGACCCTGTCTCTACTAAAAAAATCGAAAGAAATTAGCTGGACAACTAAAAATATATAGAGAAAAAATTAGCCGGGCATGGTGGCGCATGCCTATAGTCCCAGCTACTCGGGAGGCTGAGGCAGAAGGATAGCTCGAGCCCAGGAGTCTGAGGTTGCTGTGAGCTAGGCTGAGGCCATGGCACTCACTCTAGCCAGGGCAACAAAGTGAGACTCTGTTTCAAAAAAAATTAAGTTAGTGGTAAAACCAAGACTGAAATTCAGATGTCCAAACTCCCAAGCATCTTTTTTCCTGAAGAGAACTATAAAGAACACCTTATTTTCCATACTGGAAAATTTTACTCTCTCTCTCAAGACACTAAAAGAAGAAAACAAATTATTGAATCATACGCAACTGAAATGCTATTCTGGGCAAAGGAAATGAAAACAAAAGGCAGGAGAATGGGGTGGGGGGGATCAAGAATATAAGGAAATGCTTCTCCCAAATACCACTGGTGACTGTGCAAATTGCTACAACTTTTTCCAAGGATAATTTGGAAATATGTATCAAAATACTCAGAATCCTTTTAATGATGCAATTACACTTCTAGAAATTTAATCTAGTAAACAATCAGGGATGAGTGCAAAAATTTAACAGGAAAAGATGCTTATTCAAATATTATCTATAACAGCAAAAAATTACAAACAACCTAAGTGATCAAAAATTGGGTTCAAACAATCACATTTTCTGAAGCCATTAAGTGATATTGTAGAATATGTAATGACATGGAAGGTTGTTCATTATAGATTAAGTAAAAAGTTCCAAAAATAGTATGTTCTTTATAATGATAGTGGATTGAGAATAAGCATTCCTTTCCCTCCCTCCTAAAATCCCACTAAAATGGGGGGAAAAAAGGAGGGAGATCACGAAACACGCCCAAGTCACACATAAAAAAAATCGGAAATCAGAATGGCTTTGGACTTCTTAACAGCAGTATTGGAAGCTAGAGGAAAACTGAACAATGTTTTCAAAAATCTGAAGGAAATAATTGCCAACCTAGAATTCTGAAGCTAGAATAAAAATATTTTCAGATTATAGAGTATCAAAGAGTTTACTTCCTTGCAGTCTTCACTTGAAGCTATTGGAAGATGTGCTCAAGAGAAACAAGAGAATAAACCCGGACAGAATGAGCAGCAGACACAGGAAACAGGGACTCCAGGAGAAGGCAAGTTAAGGTCCCAGGTGATGAAAGAAAAAGAGGATGGCCAGTCCAGGTGGGGCAAGTGAGAAGGTTTAGGGGGATTTCTTCAAGAAGATGAAACTGCTGTGTCTGGACATAAGGAGGGGGATATTTAAGTAAC
>NW_012149507.1:4368413-4381339 GCF_000956105.1 Propithecus coquereli
AGCCACCGCGCCCGGCCCCTACTCAGATTTTTAAGGCATTGGTGCTGGCCCTAACAAAGCAACTGACTGGCAAGAAAGTTTGTCTTCCAATCGCTTCTGCTCCTGCAAATAAATGCGTCTGCCACATATGTCTACTGGAGGTGTCTATGCATGTTATTTGAAGAACCTGGAAAGCTCACCATTGTAAACCATAAACGCTATTGTTTGAAGGAGCACTGGGAATGTCAAGGTGGCCACGAGTAACAGCAGAGCGCAAATAAGTTACCTGTGGCTTTCTTCATGCTGTTTCGAGGCCGAGCGGGCATGGGGCGGGGGGTCTTCACGGGGTCTCTGGGACCTTCTTGGCAGTCTCCCCCTCTAAAGCCAGGGCAGCACCTCCATTCCAGCTGCGTCACCGTCTTGTACCGAGTGACGTATCTGGGTCTGAAGTTCACTCGGTATCTGTGGATGGAAGGGAAGGCATCTCTCTTTATTAGCTGCTGTTCTGAGCACCTCCTGGGGTTGGACCCAAATGAAGAGGGTCCAGGGCACACAGGGAGCTGCCCGCTTTCTCCAGGGTGACCTGGAGGGGTCGCTGGTCTCCTCCATCCAGCTCTGGCTCTGGGGTTCAGCCAAACTCAGCCCAGCCTCAGGGAGGCAGGGGCTCCCGGCATCTCCCCACCTGTCCCCAGCAGAGGCGGCGGACAACTTAGACCATCTCCACCCACAATTCCAGAGATTGACGTGGACACTTTTCAGCCCCCAAACTGAGTTTTTGTTTCACCAACAAACTTTTGTTCTACAACTCACAGCTTTGTGGGGATCTTTTCAGGTGTAACTCAGGGTTGTTTTGTTTCATGTTTTAAAGAAATTCCCCTGGCACCCCTGTCTCCCATGATATTCGTGTATCCTCCTCTGCGCCTTCCTTCCCTGGCGCTAGCAACGGTAGCAGGCCACGAGCCTCTGGAGACGGCACCCCACGCTATTCGTGTTCAGATCTTTTTACAAAGATGCGCTGGTCCATGCTGCCCATGACAGACTTCAGGAAGCATAACTGGAAGCATCCAAAACTCCTGTGGAAAGTGCACGTTCCCTGACGTGCTGGGATAGCACAGAGGACCTGCGAGGCTGGGCCTGGGCCACGACGGACAGCGACGGCCCAGTAGCCCGGGTGCCCACGAGGGACAGAGCCGGTGTCCGGCT
Organism: Propithecus coquereli; assembly: GCF_000956105.1. Taxonomy (NCBI): domain Eukaryota; kingdom Metazoa; phylum Chordata; class Mammalia; order Primates; family Indriidae; genus Propithecus; species Propithecus coquereli. The sequence continues at coordinate 4,369,596 of NW_012149507.1, forward strand.
CTGCAGGCGCTCTTGCTCACAGCACAGGCGAAAGCTACGGCCACACAGGACGGGCCCTCCTTGATTTACCCCGAATTCTATCTCCTGGCTTGAAACCACCGCACTCTTGAACCTCTTCACTTTCCCTGGCTTCCTACACCAGCGCTAGCAGCTGGCCTTGTTTGGGGACCAACTCCCAGAAAGAAACAGGCCTCGTGTCACTTCCTCGGGGCTGTCGTGTGCTGCTCATGGGGGAGCCGGGACCACTAGCTGCAGGGGCTCAGCCGGCCAAGCAGCTCATCCCAGCAAGTCGCGAATCACTAAACGCCACGGACCTCTGACATTTTCGACGGTCAAATCCATGACAATCAAATCCGGGGTGTAAGGATCTCTTCCGTGGGCAGGCGAGGAGCCCCTGCATGATCCCAAGAGACTCGCACTCTCCTAACGCCTTCTGCGGTCCCTGTTCGCCTTGGTCTTTCAGGGCAGCGCTGCTCCACCTGGGCTGACAGTCACCGGGGAACTGTGAAAACATACCCATGCCCGGGTATGGTTCGGATTTAGGTTCGGATTTAATGGGTCTGGGGAGGCCCAAGGGGAGCCTTTTGCAAGGAAAACTGAAGAGAAAGCCCAATAAGTAAAGTGAAAAAGCAAGGGCAAGTGGAGGGGGGACAGGCCTCCCTTCGGGCCCTTCGTTCTCTCATTCCCACCCCATCGAAGCCCCACTGTTTATATTTTCCCCTTCCACAAGTGAGAAAACAGAGGCTCACAGGGGTTGAGTGACTTTCCCAAGTTCAAACTGACAGGAAGTGGCAGGGCTGGGATTTAAACCCACATGTCCGCCCTGTACCCGACACGGCCCTCCCAGCACGCAGAAGCAGCCATCTTCTCTGGCAACTGCCTTAGATTTGAGGAAGTGGCCCTACCCAGAGATGTTCCAGAAGGCTCTAAAGGCTGGGCAAGAAGGCAGTTGACCCCCCACTCGGCAAACTCACACCCGAGCATCTCTCTCGTCCAGGCACATACCAGCCCTGGGTCCCCCCACCCCACCTCCCAGAAGAATCCTCTGTGTGGTCCGCGAAAATGTCAAAAAAAGAATAATTCCACTTCATTGTTTTGCATACTCATGGAGAGCATAATGCTAGAAAAATGTGTAATCTCAGAAAAACTGTTCCTCTGAGCATTTAAGCGTGAATGCAAAAATGTGTTTGGTCTTGGCTGGGTTTTGTTCATCTGCCAGTGGACGACAGTCCCTGGGGAGCCCTCTCGGCGAGGCAGAGCGGAGACCAGGGAGCAGACTGCTGGGCTCGTGTGCCCTGGCAGAGGGAAGACCCCAGCCCAGCCCAGGGGCCTTGACCCCTTTCGCATGGCGGGGTGTGAGAAAGGCCTTGCTTTGCCAACACACTTGGTTCTTTTCTTTAAAGGCAGCTGCGGCCACGGAGCCAGTGCCTAAGTGAGGGGAGTTCGCGGGAGCCCACGCCCGCCCCCAGCCCCACCCCGCGCCTCGCTCTGCGGTCAGGTCCTGGCCGCAGGGCTCCGTCGACGGCGTTCCTGACAAGTTTTCAAGGCTAAGTGGGGGAGAGGACTTCCTGGTGGGCAGCGACAGCTGGAAAAGACCAGGCGGCCACCGCCAGCCATGGGAAAGCTCACGCAGGGACATCGCCATGCACCATGATGACCAGAAGTGGCCGTGGGGTCCTGCTAGGCGGCCCTCAGGTTCAGTGCAGGGCTTTGGGGAGAGGACACAGGGCTTGTCCAAAGCTCTACTGAGATTTTCCCAGCAGAAAGCAGGTTCCTGCTAACTCAGCGGCCAGCCAGAGGGTTCCCAAGGAGCATTCCTGAGCCTCCCTGTCCATCACCCAAGGCCCCACAGGAGAACGTCCTAGCCAGCAAGCGAGCTTTTAAAAAACGTCAAGGCCTTCTAATTTAATTGGTGGGCTGGGGATACCCATACTTTTCAAAAACTCCCCAAGTACTTGTCAAGCACAGCCAGAGTGGAGAAGCCCCAGACCCAGGCTCCATGTCCTCCCTTCAGGAAATCCACCCACCCTCCGCCTGGGGCCAGGGGGCCTGAGCGGGCAGCAGGGGCTGGGAGCTGAGCCAGGCAGCCCAAGTGTCCCTGTGGCCCCTGGCTGTGAGCACACGGGAGATGCTCACTGGATACCTATCTAGCTAACTGCACCCAGCGTGGCGGCCACCAAGCCCAGGGACAGTCGAGGCGGCACTGGGCGGAGCCACAGAGTCAGACTCAGGCTGCAGTCTGGCTCCCACTCCCAGGCTGGGCTTGGGCCCGTGACAGCTACCTGTCCCTCGGGGGAGCCCAGCCACAGCTGCCTCGGACACCCATGGGGTGCCTGGGGGCTGTGACCCCACAGCCCTGAGCCTACCACTCTGCCATCTCATCTCTGCGAGCTCTCGTCCACTCTTCCCAACTCTCCTTTCCCCTCTTCTTCCTCAGAAACCTTTCTTGAAGGTGAAACAAGGGTTCACCATCCTCATGAGTTGGGCCACCATGCTGAGGCACCAGAGATTCTAACGAGAAGGAAGGTGCTGAGAAAAGGTCTAGAAAAGTCGCATCAGAGTTTTGGGACCATGAGACTGGAGGAGTCCTGCTAAAACAGAATGTGACGAAATGACTGTACCTCCGACAGCTCCCCACAAAGACTCCTTCCTACTGACCGCAGCTGAGACCTCTCTCCGAACACGCTTCAGTTCATACTGTGTTTGCCTGTTCAGGGTTCGTCTTCCCTGCCGGACCCTAAGCCCAATTAGGGCAGAATTCCTGTTGGTTTTGGTCTCTTCAACATCCCATTTTTTTGATTAATAGATTTTATTTTTTAGAGCAGTTTTAGGTTCGCAGCCAAACTGAGCGGAAGGTGCAGAGATTTCCTACACACCCCCTGCCTGCACACACACAGCCTCCCTGATATCAGCACTCCACACAGAGATCCATTCGTCACAACTGATGAACCCACATTGACACGTCACAGGCACCCAGACTCTGCAGTTTACATTAAGGTCACTCTTAGTGTTGTACATTCTGTGGGTTTGAAAAAATCTACAATGATATGACGTGTCCACCATTACAGTACCTTACAAAGTATGTTCACTGCCCTAAAAGTCCCCTGTGCCCTCTGTGTCCTGCCTGTTCATCCCCCTCCCCACACCCCCTGGCGACCACTGACTTTTTTACTGTCTCCATAGTTTTGCTTTTTCCAGAATGTCATGGAGTTGGAATCATATAGTATGTAGTCTTTTCGGATTGGCTTCCTTCACTTACTAACATGCATTTAAGTTTCTTCCATGTCTTTTCATGGTTTGATGACTCATTTCTCTTTAGTGCTGAATAATATTCCACTGAACATCCCCATTTTTAAACATAGTATCTGCCCTATTGTAGGTGCTCAATTATTAATCATTAATTAAATCAGTAACTGGTTAATCAAACAACTAATTAATGGTACTAGGTCTACTTGCACCAAGGTTTTAGGGAATCCGATTGTCCGTATTATAAACCCCGGAGTTATCCTTGGTCTAACCCAAGCAGATGTGGATTCCTGAGTCTTCGAAGAACCGAACCAAGGTCCAGAATCCTCGGGTTACGGTGACCTGGAGCTATGCTGTCCAATAAGGTAGCCGCTAGCCACACGTGGCTACTTAAATTTAAACTAATAATGTAGAACACTTAGTTCTTCAGTCACGGTAGCCACATTTCAAGTACGTACTAGCTGCAGGTGGCAGTGGCTGCAATAATGGGCAAACGAACGTCTCCATCATCGCAGGAAATCCTATTGGACAGGCTGAGCTACAGATTAATGAGATTGTCAAAGAAATCAGCAACGGACACACAGCTGTTCACCTCTTGATTTCTAACCCACACTGACTGTCTTCTTCCTCTTCCCACATCCCTTCTAGAACTACCAGCAGAAAATAAGCCCACCTTCCAGCCAAGAGATCATCTAGACAGCTGTTCCACAAGGTGAGGCTCTTTGCTCTGCATTTAGCATTTACCTGTATTTTATTTTGACACAGGCTACTAAAACGCTACACAAATTGAAAGCCCAGTGCTCCCTTGGAGACACTCACTCAGCAGGGATTTCCCCCAAGAACGGACTTTCTAGTAAACGCCTCTCCTTCCAGTCCCTGGCCTGCCCCAGAAAGCCCGGAGCCAACTCTTCCTGCTTCATTCCGAGTGTGTGGAAACAGTGCTGACTGGAACGGAACTGAGAGGACAGAGAAGAAAACAGAAAGAAGAGGTATGTCCCCAGGGAGAGAAAGTATCCTAGCCAGACCTGGAGAAAGAACACCTACCCAGGGAGAAGGAAAATCAGCATGTTAAGGTGAGAAGTCATTTCAGGGAGATTCAGAATTCTCACATGGGGCAGACACCACCCTAAGTTTCCATGGAACAGCAGTTCATTCAGTCACAGGAATTAACTTTTTTTTTTGACAGAGTCTCTGACAGCCCAGATGGAGTACAGCGGCGTCATCACAGCTCACAGCAACCTCCAATTCCTGGGCTCAAGCGATCCTCCTGCCTCAGCCTTCCAAATAGCCGAGATCACAGGCGCACACCACCACGCCCGGCTAATTTTTTCTATTTTTAGTAGAGACGGGGTCTCGCTCTTGCTCAGGCTGGTTTCGAACTCCTGAGCTCAAGGGATCCTCCCACCTTGGCCTCCCAGAGTGCTAGGATTACAGGCATGAGTGACTGCGCTTGGCCAGTAATTCACCTTTTTAAAAAATTGTGGTAAAATACATATAAAATAAAATTTAGCATCTCAATCATTTTTAGGTGTACAGGTCTGTGACATTAAGCACATTCACACTGTTGTGCAACCATCACCACCTCCATCTCCAGAACTTTTTCATCTTCCCAAACTCTGTATCCATTAAACTAACTCCCCGTATCCCTTCCCCCGGCGCCTGGCAACCACCACTGTACTTTCTGTGAATTTGATGACTCCGTACCACATATAAGTGGAATCATAGAGTATTTGTCCCGTTGTGACTTATCTCACTTCAGATAAGGTCCTCAAGGTTCATCCACATTGTACATGTGTCAGCATTTTCTTGCTTTTTACACAGTAACTCACTTTTACAAGGCTGGTCTCAGTGTTCTAATTTAAAAATTTACAAGACAGTGGACTACTTGTGAGTTTCTAGGAACTACTTGTGACATTTTGTTTGCTTGTTAAGGTTTTTTTTTTTTTCTGTCAATAAATAAAAAATGAGCCCAAAGTAAACATAGTTGAGCAGTAGAGGCTATCAAGTTTGAAATCAGAAGTGACTTCACAAGTATATTGAAGTAGTTCTGCCCCAGTGGAAGAAACGCTTTCCATGTGAATCCAGTTCGTCCCGCTGATAATCAAAAATTGGCCATTTGAAACCCGGTGCATCTACAAAGATAGTCTCTGCAATATTAGGAGGTGCACTCTGACCCCTGAGGTCCCCCAATGCTGACATTCCACAGCCTGAAAAAGTCTCTCTGCTCAAGGTAAAATGAAGGAACCAAAGGTCCCCTTCTTGGAGCTTAAAGTGCAAACACAAAAATCAGAATTTTCATCTTATTTTTTTCTGCCACACTACACATTTTTAACTAGATCTCTACATGAAGAAGTTAATAACATGAGAGTAAAGAAATGTGAAATATTTCACTTGGCTTTTTAGGAAAATTCATCTAAATTTTAAAAGCCTGAATGCTTGAGTAAATATATTTCTGAAATAGAAAATACATCTAATGAATCTTAAAGACTGATGACCCCTGATTAAAATCAGATTCCAATATGGCTTTATACATTTTTAAAAAACAACAGATCCTAAACCAAAGCAAAGTGTTCAAAATGAAAATATACTTATAGGAGACTGTCTGCTTCCCCAGTACAAAGGGTATGTTTGCTGGAGAAACCACGATTATAAGCTGCTTATTTTTCCTTTCCTCTTGAATTAATTTCCTTATGCACTTAGAGTGGCAAATTAGGTTTCAAAACCTAAAATCACTTTTCAGTATTTTGCCCTCTTCAGAGTTTAATGAGTAGCTATCTTCCCCACAATTTATCACCCCCCTTATCCCAGAAGAAATAATAATTCTACAGTCCTAAAGAAAGGCGGTAAAAGAAAACCACAGCAGCTCAGCTTCAAGGCTTAGTCCCAACTGGGCTGCAGCAGATAGTGAAGTTGTTATTCTTAGATTTACTAGAGGAACGGTACCTTCTTTCTGAGCAAACTCGTATGGCTAAAAATGACATCATCTCCAAGTGCAGGCTGCATCCAGCCCCATGAAATACAGCTTGCACATGTGTTCCCGGGAGCCCACGTTCTCAGCTTCGACTTCCCCGCTTTGAGAGACATCACAAAACTCAAGGCGCTGCCCTAACGGTGGGGTCAGGGGAGTGAACGGGGCAGCCCGCGGGCCTTAGCTAACTGGGGCGGCTGAACAAGAGCTGGTGGAGGCCCACATCCTCCTAAAGAATTCGTTTGGGGAGAGCCATCGCTGCTGCGAGCTGTTCCGCCCAAACACATTCTATACTAGTCCATTTCTCAAACTGACATCATGTTACCTCATTCCTGGACTGAGAGTCAGGGAACGCTGGTCTCGCGATCACTCCCTCACGAGCTCGTCCTCAGCGCCCCCACAGTGTGGCCCAGGGAACATCTGCAGCCTGGGCCTGAGCTCGCCGCAAACACGACTCTCCCTGTATGGGTTTCGTAATGCAAACGTTTCTACTGGGCTGCTGAACAATTCTATTTTGATTATTTCCTTTCCTTTTTAACTGCCTAAGTTCTCCTGACAAAAGTCACAATAACTCCGAAATCCTTTTTCCTGTGTTTCCCTTGACACGGCCTTTTTCTGGCGTGTAGCACTGGCCCCTCCCTCTTCAAGGTCACCCTGGGCTTTCTCTCCTTCCCGTACCTTCTGGCCACTCTTGGGCTTGTAGCTACCAACCCCTGTTCTCAGTCTTGCTTTTAGATTCTGTACCAAGAGAAGCGACCATGACATCCCGCCTGGAATCGATTTCCCACCTTTGGGTGAAGACCAGGGATGCTGACGGGCGCCTCACCAGGCCGCACCTGTAACCCGGTGCCCTCACGCGGAAGCAGCGAAAATCCCAAGACGATAGGAGTTTCTCTGCAGATATAAAACGATTTTCTTCTTTTGGGCTAATTCATTCTCAGTGTAAAAAAAATAATCTGGGAATTGAAAACACAGGAAACATTTGTGTTTCTTTTCTAATTTATGGCCACATGGGGAAAAAAGGACCAAAACATTATAACCAAGTGTCAAATTTCTTACACAGCCCAGACTAACGCAGTATTACTAAGTGTTTTTAAATTTGCGCTTCTCACAACGAGGTGGAGGTGTTTTCACCCACCTGTGCTCTGCCCAGAAGGGCACAGTTTTTCTGGAAGAGACCTACCACAGCCAGCCCTCCCCCAGGCCAAGGAGGTCGGCAAGTACAAGGAAGAGAGGGGGCCGCTGAGTGAGGAAAAGAGAAGAACCTGTTTGCTTCTAAGTGAGAAGAAAAGCAGCCACAGAGGAGGAAGAGGGGAAGAGGCGCTTCCCTCCAAGACGAATCAGGGTGGCCAATAGACTTTTAAGGTTGGTGACACCTAGGATGTCCTTTAAGTCACTTGTGTTGTGACAATCTCTAGTAAAGTCCTCACTTCTCCTGCAGGCTTGTGGAACGGGACGTTTACTAGAGAACTTGAGGGTACGGTGTCCCACACCTTGGCCGACCCGGTGAGGTGCTGTCAGAGCCAGCACAGGACCCAGGAGGCCGGGGCGCAGTAAGTCTTGAGATTGTCCCAATCTGTAGGGATGATCTGGGGCTTCCACAGTTCTTGTTCAACTGAGAGGAGTGAGAGAAATATATATAGCCTTTTGAGGTGAAAAGGGTGAAACTGACACCTGTTAAATTTTAAACATAGGTGGATTGCTTTCCATTTCTTTAAAATTAAGTTCATTTTTAAAGAAAGATTACATAGTTTTCACTATTTTGTTAAATAAAACAATTAAGATCTGTGGGTTAAGTAGTGTTTGTCTTCCTAATAAACATGGGCATAATCTGGCCCACAACCCAACGACTTACTATTTTGCTTCAATCAATTTTTACAAATAAAATACACAAGCAACCATGGTATTCTCAACGAAACCACAATTATTAATCTTTAAAATAATTCCCTCTATGTTTAGTATTACCTTTCTCAAAGAGCAGTTTTATATTTGGTCATCACAGCCTTTGAATAATGCCAAACCATTCTTTATTGTTATATAACATGAATCCTCACAAAATGAAAGCTGTACTGTATATCACAGAGAGAGCCACTTACGTGTTGGCAAATTTTTGTTGTTTTGTTTTTATTTTTTGGTGTTTTTATTTTATTTTCTTTTGAGACAGGATCTCCCTCTGTCTCCCAGGCTAGAGTGCAGTAGCATCATCATAGCTCACTGCAACTTCAAACTCCTGGGCTTGAGCGATCTTCCCACCTCAGCCTCCCAAAGCGCTTGGATTACAGGTTTGAACCCCTGTGCCTGGCCATCTTGATGAAAAAGTTTTAAAGGTTACACTGAGATTGCCAGCTAAGTAATCTAAATTACAATTTATGACGCTACTTGGGCTGATTTAACTAGAATCCACCATATCACAAACCCTCATTTTAGCTATAAGCTGCTGCATTCTCATTGAATATTACAACTATTTTCAAAGATTATGCAAATGTCATAATTTCCATTTAAAAATTACAAGACATGAGTAGTTGTTGAAATTTATGGTCTCCATGACTAACAACTAAGAACCAAACTCGGCTCATGTGACTCTTTACAATGGAAAGAAAGACAAGCCAAAAACACAGGCTCTCTCATCCATTCATTCGGCAACAGCAGGTATCCTTTGGGTGCCTACCAGGTGGTACCCAGGTGCCACACTATGGCCTTCCTTGAGCCATCAGTATCCAATGTGGAACAACCATACTTACATGTACGCTGTATGGACAGTAAACGTATAACCCTATTATCCATCACAACCACCGCTCTACGAGTCCCGGCCCGGCCAAAGATCAGTTCTATCAGATAAGACCCACTCGTTTCTCTAATTCTCAGTTACCTCGAGCATAAACTGGGATTTATAATATGTGCCCTTCTTCTGCCTCCCAGATATTAAAAGAATAAGTGTAGATAATAGCTATGAAAGCACTTTGAAACAATAAGCTTTATGTAAATGAAATTTATATACTGTGTGTTTATTTACCAGAAGGCAAAAATTTGTAATAAAACTAAAACTTTGAGTTCCTTCTATAATAGCGGACTCAACTGCCCACGGGAAGGACTATGGTTAGTTTCCAACTATCAGGTGATGAATAATGAGGTCCTGATTGTTTTGTGGATAAAAGTGATCCTGCCATAACTGTCGAATGACGGGCCATGAACTAATTTGCCTTCCTTTGCAACGCACAGTCCTTTCTATCAATACCCTTAACAGAGGACCACACAGCATGACCACACAGATCACTCACCACTCGGTGACACAAAGGACCACGACAGCACGCCCACACTCCTCAGATTCACCCACTCACATGCATTTGCATTCGTTGCCAGGTTAACATTTTGGAGGCACAGCTCTGATGGTGTCTCTGCTCAAAGCCTTCCATGACTGCCCTCTGCCTGAACCATAAAGCCCAAACACTCCCAACCACAGTGTTATGGGTCGAACTGTGTTGGAGTCCTAACCCGAAGTCCCTCAGAATGTGACTTTGTTTGAAGACAGGGTCTTTACAGGAGGTAATCAAGTTACAATGAGGTCGTTTTGGTGGGCCCTACTCCGGTATGACTGGAGTCCTTATAAAAAGGGGCAACTTGGACAGACAGGGGTGTACAGAGGGAAGGTGACAGGAAGAGACGTAGATGGCCATCTACAAGCCGAGGAGGGTGGCCTGGAACAGATCGGAGGAACCAGCCCTGCCAACACCTTAATTTGCTATTCCCTGTAGACGTCCCTTCATCTCCCACCTCCTCTAGGTCCTTGCTCATGTAGTTTTTTGGCTTATGGTGACCTTGGTCTTCTCCCACATCTGCATATATTAAGGTAGAACCTCCCCTCAGAGCCCTGCTGAGATGTCACTGCTTGCAAACAAGTTCTCAGATTCCTCCTGGCTGGAAATAATTTCTTCCACCTCTGAACATTCTCAGCACTGTGTGTTTCTCTTATTGCAGTTCTCGTTCCTGCCTTTCATGTTGTAATTATTTCTGTTTATGTTTCATTTTGCCTACTGAATGTGAACTTCTAGAGGGCAAGAGAGGGTTCCATGCCATATACCCATGGGGCCTAGATCTGGGCCAGACGTAGGCCTTGCACAAAAATATTTGTTTAATGAAAATGAGTAACCAACAGTCTTCAAATAATAAGTCTTTCAACCCAGTTGAGTTTTCTGCCAGTTCAAAATGATTTATGCTAATTATGCAGTTTTTGTCTCTTTGGAGAGACAGGTCGCCCGGGCTAGAGTGCAGTGGCACCATCATAGCTCACAGCAACCTCACACTCCTGGGCTCAAGTGATCCTCCTGCCCCAGCCTCCCCAGTAACTAAAACTACAGGCACATCCCACAGCACCTGCTGATTTTTCTATTTTTTGTAGAGACAGGGTCTCGCTCTTGATCAGGCTGGACCAAACTCCTGAGCTCAAGCGATCCTCCCACCTCGGCCTCCCAGAGTGCTAGGATTACAAGCTAATTATGCATCCTTAATCCAACATTTTCCAGGGCTATAAATGTAACATGTTTCTTACTCCATCATGGCTTTATCTAGTGTTCTACATGTGTTAGGTATTTATCATCTCAGTTGTTCTTCAGAAAATCAGAGAACTAACCTTACTATCAATATAAATGATTCTCTTCACTCTGGATTTCACCATAAACCTTCAGCAACTATGTACAGATGACGGTGTACACACCCCCCCCCACCACACACACATATACTATTCGATGATAAAAAGTCATCAACTCCTGCCACATACAACAAACAACACGGATGAATCTCAAAATAACTATGCTCAGTGAAAGGAGCCAGACCGAAAAAGAGTACATTATGGATGACTCTATTTAGATAAAACTCTAGAAAACGCAAACTCATCTATAGTGATGGAAGGCAGATCAGCAGTTTCCAGGGCGAAGGGTGTGGGGAGGATCTGGAGGGAAGGATTGATTACCAAGAGGCACAAGGAAACTTTTGGGCAGGCTGGACTTGTTCTAGATCAGCAGTTCCCCAACATTTTTGGCACCAGGGATCGGTTTCATGGAAGACAATTTTTCCATGGATGGGGATGAGGCAGGGATGGTTTTGGGATAATTCAAGTGCATTACATTTATTGTGCAGTCAAACCTCTCCGCTAATAATAATCTGGTATTTGCAGCTGCTCCCCAGCGCTAGCATCACCGCCTCAGCTCCACCTCAGATCATCAGGCATTAGAGTCTCATAAGGAACAACCGAGATCCCTCGCATGTGCAGTTTACAGTGGGGTTCATGCTCCTATGAGAATCTAATGCCACCATTGATCTGACAGGAGGCGGAGCTTATGCGGTGATGCAAGTGACGGGGAGCGCTGTAAATACAGATGAAGCTTCGCTTTCCCACCTCACCTCCTGCTGTGCAGCCGTTCCTAACAGGCCACGGACCAGCACCGGTCCACGGCCTGGGGGTTGGGGACCACAGTTCTAGATCATGATGTTGGCTTCACTGGTATATACATATCAAAATATTAAATTATACAAC
>NW_012149507.1:4381389-4390355 GCF_000956105.1 Propithecus coquereli
TTGTTCTTCAGAAAATCAGAGAACTAACCTTACTATCAATATAAATGATTCTCTTCACTCTGGATTTCACCATAAACCTTCAGCAACTATGTACAAATGATGGTGTACACACCCCCCCCACCACACACACATATACTACTCAATGACAAAAAGTCATCAACTCCTGCCACATACAACAACATGGATGAATCTCAAAATAACTATGCTCAGTGAAAGGAGCCAGACCAAAAAAGAGTACATTATGGACGACTCTATTTAGATAAAACTCTAGAAAACGCAAACTCATCTATAGTGATGGAAGGCAGATCAGCAGTTTCCAGGGCGAAGGGTGTGGGGAGGATCCGGAGGGAAGGATTGATTACCAAGAGGCACAAGGAAACTTTTGGGCAGGCTAGACTTGTTCTAGATCAGCAGTTCCCCAACATTTTTGGCACCAGGGATCGGTTTCATGGAAGACAATTTTTCCATGGATGGAGATGAGGCAGGGATGGTTTTGGGATAATTCAAGTGCATTACGTTTACTGTGCAGTCAAACCTCTCCGCTAATGATAATCTGGTATTTGCAGCCGCTCCCCAGCGCTAGCATCACCGCCTCAGCTCCACCTCAGATCATCAGGCATTAGAGTCTCATAAGGAACAACCTAGATCCCTCGCATGTGCAGTTTATAGTGGGGTTCATGCTCCTATGAGAATCTAATGCCACCACTGATCTGACAGGAGGCGGAGCTTATGCAGTGATGCAAGCGACGGGGAGCGCTGTAAATACAGATGAAGCTTCGCTTTCCCACCTCATCTCCTGCTGTGCAGCCGTTCCTAACAGGCCACGGACCAGCACCGGTCCACGGCCTAGGGGTTGGGGACCACAGTTCTAGATCATGATGTTGGCTTCACTGGTATATACATATCAAAATATTAAATTATACAGCTTCAAAGATGTATAGTTTATGTAAACTATACCTCCATAAAGGTCAATAGTTTTTAAACTATATATTTCAGGGTATTTTAAAATCTCTTCAGGTCTGTGAAAGCAAAGTGCCAAAGGGTCTTATCTTGACTACCCAATAATACATTTCAATTAAGCAAAAACTAAAATCGGCTTCATTAAGCCTTTTTCAGAGTTTCAAAATGAGGTTTTAACTAGAGTTGGGCTTTTTACGTGTTTTTGTTTTTTAATGTATCAGATCACTCTTTAGACACACAACCGGTTGTTTTTGCTTATTGGGAACTCAGGCCTAATACTGACTTTTGTACTTTTAAGGGTATGGGATGGATAATTAAAGAAGACAGTCAAAACAGGATTTTTAAAAATAAGTGCCTTCAAATTGCCATTTTGTATATAACAACACAAAACATCAAAGATATATATTAGCATTTTGAAAATACAACAAAAAGTGACTATGAATTGGGATCATTTGTTTTCCAGTAACGGTTGTGACAAGGAGTGTTTAGAAGGTGCCTCGCTGTTTGGTTCAGGAAACAAGCCACGAGGGTATTTCTGCTTTCCCGCCTGCACTGCCAGTGAGATGATCTGTGCTCTATCTTGCCAGTTATTTTCTGCAACGATGCGACAGAATGACCCTCAAATATCTTGAGTGTGGCCAGAAGATGATGCAACATGTTGTGACAGGGAAGGAGTACTTCGCCTGCCGGGACCTTGTCCGAAGTTTGCTGCCCCAGCTCAAAGACCTCCACGGTAGGAAGGAGACACCTGACGCATAAGCCAGGCCTGACCACTGTCAGCACAGCAGGCCAGATTCGAGATTCTGGAATGTTCAAAATGCTAGGGAAGGCTTTGTCCATGCCTCCCTGCCCTTCATTCAGACAGCATGTGAGAGCTCTTGGGTTGAGCGCTAATGTGAGCCAGAGAAATGCTTTCATGGAGACAAGCTCTCCCTGTTAAGGGCTGGATTGCAAAACTCGCCCCACGCCCTGAGTTCTGTTGCAATCACCCCCACAGCTTTTGTCCTCCGTGTTCGAGATATGTGGAAAAGCTTCAGTTAGCAGAAAAACAAGTAGCATTTTCACCACTATGGTTTAGAAAACATTTTTAGGTCCTTCTCTCATTATCCTCTGACAACATCCCTGCCGAGCAGATGCAGGGAGACAACTTCAAGCAAGAGGGAAACATCTAGAACCTTGTTGTATTGATATAATGGACTGAGAGTAAGTCCCCATAAAAGATAACCTAATTAAGCCCACGCATTAGGCGGAACCTGTACAATCACGAATGTGCACAGAGATGGGAAAAGTTAGGAAGAAGCTGAGATGTCTCAGCAAATTTCTCTTTCATCAAAATGATCTGCTTGAGAAGGCTTCACCTACACTGTTTTTTTCTTAACCAAATTTCTTTTAACCGAATGCATAATAAAATACATTGTCCTGAAAGGCTGACACTGCAAAGAATTTTTAGGCGTATTCCCTCGTCTTCTAATATTTTCTTAGGTGGGGGAAAAAAATAATAAAAGTAGCCTGGCCCTTCTGGGTCCTAAATGACACACCCAGAAAAGTTTGCTTCTACAGCATTTTCAAACCAGGAATTTGGTTCCTTTGAACCCTCCCTACTTGTTTTCGGCACCCATCACCACTTTAAAACAGGAAGGAAAGAAGAAAACTTACTGTCGACTTTAGTTTTAATCGTTTCATTATTTTTCCTTCAGTGAACTGCTGTCATGTTGAAAACCACCAGGGCCCTCCCTTGACTCTCCCAGGAAAATTGTGCTTTGTCAGGCGAACATCCTCGGCTACGTCATCTTATCAAGGGCTTCACTGTTATTTTTAAGTCCAGAAAACTGCTTCATCAAGGATGGAAACAGTTAGTTCTGAGTAGTAAAAAAGTCATGTAATCAACAATAAATCAGAACATTTGTGTAACAGACTGGATATAATGTCAACACTGGCATAGTTTATGTATTTTAGGTCTTTTTTCTTTTTTATATAAAATAAAAAAGAAAAGAAAAGATAGGGTCTTACTATATCGCCCAGGCTGGTCTTGAACTTTTGGCCTCAAGAGGTTCTCCTGCCTCAGCCTCCTGAGTAGCTGGGGCTTCAGGTGTGTGCCACCGCACCTGGCAGTTTCAGGTTATAAACACCAGGATGTGAAGCGCTGTGGAACCACTCGATGCAGCACCTACTGCGTTAGTCACACCCAGCAAACATCAGTAACATCTTGATACCATCCACATGAGGAAGAGGTTTTTTCCCTAAAACTAAAGAATTAAAGCAACGCGTTGGCGGCTGGGTGAAGAAAGATCACCTGGGGACCAGCACTAGTTCATCCTCCTCACGGCAGGACCCACCACCCGGGCTAACCGGTCTTCGCTGCCTCACTCAGGCACTCGAACACCTGCAGAAGCAGCAAGAAAGGCCCACGGGCAACTGCAGCACTGACCTTAAATCAGCCGTGATTGCTTACGTGCATTCCCTAAAGACATACTGCTGGCTTGGCTTCCAATGCAATCTCTATGAGTGTCACTTAATTAAAAAAAAAAAAATTTTTTTTTTTAAAGAAACAAGATCTGATTATGTTGTCCAGGCTGAACTTGAACTCCTGGCCTCAAGTGATCCTCCCACCTAAGCCTCCCAAGTAGCTGGGGGTACAGGCGTGTGTATTACCACCCCCAGCTGAATTTCACTTAATTTTTTAAAGTTAATCTTAAGCATATCCTCTTAATTATTATCTTAGTTCACTGAATTTAGCTACTTTTCTCAGCATTTCAGCCTCTCTCCAGCACGTCAGAAAGCATTAACTTCCAACCCGAGAGCTTCAAAGATGATACCACGTGTAAGGCAAGAACGTCCCAAACAGAAAGCTGTGAGCATTCACCAGACAGTCCTGCTAGGATACCTTCCAGCAGCGTGACAGCACAGGTTTTGTAAGTTGTCAGCTGTGTTCCCTCACTTGGGCCTCCTCCCTGCAATCCGGTACTGCAGGCACGAGGGAAACGCGCCCCAAAGGTGCTAAGTGACTTGCCTAAGGTCACATGGCTCCAGGGTGGGAGAGCTCAGGCCGGAAACCAAATTTTCTATCTCCTCTCTGCAGAGCGCACCGGCCACCACACCCAGCTGGGATGGAGCCGCCACAGGGACGCCCGAGCCTGCCATCAGTTAGCATCGCTGCAGCCTGCCCTGCCCACATCCTTTTCTGGCTACCTCGGGAGTTTAACTCAAGTACCGCGTGCCAGCGTGGGTGGGCTAGATTGACGGAGGAAGACCAATCAATGGGAATAAAACAGGTTTTAACAAGAAGCAAACTCTTTTTCTTAAGGCCATAACCTCTATTTAAATCCTATTAACTGTTCTCTAAGGTAAGAAAGGTAGAAAATGTAGCCTGTAAGCCCAGAGGGGCCCTTCCAAGACCCCAGTCTCTGCCCTACCTAATCTCCTGGCTGAGCTTGTGAGGAGAATAAGATCATGAGTGTGGAAATGTTCTGGAAACATCGAAGGGCTCCTCTAATAGGAACCTAGGGAGGAGAGGAACAAAAGAAACAAGAAACTTGAAAAGAAGGTCTGAAGATTCCAGGCAAGCACCATGAGATGCAGCCCCAGAGGGTGACGAAGATGGACACCCAAAGGAAACTGCACAGCCACCGCCGCGGCTCGCAGGGACTGGGCGCTGCGGGTCAGGCCTCCGTGCAGGAGTCTCTGACGCCAGCCCAGCCTTCCTCAGCTGACTCCAGTTACCTTCAATACCAAGGAGCAAGGCTCCCAACAGCCAACAGATGGCAAAAGTTTTGCTTAAAACCTGAAGGAAAAAATAAGTCTCCCAAAGCTATACGCAAAAGGCACTTTTGAATTGACTGGAATTCTGTCCCTGGAGATGTATTATAGAAAACATAAAACCGACTCTAGAACAGTCGTCCCCAACCTTTTTGGCACCAGGAACCGTTTTCATGGAAGACAATTTTTCCATGGGCCGGGGAGGGGACCATGGTTTCAGGATGATTCAAGCATATTACATTTATTGTGCACTTTATTGCTATTATTATTACGCTGTAATACATAACGAAATAATTATACAACTCACCATAGCTAGCGGACCCCTGCTCTAGAAGACGTACGTCCACATGTTTTTCCCCCAACCTCAAGTGTTCTGTGTGGGTTTTTTTAAGCCACTTTTCCTGGCTGAGATTGCTCCCTAAGAGAGACTTCTCTTCCAACGGATGACCACCTGCCCTAGAATGTGGGAGGACTGGAGTGTCCTGGAACCTCACTCGAGAACTGACACCTGCTGCCACTCCTGGTTATCTCAGCAGGGCAGGCTCTGTGTGTGGGCCCCGCCCCAAACCTCCCCCAGCTAATGAGATTTTATTCTTAAAGAGCTGATAGGAAAAATTCCACCAAGATACAACACAGGCTGAGAGGGGGTGGGGCAGGGTATGGGTAGAGGCTGATAAGCCCGAGGCAGTTTGTGGTGTGAGAAAGTAGAAAACTTCAGGCCCCCTGGAGCCTCAGCCCTGAGTCGGGAGGCAAAGCGAATGCAGAGGGAATAATCCTGCCGCACATCTGGGGTCCCTGGACGTCCTCACCAACATGCAGCTGCCCTGTGGACAGGACGCCTCCAAATACCTCAAATGCTAACGGCCAGGAGGCTGAGCAGGAGGTTTTGTGACTATCTGGAAGCACGAATGATGCATGAAGGAAAACAATGCCTAGTCCAACAAAGAGAAGAAAGGTTGCTGTTTCCCACCAGCCATACACCCAAACATGACCGACCGGGTAAAGGAGGCCATAGGAAACGTCAGGCCCCATCACACACACACACACCAGGATGCTCATCCCAGGCCGTGGGTTCAGACCTCGAGGGGCTACGGGGGTGTGGAGCAGGAAGAGTCTAAGGCTTGGAAATAACAGGCCTGCACTTGGATGAAAGCTCTGCTACTTCCTAACTACTTGCCCTCCTGTAAAATGGGAACAGTGACCCCAATGGGTTGCTGTAAAGATGGAAGAACGTAAAAGGGCTCACATTACATCACAGCACATTATGTATGTGTAATTATATCTCATTAGACCACATCACATCATATTGTTACGATGCACTCCAAGGAGATATTCCCACCCAAGTCAGCCTCAATTCCAAAGTTGTCAACCAGTCCAATACCCCATAGAAAGAATTCCAAATCACTTTGACTCACACGTCTCCCAAAATCTGTCCCTAAAGCCAGTCCATGACCAAGAAGGAACCTTGCCACATGCACATGCTGCTCCAGAGGCCCCAGATTCAGAGGCCGGGGTCCACGGCATTGACAGGCTATCTGCTGAGACTATCCCAACGGCTACGTACGTGGCAGAGTCTACCAAAGTGGCCAACTGCCAAAGGTTTGTATGATTAATCAGAATAATTCCTCAATACAATGAAATTTTAAGAGATTTGGCTTTCTTAATATAGAAGTATAAAGACAATTAGGAGGGGGAAAAAATCCTTAGGTTCACCTTGAGCATTAGGATTAAATGGAAAACACCTACCATACAGTTAACAAGCAATTCAGAGGCCATGAGCAGCTGCCCCTTCCGGGCCCCTCCTTACTCACTTCCAGGGATAATTTTCCTTCCCTCCTCCTCCTCCTTAGGTCCTGTCGACCCTCAGGAACTAGCTAAGGGAAGACAAAAATCATTTTCTGTGGAAGCAGTCATGCGCCTGGAGGATCCAGAATCCTCCACACTTCTAGTGCCTGTGCACTAGAGAGAGGCAGAGACAAGGACAGAGACACAGAGAGAACGAGAGAAAGAGAAGAGATCCCTAATTTTAAATTCCTAAGTGATGGCAAATCTTCATGGGAGACAAGAATTACTAATGTATGATTCTTTACATGCAAGAATGGTATCACTAACAACCGTTAGGGCATGGGCTTTAAATTGTTTCTCAGGAAGCACACTCTTAACAGCATTCCCCCGTGACAAGTTTCATGGTGGTGGCTGAGCTCAGGCGTGTGTGTGTGGAAGTCCCAAAATGGTCAAGCTCTCTGGCCCATACGGTTATATTCAGCCACTCTCGCCTTTCTAATATCACCCTTTAAACAACTGGCCTAACAACCCAAACAGTCACATGAGCCAGCGTTTCATGAAAATAAGCAAACAAGCTGTATAGCATGGTGGACAGGGTGGGAAACGATCAAGTCCACTGCACTGCAGCGAAATGACGCGTGTGGAGACAGGCCGGGCACACGCAGACACGCAGAAACCATTCTCAACACTTGTGTGTGGGTATTGCCTTCCATGAAAGAGGATGTGAATGTTCTTAATAGTCGAGGACCGTGCGATCACTGAAACAAACAAACGAACGCCTTCTCCGCCGCGCAGGGACAGAGCGCGGCCCACGAAGGCCCACAGCCCCGGACTGGGAGGCAGCTCAGTCGCTTACTGTCCCCAGGACCTCAGGCAAGCCAGGGAGCGGCTCATCTCAGTTTCCTTACTGGCAAAATGGAGACAATGCTATTCAACTTGAAGGGCTGTTGCAGGAACTACATAAACCAACACATGGAATGAAAAGCCCTGACACGGTACCTGGCCCATAGAAGGTACTTTGTAGCGTCAGAAAAGCGATGACTTGAAAAGCCCACATATCATACAAAACCCCCCTCTGCTCCTGGTTTCACATAACAATATCCAAATTCACAACCTGGAATCTAAGGCTCTTCACACACGCAAACGGAGCATCGTCTGATCCTTCTGCCAACGCACCCATGAGGACTCACCGCAGCCAAGGGGCCGGCCGCCGCCAAGGAAATGGAGGGTGCAAAACTCTTCCTCCTCGTGTTCGTACGAGCACTTGCATCAAACCCCCGCGTCCAGTGGATTTCCTCACAGTCCCAGGGCACACTCCGTCTCTCCCTGTGGCTTCTTCACTTCCATCCTGAAACGGGCAGTTCTCTCTCTCTTTTCCTGCTTGGCTACTATCTAACTCCCTTTTCCCACCAAAGCCTTTGAAACACCGTATCGTTTCCTGGGTAACTGGGTTTCCTCACGACCCTCTCCCTTAATGCCACACACATTACAGTGTCCATCCTCCACTGACCTGAATGGTCTCTTTCTACAGCAGCCATTGCTTCCTGCTAGCTGAACCCTCGGCCCTTCTGGAGCTGCCGCTTCCAGGACTTCTCCTGGGTCTCTGCTTTGCTCTCTCTCCCTGCCTGGCTCTTCCTCCTCCTTCCCCTCCACCTCCAAGAACTCAGCTCTGCTCAAGGTTGTCAAGGCCTCAGTGGCTCCGACCTGCCGCCCGGCTGTGGAAATGTGCTTCTAGCTCCAGCATCTCAGCCAACCTCCAGCCCCTACTTCTAACACTGCCCAGAAATCACCCCTCCGCCACTCCAGGGGGAGTTTCCAAAGAGCCTTCACTTCTCCAGGTCCCAGGTTCCAAGGAACAAATCACAAAAAGGCTGATGATACCTGTGAATTGACTCAGGTTCCTGGATTCATCAGAAACAACTGAGAAATTCCACGTGAAATACCACTCCTCCACTTTGAGTATAAAAAGAAGGTTTCTCCCTTTGTCTTCATTCCTCCACTAATCTTCAAATTTAGGAAACATTTTGTAGTTGAAAAATAAGGTAAACCATTCCTTTCCTATTCCTAAAGAAACTGAAAAAGGTCCAGACTGAATTCACTGCTGAAGCTAACTTCAAAATTTTCAGGTTGGTCAGATAAAAGTCTGTATTTTTTAAATTTCACATTTATAACGCAGCACTTAACATGTAAAAAACAGGCTGGGGCGCACGCCTGTAATCCTTTGGAAAGGCCAAGGCAGGAGGATCACTTGAGTCCAGGAGTTCGAGACCAGCCTGGGCAACATAGGCAGACTGCATCTCTACAAAAACCAAAAATGAGCCAGACATGGTGGCACACACCTGTAGTCCCAGCTACTTGGGAGGCTGAGGCAGGAGGATTGCTTGAACTCAGGAGTTTGAGGTTGCAGAGAGCTATGATAACGCCAACTGCTCTGTAGCCCGGGCAACAAAGTAAGACTCTGTCTC
>NW_012149507.1:4390405-4395434 GCF_000956105.1 Propithecus coquereli
CAAATAAATAAATAAATAATAAAAATAAAAAATGTGGCTGGGGGCGCGGTGGCTCACGCCTGTAATCCTAGAGCTCTGGGATGCCGAGGTGCAAGATCGTTTGAGCTCAGGGGTTGGAGACCAGTCTGAGCAACAGTGAGACCCCATCTTACAAAAAATAGAAAACTTTAGCCAGGTATGGTGGTACCTCCCTGTAGTCCAGCTATTCAGGAGGCTGAGGCAGGAGGATCACTCTAGCCCAGGGGTTTGAGGTTGCTGTGAGCTGTGATGCCACCACCGCACTTCAGCTCTGGCAACAGAGTAAGACCCTGTCCCAGAAAATAAAATAAAAAAAAAGTAAAAAATACACTTGAATTGTTTACATGGTTATTATTGAAGCAAAATACCCAGGTCATTTATTTTGGTTTTAATAAAACAACAGAAATATCTGTCATTTTTTTATAGCCATTCTGTTGTCCCCCCCACTGGGTGGCAAAAATACGCAACTGCCTTTCAGGAAGCTGCTGATCTGGAAGTGATTCGCTCCCAACTGACAACCAAGTTTCACTGAATTTTGGTCAAATACAACAACTGAATCATCATTTTGTTTTCCAAGCAGCTAAAATAATTTGAGAGGATAAAAACAAACCGTCTTTTAAATGAAAAGCATTACCTCCCAAAATGAAAAATTAAATGATCTCTGAGTTGTCACAGTAAGTATGAAGGTTCTAGCAAACCACAAAATGTAGTTCTTGTATAAAACGAATGAAATATTCCTGACTAATAATTCAATTCCAATTTTTCACAAATCTATTCAAACTGTGCTGAATACTTAGAGCTCATGTCTCTACCGCCATGTAAAATTTTCATCTGGTTCTGTTGTCACTGACTGCTGGCTGTAGACCGTGAGAGCTCACCCACCAGAGATTAAGGTAGGATGATGGTACTGTGTCTCTCTGACAATTTATCCAACTCAAAGTGACAGCCATGCATTCAGTTTCAGTCTTCGCTTCTGTGTATTAGAGAGTGGGGATCTCTCTAAGTTTTTGTTTGTTTTGCTTTGGTTTTGCCTGGCAGGAATGACCCATCCCGGTTTACAGCTGCCCCATCAGCCCATGTGGGATGGATCCCAGGACCACTTCTTCCTCCGGGGGGCTGAAGTTTCACCTACTGCCCTCTGGAATAGGGCTTCCTGGAGAATGAATTTCAGTCTGTCCCTTGGTTTTGCCAAAGACAGATCCGCTGCTGACTATTCTTTGCTGTAATGACAACTGTGCTCTAAGACAAACAACTTATTCTTAGTGGAAAACAATTCATTTCAACCATCACATGTGTCCCCAACAGCCATTTATTCACATCTGCCCATCTTCTGGTCTCTGACTTACACAAAAACTCAAAGACTTGCCTGATGACAATTGAATGAGTGTGATGTATTTAACGGCAATTGTACTCCATTGCACCGCTTCCGCTTTTTTTTTTAAGATGGCGAAATCTTTATAAGTCAAAAGATGATTAATTCTTCCCCTTCCTAAATGTCTTTAAGGAACATTATCTTCTGACAACCCCTCAGCGAATCCCCAAATCTAACTTGGAAAACACACGCACTTTTAAACACACTGTTCCGGAGACTTTTAGTTTAGAGATCTACAACCCTGGAAGAGGTCAGTTTTATGGGGACATACGGACAAAACTCGCTTGTTCCACAACACTAGCTAGCCAAACCTCTCAGCTACTCCTACATTTTCAAGTTTTCAGCAGTATACATTTTGGAACCTTCTGTGTGCCCCAGAACACACAATATGGATCTAATTAGGTTCAGCTGCCTTATGTTAGTAACAAAATTGAAAGGAAAAAAGAGAGAGAAGTGGGGGTGGGAGCTTTGTTCATCCTCCCCCGTGCCCTGGCGATCCCCACACTCCCCAGTGCGCATCCTCCACGCTCACTCGGGCAGCACTCGCTCCTTAAATGCCCCAGCGTGGCTGGAAGCCCGCTCAGCGCTCAAACTCTTCAGCTGCTGGGTTTTCACCAGATCTGGGAGAGATTTACAGGAGGGCTGGAGCCCAGCGCTGCAACCTCTCCCCACCCCCACGGCCCAGGCCCGGCCGCGCCCCGCCCGCTCCCGGCCCCGCGACTTACACCAGCGCGGACGGACAGGGCATCTGGTTCCAGGCACAGCTGTACTGAGCCTGAATAAAACTCTCACTTCCCTCCAGCACAGAGCAGCTCACGTTCTTGCTCACGATGTAGGCGCACCAGTTCCTGGGGTGAAGGGGAGAGAGGGAGAAGGACACAGTGTAAACGCGAACAGTGAGGCCGGGACGGGGGACAATCTGATACAGCAGCGCCGGACCGAGCGAGGGTCAGGGCGCCGTCGCCCCCTGCAGAGCAGGAGCCTGACAAAGCAGACCCGGAGGGTGCGCGGCGCGCCTGTGGAGAGCGTGCACCTTTACTCGACAAAAGACAGGAAGAAAGAAAAGCCCCCACGGTGCCGGGGACTCCGGCATTCCTGGGAGGACTTTCGCCCTGCTCTGCGGGACACTCCCTGCGCCCCACGCCCCCGAGTCAACCCTGCCCCAGGCGCCGGCCGTGGGGCGCACGGCCACCCGGAGGAGGAGTCGCCAGGGGGAGTGCAAAGCGGACCCCAGCTGCCGCTCGTCGCCGTTGGCAGAGCAGCCCCGGGGCCCAGAGGCGGGTCGGGGAGGGGCAGGCGGGGGCCCAGGGCGCCGGGGTTTGGGGCGACCAAAGGGGCGCGCACTTACTTGTTCCTGGCGCTGGGCCGCGCGGGGTACCCGGGCTGCGGACCGGCGTGGCACAGCCCCGCTCCGCCCAGGGCCAGCAGCGCCAGCGCCCAGCGCCAGGGCGTGCGGGGCCGGGGCCGCGTCGGCGGCCACATTCTGCGCGCGGCGGTCGCGTCCCGCCCGCCGGGGTCCGGAGCGCGGCGGATCCGGGCGAGGGCCACGAGGCTGCAGGCGGCCGGGGCGCCGCCCGGGGAGGCAGGAGGCTCGCGCGTTTCGCGGCCGCCCCCTCCGCTCGTCGCTCCAAGTTCTCCTTTTGCAGCCCCGTGCGCCCTGCACTTCTCGGTCCCTCAATGACGCACAGGTCCCCCCGGGTGCCGCCCTCTTTATTTCACTTCCCTCTCCGAAACGTGACTCTCCCGCCACCACGTCTCCCTGTCTCCAGCCCCCTAGCCTCTCGGCAGGGGGTCTGGGGCGAAGGAGCAGAAGGGGTTGGGATGAGGGTCCGCGCCACAGAATTTCCAACTGCTCATTCCTTTGGTCTCTTCCCAGCAGCCGAGCGACTCCGCCTCCCCCCTTCCGACAGGCGCGCCCCCCGCCCCTCGGGAGCGGCCGCAGTCGGCGAGGCCGGCGGTCCTCACGTCGTGCCCGGTGCCGCCCCCGGTGAATGGGGGGCATCTTTATCAGTCCGGGGGGTCGCAGTGGGGGCTCGACTCGATTCCCGCCTCGGGCAAGGCGCGGCCGGTCCCCCTCAGCCTCCGTGGACTCGGGAGAGTCGAGGGGAAATGAACCCTGGTCCCCGGCTTCGCCCGGCACTTGCGCATCCGTGCACCGTTCCGAGTGCACGCGTGGGCACAGCCCCGGCCCCGCCACTTCCCGGCATCGTCTGCGGCCCGGCGTCAACTCTGTTCCGTGCTGCACTCACTTCTGAAAGGTGATCTCACAGCTCTGCTCCGCTGTCCTCTCAACTTTCCCTCTGCGTTAAAGGCATTTCCGAGTCTCGCCCTTGCTGCTCAACGGTTCAGACGCTGCTACTCATCTGTCTTGTCTTTCACTTTCTTCCATGTTTTCTGCCTGTTCTCGAGTTACACTAATCTCTACCCATTTCTTTTGGGGATGAAGGACCCCGAGGAAGAATGTTAAGTTCTCAGGGGGCGTTGGGGGAGAACTATGTATTTGAGGTGACCTGCTGCATCTACCGAGCACACTGCCGTGAGGCTGTCTGCAGACTGCGCAGGTAAACTGCGGGTCGGTGAGCTAGCAGGCCATCGACTGTTATCTGGAAGATAAAGCTTTGCTTTGTTTCTACGCTGTTAAATGATGCCATTGGTTCATTTTGTTTCTAATATGCTTTGATGGTGGTGTTAGGCCTCTTGATTTGCAAAGCGAAGCAAGAAAATTCCCCAAGTAGCAACTTTACAAGAGCCAAGCAGAAAATTATACCATGTAAGGACATCAGCTGTCCATGGACTTTCTAAATGGAAGATCCTGCAAAAATAATGCACTGAAGTCATCCCAGCCTTCCAAAGAGCCACCCTGGGGGGTGGGGGGGAGTCGAAGAGAGGGATAAAAAGCTGTCATTCATAACCCAATCTGTATATTTCTGTGTGACTTCCCTGTCCTCCCTGTTCTAACACCATTTTGTTCATGAAGACTTACAGGGAAGAAACAGCATAGAAATGAAGGAGTGTGAGAGAAGGAAAAAAAAGTGGAGGAAACACACTGCTTATGTATGTGCACAACTAGCAGCTGACAACTGTAACTCCTCTTTGAGCAGGTAATTCTCAAACTTGACAGTGAATTGAACTGATCAAGTCAAACCTATTTTTTTTTCTATTGAATCCAAGTTATATCAGGAAGTTGTCCAAGAGTTTGAGGACCAACTTTTCATTGTGAGGACCACAACTACCATATTTAATCAGCTATTGATGGCATTTACTGGTAAATAAATTTTATTCTGAGCATCTGTTACAAGCTAGGCATTGCGCAAAATTCCTGAGTGAGCCAAAACTGACATGGCCCCGTGTTTGCAGAGCTTCCGGGCATTCCTGTGCAGTGAAGGGTGTTAAAGTTCCTGATGGACAGTTAAGTGAACCGATGTCTATTTCATGTCTTTTTCTAGACCCAGCCCCGGGTGTACTGGCATGGCGCTGCTCTGGGAGGATAGAAGAAGAACTCTTGACTTTTGGGAGGTTACTTCTTGAGTTGAGGCCAAGAGTCCAAGAGACCTTTTTCCCTTTCCATTCTCCAGCCAGGGGGAAAGGACACGACAAACTCAGGAACCAGAGAACCTTCCATGAGAAACAAGACAGAAG
>NW_012149507.1:4405994-4407545 GCF_000956105.1 Propithecus coquereli
CTGAGAAAGGAAAAGTTTGGGCTGCTCCCCGAGGTTGGTGTGGGAATTGGTTCTATGTGGCTTTTCTAAAGGGAAGGGTTGTGTGGAAGCATGTATCGGAGGCATGTACAGCGCCTGTGCGGTAGCTTTACGTACTTCACGTATAGTATGTAGTATTAGCATTTCAATCTCCACCCTCGGCGTGATTTTTACTATTTAAAATGAAGAAAAAGTTACTATAATTTGGAGCTTAAGCCTAACTGTGTGCCTTCAAGGGCTTCAGGGAAGTCTCTCGCTCCCTAGAGCAGTATTTTGCGGTCAACGAGATTTTGCTGTCTTGTTTTTAATTGGCTAAAGTTAGATAAATTGCAATCTCTGGACCACATCAGAACGAGAAGCTATATCAAAACAGGAAACTGATTAGTCAGTCTATTTCAGCCTGAGCAACATAAGGAGACCCCATCTCTACAAAAAATGTAAAAATTAGCTGGACATGGTGGCTCATGCCTGTAGTCCCAGCTACTCGGGAGGCTGAGGCAGGAGGATCGCTTGAGCCCAGGAGTCTGAGGTTGCTGTGAGCTGTGATCGTGTCACTGCACTCCAGTCGGAGCAACAGAATGAGACACTGTCTCAAAAAACAAAACAAAACTGTGTACCTAGATGATGATGAAGAAATAGAGCTTGACTGAGGCACTCAGAGAAGTTGAATATTAATTAGGAAAGACCGTGGAGTGGTGTGGGTTTGAGCTGAACGTCTTCTGTTTTGTTTGGTTTTGCTTTAAGTCTGCCGTGATTTGCGGCAATGAATGTGACCTTGTACACTGGATGTTTTTAATAAATAAGGAAAGGCAGGGCCTGCTGGGAGATTAGCTAGACCGAGGTGCTAATCTCAATGGGACCAGGGGGACTGAGGAGAAATGGACTTGAGGAAAGGGGACAGGACATGCCACCGTTAAAAGACACAGGGAAGACTGGTGGAGAGGAAAAAACAAAACAAAACAAACAAAAAACTCCACCAAACTCTGGTTTGTTTTCTCCTGGAGATAAGAACGGTGACCAGAAGTCCTGATTTGCCCGGCCAGTCTCAGGTTACTCGGGTCACTTAACACTGTTGATTATTTTTAGTGTCTCTTTTCATCTTCAAATGTGCCCAGGTTTGGATAATAAATTATTTGATCATTCTAAGAGACCTAAAATGAACTGAAAACCACACTGTTTGTTTAACCCATCTTTATAAAGGCTAAAACATTTGTAAATATCAACGCAAATACAAATCGTAAAGTAAGAAAACGAGAAAGAGCTGCATCGCTATCAGTCATCATCCCTCCACTCAGAGCAAGTTCTTCTCCTGTTCCGTTATTGCCTCATGCATTATGGTAACTTTATGAAGCTTATATTACATTAAAATAAAAGTTGATTTAGCACTTGAGACTTGGTTGTTTAGTTGGTTGCTGATGAAGCTGGATATTTGCATGAGCTTTCCTTGGCTCTATCTTTGCAGAGTTGATTGCTTAAAAGTTAATCAGAGACATTTCACTATACATACTTTTTTTTTTTTTTTTTTTGAGACAG
>NW_012149507.1:4407595-4409625 GCF_000956105.1 Propithecus coquereli
CAGCCCCGGGTGTACTGGCATGGCGCTGCTCTGGGAGGATAGAAGAAGAACTCTTGACTTTTGGGAGGTTACTTCTTGAGTTGAGGCCAAGAGTCCAAGAGACCTTTTTCCCTTTCCATTCTCCAGCCAGGGGGAAAGGACACGACAAACTCAGGAACCAGAGAACCTTCCATGAGAAACAAGACAGAAGGCAGCTTCCTGAGGATAGAGAGCTTATGCACTAACTGGGCAGGTCATCTGGTCCCAGCCATATGCAGTAACGTGCACATGACTGGCACAGTGCTCCAAGTGTGTGTCTTTATACGCTGCCAACTATACTCAATGAGCACTTGAAAACTGTCAGTTTCCTATAACAATCTGATGGAATTTCTTCTGTTTTTTAAAAAAAGCATCCTATAGTAACTTACACCCTTGATTGTGTGACCAACTTACCTAAAGCAAAAATTCAAGGAAGAGCAACTTCATAGAATCCATATCCTCATTCACTTGTTGGTCACGACAAAATGTTCAGCAGGGGACACTTCCCTTGGAAGCAGTGAGCCTACGGGGCCCGCAGTAGCCCCAGCTGCCTCCTTGGCTGCCTGGTGGAAAGGAGGGTGGGTGCCCATTCCGGAGGCAGCAGGCGGGCACATGTCCCCCAGCCCCATCCCAGCCATCTGGGCACGGACATTCGATCAAGATGAACCAATTTGCATCTAGGATGTGGTCACAGATCATGAGACCAGCCTGGGCTTCCTGCCCTTCAGCTCCCTCATTTCTGTTTCCTGTAACTCCAAAAAATGTCCCCTGGATTTCTAAGTCTATTTGTAGGTATCTCTATTGCTTCCTTGTTCTGCTGATTCAATTATGGAAAAAGAGAGTCCTTTAAGACTAGATATTTTGAATAAATTTTTACTGCAAAGCATTTCTAACATATTACCCCAAGAAAATGTCTTACGTATTCATAAATCAATGATAAGACAGCCTTCATTCTTTAAAAAAAAACTGTAGTTTGATACGAAATGAGAGACAGAAATATCTCTAAGAAAAATTAACTGGCTGTACCATCTAGCTTGGCCTGTGTTTCGAAATGCTAGAGTTCACGGGATACAACTGGGTTTAGCTCCACTTGAAATGGGCATTGCATTGGATGAGGCACCTTCAGAATGAATTCAATTAGTCTCCAGACTTGAAAATTTGTAAATAACAGCTACTTTTCCATCTTGTCAAAGGCTTTGATCAAATAGATCAAAACAAAGAATGCTTGCTCTCTTCAAGTTTTCTTAACTTGCTTATTTGCAAATATCCCATTTGCTATTCATAGCTGAAGAGTCAAAAATCTCAATATCTTTTGAACCCAAGATGAATCTTATAAACTGACTGATTAGATGACATTCTTAAGGACTATGGTCATTATTTTAATCATCTTTCTTGCGAGATGCCAGGAGGAAATGCTCCTGTATTGATTAGGGGTGTGTACCTTCACACATTTTATGCTATCACCTGAGAATTTCAAAACTGTGCAAAGCTGAAATCATACCTGAAATCACACATTTTAAAAAAAAGTGTTTAGGAGTTCATGCAATGGACTTAGTTTACTGTTCAAAATTTGGCACCCTGGCCTAGTTAGCAGAATGATGAAGCGATAAGCCCCTCTTTCCTCAGTTTTCTCCTTTGAAAACTGGAAACCCTCATGTGGCTGTTGGGAGTTGAGTAAACTGCTTAACGTAGTGCCTGGCACACAGTGAATGGAGGATGAACACTCACAATGGTTATTGTCACTCACCACTTCAGTGACAGTAACAAATTTGCAGTCAGGTTCAAGAGCTTTGTCATTTTTGTGTGTGCCAGCTGACATGGAAGCTGACCACCTACTGCAGTTCTTTCTAGACAAGAAGTATGGCGCATGCAAGTGTGTAACTCAACCAGATAACACTTATGTGATAGCTAATAGAACACTGGGCTCTTGACTTCCAGCCCCCTTTCCTTTCTACTGCTCCCAAGAGAAAGCACATAGCCCAGCTTATGGTTTAGGAGATTTCATTCTCTAC
>NW_012149507.1:4409945-4412598 GCF_000956105.1 Propithecus coquereli
TCGCTTGAGCCCAGGAGTTTGAGGTTGCTGTGAGCTAGGATGACGCCACGGCACTCTAGCCCCGGCAACACAGTGAGACTCTGTCTCAAAAAAAATAAAAATAAAATAAATAAATAAAAAAAAGATCTTCTTCCTCAAAAAAATGAAATTAGTTATTAGTTTCATATCCCTTAATTTTTCTCAGATGTTTCTTAGACCTAAGAACACTTCATATAGCTAATGGTATATCACATACTACATTTGAGAAGTCATCGCTGTCACACTTATGGTATAGTTGTGAACACATTTTTTTCATCATAAGAAATAACTGACAAAAATAGGCACTTAGAATTTTTTGCTCATTTGTTTCCAAGAGAGCTATAATAGCTTAGGCAATAATGTGTTCATATGTAGGAGCCACATCAAACTATGTTGTAGTTAATCGTTTATTTATGGAATGAGAGTTAACTGTTCTGGAATCAACAAAATGTTCTAAATAGGCAAAATGTGTTTCATGATCATTAAATAAATTATTAAACTTTAGCACAGTCTTGATCCATACACAGAATAGTATGGACTCTTTGTGAACAAATTAACTCTCATATTTCAGGTTGTGCAATTCTAACCAATGTTTTAAGTATTTAAGTACAGTCAGTTCTGTTTATTTGCAGTATTTATGTTCTATAAAGTCACTGTGAACACTGAATTACCAAATGCTGAACAGTTGCTCATTGGGGAGATCCAGGGTTAGGTTCTTATGAGGCTCTGGTCACAGTGTTTTTCTTAATCAATCAATACATAACTTTGTTTTATGTGTATTTCCGTGTAAAGATACCAAATATCTTGTTGATTGATTAACACTGAACTCATGGCAAACCCCATTACAACTCATGCCCGAACGAAGCTTAACTAACGCACATATTTTCTCCATAAGGCACATCACAGCTTAGGAACATTCGACAACACTTCAGCTCTGTGCTTGGGAGCCATTTTAAACAGTGAAATCACCAACAAAGATGCAAAAAACGTGGCACTGAATTTACCATGAAAAGGACACTTGTAGTATGAGCTGGAATGAGGAGGCGGAACATTGCCTTGTGGGACCTCAGCTGGGAACACACACATCAGGTTACACAAATTTTTCATCACTTTGCACAGGTCCACCAAAGACCCTGAAAGTGCCATGTGTGTTGCTCCTGGGGTTACAAATAAATTTTAGCAAGAAAGAGAATTCACAAATAGGGAATCTTCAAATAATGATGATTAACTGTATTTCAACTAATGTCAGGGAACATTTGGGGAGCTACATCTGGGGAGAAAAGGAAAAGTTCTTGGAATTTTGTGGCCATGAAAAGATGTGTTCACTAAGAACATTGAAGAAGCTTTGCATGTCGAACACTGTACCAGGCAATCTGAGAGCCAGAGAGAAGCAGATGTAGTTCCTTATCATTTTAATTGACTGGGAAGCAAGACACACACTTATGAAATGACTTAAGAACTCTACACGGTTACAGTCAGTAAAGATAAGACAGCATAGCAAAAAACGGTGTGCCACCAGCCGAGGTGGCTCATGTCTGTAATCCGAACACTTTAGGAGGCTGAGGCAGGAGGTTCGCTTGAGCCCAGGAGTTGGAGACCAGCCTTGTTACCGATGCCCCTAGGTTCCTGTGATCTCCCAGGATAGAAAGCAAGAGACATCACTAGGCTTTGCAGATGCTGCTGACTCCCAGAGTCGCTGGCTACTAACCATTGTCAACCCCACCACGTTCTTCGATACCGCTGTCAATGCTGAGTCCTTGGGCCACCTCTCCTTTGAGGTAAGAGACCTGGAAACCAAGAAGGGACTGCTTATCTAATCCATAAAACTATGTTAACAGATTGGAGCTGTTTGCAAAGTTCCAAAGACAGCAGAAAACTTCCATGCTCTGAGCACTGGAGAGAAAGGATTTGGCTTAAGGGTTCCTGCTTTCACAGAATCGTTCCAGGTTTATGTGCCAGTGTGGTAACTTCACACGCCATAATGGCACTGGTGGCAAGTCTATCTATGGTGAGAAATTTGATGATGAGAACTTCAACCTGAAGCATCTTGTCCATGGCAAATGCTGGACCCAACACAAAAATGGTTCCCGGTTTTTCATCTGCACTGCCAAGACTGAGTGGTTGAATGGCAAGCATGTGGTCCTTGGCAAGGTGAAAGAGAGGGCACGAATGTCATGGAAGCCATGGAGTGCTTTGCGTCCAGGAATGGCAAGACCAGCAAGAAGATCACCATTGCTGACTGTGGACAACTCCAACAAATTTGACTTAAATGTTTTGTCTTAACCACCAAACCATTCCTTCTGTAGCTCAGGAGAGCACCCCCTACCCCACTTGCTCGCAACCTCCTGTAATCTTTGTGCTCTTGCTGCAGTTCTCTGGGTTCCGTATTTTCCTTATTCCCCTCCACATCTAGCTGGGTTGCAGAGTTAAGTTTATGATTATGAAATAAAAACCAAATAACAACAACATCAAAAAAGAGACATCCCTACACGTAGCAGCAAAGAAAAAGTTTACTTAGCTTGTGCACAAGGGAGCCAGCACTGAGAAAGGAAAAGTTTGGGCTGCTCCCCGAGGTTGGTGTGGGAATTGGTTCTATGTGGCTTTTCTAAAGGGAAGGGTTGTGTGGAAGCATGTA
>NW_012149507.1:4419533-4426971 GCF_000956105.1 Propithecus coquereli
GCTGGAGGGCAGGGGCATGATCATAGCCCACTGCAGCCTCCAACTCCTGGGCTCAAGTGATCTTCCTGCCTCAGCCTCCCAAGTAGCTGGGACTATAGGTGTGAGCAACCACACCTGGCTAATTTTTTAAAAATTATTTTTCATAGAGACAGGGTCTTGCTATATTGCCCTGGCTTGTCTCAAACTGCGGGTCTCAAGCAAACCTCCTGCCTCAGCCTCCCGAAGTGCTGGGGTCACAGGCGTGAGCCACTGCGCCCAGCCTCAGTTTTATCTTTTAACAAATGTAAACAACTTGAACAAATCTAAATCTCTGTAAAGTTTTCCTCGGGGCTTTATCAGCGGCACTCACTACACATCCACTGTAACTGGTGAGGCCAACCTCTGGGGACCTTATTTCTCCTTCTCACTTGACAGCGGACAGTGTTACGGAGACCCTCCCACCCGCCCGATGCAGCCAAGAAATGACTA
Organism: Propithecus coquereli; assembly: GCF_000956105.1. Classification (NCBI taxonomy): domain Eukaryota; kingdom Metazoa; phylum Chordata; class Mammalia; order Primates; family Indriidae; genus Propithecus; species Propithecus coquereli. The sequence continues at coordinate 4,420,002 of NW_012149507.1, forward strand.
TTTTCAGCCCTTCCCACCCCACTCCAAGGCCCGGTCAGTCAGAGAACAAAATAGAGTCACCCTCTGCCTAGGCCAAATCATGTGATCCGTAGCCAGAGTGCTCCCCGCCCCACTGAGGGAGGCAATAAGGGGCCAAATAAGGTTTCAAAACAAGCACTGCCTCAGAATTACAGTTTTCCTTAACTGTACTTTTAAATAGCTGGAACTAAGAACCAGGCATTGCCAAATCACTGCTTAGCAAGAGAGATCTGTCATCTGTCAGAGATAAAAAATAAAAGGAAAACCCGCTTCAGGCTTTGAACTGCTGCCTCTAAGTGAGTGCCAGAGAAATACAAATAAATTATATCTTTTGAAGGCAGATTCATTACGAATAATCACGTTAGATGGCAGTTCTAAATACTTCTTCCAGATACTTCAAAATTTTAAAGGGAGCAACTCTGGACAACAAAAACCATTTCATGTGGAGGATGGTTTCCTCCAATCCGCCCCACTCCCTTCCCCAGAGATATTTGCTGAGAGATGACCCAAACTGGACAAACGCACACATCCAGCTTATCCCCCCATGGATAGTAATCTTCAAAACTAGGAGCGTTAGCTGGGCGCAGCGGCCCAAGCCTGTAGTCCCAGCTACTGGGGAGGCTGAGGTGGGAGGATCGCTTGAACCCAGGAGTTCCAGGCTGCCGTGAGCTACGATCACACCACTGCACTCCAGCCTGGGCGACAGAGCGAGCCTCTGTCTTAAAAAAAAATAAAAGGAACATTAAGGCCAGAAACACAGCTAGTTTGCCTGAGGAAGGCTGAGCAGGGAAAGCAGGTCTTTCCCCTCTTAAGCCCCTTTCGAGCTATGTGTGACAGAGGCCCTTAAGCAAAGTAGTCTTGCATGAGCCGTTCCATCTGCGTGGGATGGCAGGATGACCTCTCTGCATGGCGGGCTTCAACTCCATCTGCAAGAGCCTGGCCATCCTCAGCCCTTCTCTGAAGGGTCCCCAAGGCCTCAGTGCCTCTCAGATGTTGCAACACATAACTGAGGAAGAATTTATAGCAGAACTTAGCAAATCAGCAACAACAAATCAACAGGAAAAAGACGAACAACCCAACAGAAAAACGGACAAAAGGCTGGAAAAGGGTGGAAGCACTTCAAAAGGAGGAAACGCAGATGGCCAATAAATGAAAATCTGCTCAATCTCATTAATAATCATGGAAGTGCAAGTTAACGCCTAATTAACTGGTTAATCTCTAATACGATTAGATATCACCACATACCTGCCAGATTGAAAAAATTAAGAAGTGTGACAACGCCAAGTGTTACTGTCAATGTGGAGAGAGACTCACACGCTGCTGGTGGGGCCGTAAGCCAGTACACCTGCTTTGGAAAATGGCTTTGCATTACTTTTTACATTTGAACAGGTTCATACTCTACAACCCAGAAATCATACCCCTAGATACATAATCTAAAGAAAATCCTGCACATGTGCACCAGGAGACTTATATTAAAATGTTCCAACAACAGTGTTTATAATAGACAAAATGGGAAATAACTCAAATATTCATTAAAAGGAAAATGGAATACTGTACAGCACTGAACATGGATGCCTACTGACATGCACAGCAATGTGAACAGATCTCACAAACCTGTTAAGTGAAAGAAGCCAGTTAGAGCAGGCTCTTCCATTAGAGTATGAAAATGCCAAAATTAAACTAGTGGGGCCTTTGGGAGGTAATTAGATCATGAGGAGCTGCCATGAGAGGATTAGTGTTCTTATAAGAAGAGGCATGATGGCTCACACATGGAATGCCAGCACTTTGAGAGGCCAAGGCAGGAAAGTCTCTTGAGGTCAGGAGTTCAAAACCAGCCTGGGTAGCATAGTGAGAGCCTGTCTCTACCAAAAAAAAAAAATTAGCCAGGCATGGTGGCACACGCCTGTAGTCCTAGCAACTCAGGAGGCTGGGTTGGGAGGATTGCTTGAGCCCAGGCATTCAAGGGTGTAGTGACCTATGTTTCCACCACTGCACTCTGACCTGGGTGAGAGAGCAAGACCTTGTCTCTAATAAATAACTAAATAATTAGTTGGTTAAAACAATAAAGCACATTACAGAGGATACAGATGAACAACCAGATGAAGAGGTATGTGAGGCAAGGCATGTGGGAAGAGGCATGGAGCTCTCCCCAGGCCCACCACCTTCCAGGTACCTCCCTGTGTTCAGCAATCCTGAAGCTCTTTGAGCCCTGTTATTTTTTTTTAATGGAGGCCTCATTAGGCAGGCACAATAGATCACATCACTGGACACTGGTGATCAATTCGACCTTCAGTCCTTCTATCCTCCCCAGATTCTAGGGGAGTGGGGCTGAAAATTCCAATCCTTTAATCCCAGAGTTGGTTCCCCTGGTGACCAGCCCCATCCTGAGGCTGGCCAGGGGCACCCAGCCACCACTCATCTCATTAATATACAAAAGACAATTATTGCTGGGCACCAAGGCTCAGGCCTGTAATTCTAGCACTTTGGGAGGCTGAGGTGGGAGAACTGCTTGAGCTTAGGAGTTCAAGATCATTCTGGGCAACATAGTGAGATTCCCGTCTCTAAAAAAAATTAAAAATTAGCTGGGTGCGGTGGCACGCGCATGTAGTCCCAGCTACTTAGGAGACTGAGGCAGGAAGGGTGATTGAGCCCAGGAGTTTGAGGTTGCAGTGAGCTGTGATGACCGCCCTCTGGCCCAGGCAACACAGGGAGACCTCTCTCAAAAAAAGGCACTTATCACATAAGAGATTCCAAAGGTTTGTAGGAACTGTGTAGCAGGAAATAGGGGCAGAGCAGACCAACTATATATTTCTTATTATAAATCACAGACCCAGGCTAAGGCTGGAGGATGGCGTGAGCCCAGGAGTTCAAGTCTAGCCTGGGCAACAGAGCAAGACCTTGTCTCAAAATAAATAAATAAATAAATAAATAAAACTACAAACAGGCCGGGCGCGGTGGCTCACGCCTGTAATCCTAGCTCTCTGGGAGGCTGAGGCGGGCAGATTGTTTGAGCTCAGGAGTTCGAGACCAGCCTGAGCAAGAGCGAGACCCCGTCTCTACTAAAAATAGAAAGAAATTGGTCAAACAAAAATATATAGAAAAAATTAGCCGGGCATGGTGGCGCATGCCTGTAGTCCCAGCTACTCGGGAGGCTGAGGCAGGAGGATCGCTTGAGCCCAGGAGTTTGAGGTTGCTGTGAGCTAGGCTGACGCCACGGCACTCTAGCCCGGGCAACACAGTGAGACTCTGTCTCAAAAAAAAAAAAAAAAAAAAAAAAAAAAAAAAAAAAAAAAATAAAAAAAAAAAAAAAAAAAAACTACAAACAAAAAACAAAAACAAAAATAATCACAATATTATAAGTAGATACCAATAGTATAATCCCAATAGTATACAAAAACTCTGCTCCTATCAACTTTGCCACCGCTACTCTTATATATATTGTTGTTACAGTTACATCTTTATACACGTGTATCCGATAACAGATTTATAATTATTTTTCGTGCACTTGTCTTTTAAGTCCTGTAAGAAATAAAATTATAGTTACAAACCAAAAATACAATAAAACTGGCTTTTGTATTTGCCCATGCATTTACATCTACTTGAGATCTTTTTTTTTCAATATGGCTCTAACTATCTAGTGTTCTTTTATTTCACCCTGAAGGACTCCCTTCAACATTTCTTGCAGAGCAAGCCGACTGGTGAAGAGCTCCCTCAGCTTTTGTTTATCTGGAATGTTTTAATTTCTCCCTTTTTTAAAGGATAGGTTTGCTGGATATAGAATTCTTGGTTGACATTTTTTGTTTTTTCCTTTCAGCACTTTTTTTTCCTCAAAGAGACAGAATCTAGCTCTGCCGCCCAGACTGGGCTGCAGTGGCACAATCATAGCTCGCTGCATCCTTGAACTGCTGGGCTCAAGCGATCCTCCTGCCTCAGCTATGATCACACCACTGCACTCCAGCCTGGGCGACAGAGCAAAACCCTGTCTTTAAAAAAAAAAGGAACATTAAGGCCAGAAACACAGCTAGTTTGCCTGAGGAAGGCTGAGCAGGGAAAGCAGGTCTTTCCCCTCTTAAGCCCCTTTCGAGCTATGTGTGACGGAGGCCCTTAAGCAAAGTAGTCTTGCACGAGCTGTTCCATCTGCGTGGGGTGGCAGGATGACCTCTCTGCATGAGGGCTTCAACTCCATCTGCAAGAGCCTGGCCATCCTCAGCCCTTCTCTGAAGGGTCCCCTCCAGCCCCTCTCAGATATCGCAACACATAACTGAAGGAGAATTTATAGCAGAACTTAGCAAATCAGCAACAACAACAAATCAACAGGAGAAAGACGAACAACCCAATAGGAAAATGGACAAAAGGCTGGAATTAGCACTTCAAAGGGAGGAAATATTTTTGACAACTAAGATGGCAAACATCAATTACTACCTCTCCCTCAAAATTTTCTTGCAATGTTGCATTAAAAAAGAATTCTAATCACCAGTTATTTTATGTAGTTAACGTCTGTTTGTATCTCCCTTCGTCTCTTTGAAATGCTTCTTGCATCCGATTCCTTTCTCCTGGGTTTGTTTGCTGAAAATGGCAGCACCTCAGTTATCTACTGATACATAAAAAATGACAACAATACTTAGGGGATTAAAACAATAATTATTTATTACTGCATTTCAGCCTATGGGTCAGCTGGGCTCGTTCATGTGCTGAGATCAGCGGGCAGGGTGCTCGGAGACTGGCTCACACGTCTGGCAAAGTGTACAGGTTACACAGGGCGACAGAAAACTGAGGACCTTTTTGTAATAAACCTACCACATGTAGTTTTTTCATCTCTTGTTTGAAATGCCTTCTTTAGACCCCTTCACTCTTAAATAACAATTTCGTTAGATATAAAATTCTTTATTTAGTTACCATCTCTCAGGGACTTAAGATGGTATTCATTATCTGCAGGCTTTGAGAAGTTTGGCTTAGTCTGTATTTCCTTTGATTTTTATGGTCGTTTGTTGCTTTTATCCTTGTCTTTGGTGTACTGTAGTTTGCTGCTGTGTCTAGATGTGGGTTTGCTGTTATTTTTTATTTATTGCAACACCTCTGGAATCTGGGGGACTCTTTATATTTCCATTCTGAAGATTTCTTACTCATGATTACTTTGAGTATATCAAATTGCCTATTCCAAGCCCTGTTAATTTTATATATGTATTACACATGCCACTATTAATTACTTCTCTACAATATTCTAAAATAGTTCTCATATTTCTTATTTATTTAAAAATTAGCTTTATGGCTGGGCGTGGTGGCTTACGCCTGTAATCTTAGCATTCTGAGAGGCTGAGGTGGGAGGATTGCTTGACGTCAGGAATTCGAGACCAGCCTGAGCAAGAGCCTGACCCCATCGCTACTAAAAATAGGAAAAATTAGCCCGACATGGTGGCACGTGCCTGTAGTCCCAGCTACTTGGGAGGCTGAGGCAGGAGGATCACCTGAGACCAGGAGTTTGAGGTTGCAGTGAGCTATGATGACACCACTGCACTCTAGCCAGGGCAACAGAGCGAGACTCTGTCGCAAAAAAAAAAAAACAAAAAACAACTTTATTAAAGTATAATTCACATACCATAAAATTGACTCATTGAAAGTGTATAATTCAATGGTTTTTTCTATATATATAAACATGTGCAACCACCAACACAGTCATTTTCGTAACCTTTCCATCACCTCAGGAAGAAACTCTTTTTTATTTTTTTCCTCAGCGTGAATTTCCAAGTCATCAAGAAGAAACTCTTTATCCTTTAGCTATCACCACCTGTATGACTAGGGTTGCCATAATAAAGTACCAAGATCTAGGTGGCTTAAGACAACAGAAATTGCATCAGAGTTTTGGAGGCTACAGGTTGGAAATCCAAGTGTTGGCAGTGCCGTGCTCTGAGAATCCTTCCTTGCCTCCTCCAGCTTCCAGGTCCTTGGTTTGTAGACGCATCACTCTAGTCACATGGCTGTCTTCACATCATCTTCCCTCTGTGTGTGTCTGTATCCAAATTTCCCCTTTTTATAAGGACACCACTCACATTGGGTTAGTCTACCCTAATGACCTCATTTTAACTTGATTACCTCTATAAAGACCCTATTTCCAAACAAGGTCACGTTTTGAGGTAGGGGGGTTAGGACTTCAGCATAGCGTATCTTCTTAGGAGACACAATTCGACCCATGAGAGTAACTCTATATCCTTTGGTTGTCATATCCATAACCCTCTGTCCCTCCTCCCAACCCTAAATAACCACTGATCTACTTTCTATCTTGATAGATTTCCGTATTCTAAATTTTCATATGAATGGATCATATGTGGTCTTTCGTTACTGGCTTCTTTCACTTAGCATGATATTTTCAAGGTTCGTGTATGTTTGTAGCATGTATCAGCATTCCATTCTTTTTTGTGGCCAAATAATATTCCATTGTATGGCTATAAAATTTTTTGTTTACCCATCTATCCATCGATGCACACTTGGGTTGTTTCCACCTTTGAACTCTTATATTAAGAATAATATGCTGTTATAAAAATTCATGTAAAAATTTATGTGGTTGAATGTTATCATTTCTCTTGAGTATACACCCAGGAATGGAATTGCTGGGTCATATTGTAACTCTATGTTTAATCATTAGAGAAACTGTTAGATAGTTTTCCAAAGTGGCTAGACCACTTTATATTTCCACCAGCAATGCACGAGGGTTCCAATTTCTGTATCTTCTCACCAAGGCTTCCTAATATCTGACTTTTTGATTGTATTCATTCTAGTGGCTATGAAGTGGTATCTCATTGTAGTTTCGACTAGCATTTCCCTGATGATCAATGATATTGAGCATTTTTCCATGCACTTATTAGACATTTATATAAATCTTCTGGAGATAGGTCTATTTATATCTTTTGCCCATTTAAAAATTGTAGTTATATTTTTGAATTGCAAGGATTCTTTA
>NW_012149507.1:4427021-4429849 GCF_000956105.1 Propithecus coquereli
GCCCGCCTCAGCCTCCCAGAGAGCTAGGATTACAGGTTGTGAGCCACCGCGCCCGGCCCACTATACATACTTTTAAACTCATCTTCAGGAGCTAAGAAAAATACACAAGCATATTGCTATATCCTCTGTAAATGATGGAGGCTGGTCCTACCACAGTTAAGAAGTGCACAACAGCCCACAATCTAAGCCACGTTGACGTCTTAGAACAGTTTTTACTTGAAAAAGCTAAAACAACCTAAGTAATAAGCTATGCACAGATAAAAGTCATATCTTTTGACTAATGGAAAATACAAGGTGAGACAAGGGTTTCATGCTGAGAGAGTGTTGAGGGGGCAGGAGGAATGTGCCTTCGTTTTCTATTACACTCTGACATGTTTTTCCCTTGCCTTTAAAAATATAAAAACAAAGTATTTTATTTCTTGAATATTCTGAGATTATATTTCTAAAGGGCTGTTTGGGGGTAAAGTGGTGCCAGGATTCTTGGGAAAAATAGAAAGAACATTAGAAAAAAGCTACCAGAACTTAGTTCCAATGTGTTTCAACCTTAAAAGAACCTTTCACCGTACTACTGGAGATTCCAGTGTAATGATAGCTTTGAAGTATTAAAAATAAATGTTCGCGGGCCCCATGCAGTGGCGTGTGACTGTGGTCTCAGCTACTCGGGAGGCTGAGGTGAGAGGATCGGCCCGGGAGTTCGAGCCTGCAGTGTGCTGTGTTCGTGCCTGTGAATGGCCACTGCACTCCAGCATGGGCAACACAGTGAGACCCTGTCTCTAAATAAATGTGGATTGTAGTTTTCTAATGTCAATTTTATCAAAGTATAACATTCTTACAAAAATGCATAAATCGTGAGTGATCGGCTCAATGAATTTTCACAAAGTGAACACAGCCGTGTGTAACCCACATGAGGATCAGGGAGCAAAACACCATCAGCACCCCAGAAGCCCTCCCAGGCCCTCCCGTCTATCAACACTGCCCCGAATCGTGGCCGTTCTGACTTCCAACACCATTGATGACTTTGAAAATTATTTCTTATTCATCTTATTCACATTCACATTCTCCCTACACCTGGCACAATGCCTGGTGCACGATGCCTGTTTAATAACTTGGGCTGAATGAGTGAAAGTGAGCAGATATTTGACTTTTACAAGGCATTGACCGAATTAACATACATAATAAAGAGCTGGAATCCAGGAATGCTATCTTGGAAACAAGTTGAGAACTCCAACTGTGAACGAAAGAGTACACTTCAGTTTTATCTTTTTTTGTTTTAGAGGCAGGGTCTCACTCTATTGCCCAGGCCGGAGTGCAGTGACACGGGGTTATAGCTCACTGTTAAGGAAATCCCATTATTTGAAACCATTGCTCTTAAAACTCTTTAAAGCATATTAACTCTTAAAGTGCCATAAGAAGATGCTATTGTCTTTGTTTACATAAAACATATTGAGCAAATATTTTTAAGACTTCTTGGGTTTTTTTCCTCTTTGAAGATTTACCTTGACATTTACTTTAACCTGATTTTTTTTCTTTTTTTTAGAGATAGGATCTCGCTCTGTCACCCAGGCTGGAGGGCAGGGGCATGATCATAGCCCACTGCAGCCTCCAACTCCTGGGCTCAAGTGATCTTCCTGCCTCAGCCTCCCAAGTAGCTGGGACTATAGGTGTGAGCAACCACACCTGGCTAATTTTTTAAAAATTATTTTTCATAGAGACAGGGTCTTGCTATATTGCCCTGGCTTGTCTCAAACTGCGGGTCTCAAGCAAACCTCCTGCCTCAGCCTCCCGAAGTGCTGGGGTCACAGGCGTGAGCCACTGCGCCCAGCCTCAGTTTTATCTTTTAACAAATGTAAACAACTTGAACAAATCTAAATCTCTGTAAAGTTTTCCTCGGGGCTTTATCAGCGGCACTCACTACACATCCACTGTAACTGGTGAGGCCAACCTCTGGGGACCTTATTTCTCCTTCTCACTTGACAGCGGACAGTGTTACGGAGACCCTCCCACCCGCCCGATGCAGCCAAGAAATGACTATTTTCAGCCCTTCCCACCCCACTCCAAGGCCCGGTCAGTCAGAGAACAAAATAGAGTCACCCTCTGCCTAGGCCAAATCATGTGATCCGTAGCCAGAGTGCTCCCCGCCCCACTGAGGGAGGCAATAAGGGGCCAAATAAGGTTTCAAAACAAGCACTGCCTCAGAATTACAGTTTTCCTTAACTGTACTTTTAAATAGCTGGAACTAAGAACCAGGCATTGCCAAATCACTGCTTAGCAAGAGAGATCTGTCATCTGTCAGAGATAAAAAATAAAAGGAAAACCCGCTTCAGGCTTTGAACTGCTGCCTCTAAGTGAGTGCCAGAGAAATACAAATAAATTATATCTTTTGAAGGCAGATTCATTACGAATAATCACGTTAGATGGCAGTTCTAAATACTTCTTCCAGATACTTCAAAATTTTAAAGGGAGCAACTCTGGACAACAAAAACCATTTCATGTGGAGGATGGTTTCCTCCAATCCGCCCCACTCCCTTCCCCAGAGATATTTGCTGAGAGATGACCCAAACTGGACAAACGCACACATCCAGCTTATCCCCCCATGGATAGTAATCTTCAAAACTAGGAGCGTTAGCTGGGCGCAGCGGCCCAAGCCTGTAGTCCCAGCTACTGGGGAGGCTGAGGTGGGAGGATCGCTTGAACCCAGGAGTTCCAGGCTGCAGTGAGCTACGATCACACCACTGCACTCCAGCCTGGGCGACAGAGCGAGCCTCTGTCTTAAAAAAAAATAAAAGGAACATTAAGGCCAGAAACACAGCTAGTTTGCCTGAGGAAGG
>NW_012149507.1:4438810-4451862 GCF_000956105.1 Propithecus coquereli
TAAAACTGTCTAAAAATATAGCTTTCTTTTTTTTTTGGTTTTATGTCTTTCATTTCATTAATTTCTGCTCTATTTTCGTTATTTTTTCTGCTCGCTTTATGTTTGTATTGTTATTGTTTCTCTAGCTTTCTAAAGTAGAAGCTTAAAATAAGTTTAGATCTTTCTTTTATTCCTTTTATTATTTCAGCATATTATGGGGGGTACAGATGTTTAGGTTATGTATGTTGCCCTCTCCCCCTACCAAGTCAGAGCTTCAAGCATGTCCATCCCCGAGATGGTGCACGTCGCACTCATTATGTATGCATATACCCATCCCCTCGTCCCCCCTCCCACCTGGAGTTCTATTCAGCTATAAGAAACAATGGTGATATAGCACCTCTTGAATTTTCCTGGATAGAGCTGGAACCCATTCTACAAAGTGAAGTATCCCAAGAATGGAAAAATAAGCACCACATGTACTCACCAGAAATTAGTGCAACCTCTGTGGAAAAGAATTTGGAGATACCTCAAAGAGCTAAAAATAGAAATACCATTTGATCCAGCAATAGCACTATTAGGCATCTACCCAGAAGAGCAAAAAATATTCTATGATACAGACATCTGCACCTGAATGTTTATGGCAGCATAATTCACTATTGCAAGGATGTGGAAACAACCCAAGTGCCTGTCAATCCATGAGTGGATTATTAAAATTTGGTATATGTATACAATGGAATATTACTCAATCATAAGAAACGACAGGGATCTAGCACCTCTTATACTTTCCTGGATTAAACTTAAGCCCATTATCCAAAGTGAGGCACCACAAGAGCAAAAGAACGGGCTCCACTTGTACTTGCCATCAAATTGGTACTAACTGATCAACACTAGGGTGATCACATAGCAGTAATACTCTCCAGGAATTAGGGGTATCGGGGGGTAAACCTGCAATTAAAGGACACGAGGAGCATTGTAGAGGGGAAGGGCATGCCTTTAACCCTTGCTTGGGTGAGGCAAAGACATAAAGTGTCACCATAATGTTTGTACCCTCATAATACCCTGAAATAAAAAAATCAAAACACCTAAGTGCACATATAATAACATTGATTGGGTGTCAGGTACATGTCTTTTTTATAAAATGTCTTTTGTTCTTTTTGCCCAGTAATGGTATTGCTGGATCAAATGGTAAGTCTACTTGTAGCTCTTTGAGGTATCTCCATATTACTTTACACGTAGGTTGTACCAGTTTGCAGTCCCACCAGCAGTGTATGAGTGTTCCTATCTCTCCGCATCAAAAGCCAAAAAGTTATCAATTTTGATGGAGTCCAATTTGACTATTTTTTCTTTTGTTGCTCATGCTTTCAAAGTGCCATATCTAAGAATCCTTTGTCAAATTCAAGGTTATGAAAATTTACTCTTATGTTTTCTTCTAAGAGTTTATAGTTTTTGTTCTCACATTTAGGTATTTGATCCATTTTGAGTTAATTTTTGTTCATGATATAAAGTAAGAATCCAACTTAATTCTTTTGCATGTGACTATGCAGGTGTCTCAGCACCATTTGTTAAAAAGACTATTCTTTCCCCTTTGGAGAGTCTTGGCATCCTTGTTGAAAAGCAATTGATCATTGATGCATATATTTATATTTGAACTCTCAATTCTCTTACATTCATCTGTATGTCTATTCTTTTTTTTTTTTCCCATTAGAGATGGGGTCTCCCTATGTTGCCCAGGCTGGTCTCAAACTCCTGGGCTCAGGTGATCCTCTTGTCTCACCCTCTGCATAGCTGGGACTACAGGCACATGCCACGACACCCAGCAATATGTCTATTCTTGTTCAAGTACCATGCTGTCTTGATTATGTTGCTTCTCAATAAGTTGTGAAACTGAGAAGTGAGTCCTCCTACTTTATTCTTCTTTTTCAGGATCATTTTGACTATTCTGTGTCCCTTGCAATTTCATATGAATTGTAAAATCAGCTTGTTAATTTGTACAAAGAAGTCAGGTGGATTCTGATAGGGATTGTATTGACTCTGTAGATAAGTTTGGGGAGCATTGCCATCTTAATAATGTTAAGTCTTCCCACTCATGAATATGGAATGTTCTTTCATTTACTTAGATATTTAATTTCTTTCAACGTTTTGTAGTTTTCAGAATATAAATTTGCACTATTGTTAAATTTATTCCTAAGTATTTTATTCTTTTTGATGCTATTGTGAGTGGGACTGTTTTAACTTCATTTTGAATTATTCACTACAAATGTATAGAAGTATAATTGATTCTTGTATTTGGTCTTGTATCCTGCAACCTTGCTAAGCTCATTTATTTAAGTTTTTAGTGGATTCTTTAGAGTTTTCTATATGTAAGATTATTATGCCATATGAAAACAGAGATGGTTCCGCTTCTTCCCAATCTGGATGCATTTTATTTCTTTTTCTTGCCTAACTACCCCAGCTAGAACCTCTGATATAATGTTTAATAGAAATGGCAAGGGTAGACATCCTTGTCTTGTTCCTGATTTTAGAGGAAAAGCAACCATTGTTTGACCATTCGGGATATTAGCTGTGGGTTTTCATAGATGCTTATTATCAGACTGAGGAAATGCTATTCTATTACTAATTAGTTTAGTGTTATTATGAAAGGAGGTTGGATTTTGTTAAATGCTTTTTCTGCATCTACGGAGATAATCATGTGATTTTAAAAATTCTATTGATATGACAATATCAATAAAGATGACAATATTCTATTGATATTTATTTTCAGATATTAACCCAATCTTACATTCCTGTGATAAATCCCACCTGACTAGAACGTATAATTCTTTTTATATGTATTGCATTTGTTTTGCTAGCATTTTATTAAGGATTTTTGCATCCATACTCATAAAATATATTGGCCTGTAATTTTCTTGTGATGTCCTCGGTTTTGGTTACCAGGGTATTACTGGACTCAGAGAATGAGATGGAAAGTTTTCTCTCCTATTTTTGGGAAGAGTTTGTGAAGAATTGGTATTAATTCTTTAAATGTTTGATAGAATTCAGTGGTGAAGCCATTTGGACCTGAGTTTTTCTTTGTAGTTTTTTGATTAGTGATTTAATCTCTTCACTTGTAATAGGTCAATTCAGATTGTCTGCTTCTTCTTGAGGCCATTCCAGTAGCTTGTCAAGGAATTTGTCCATTTTATATATGTTGTGTAATTTGCTCATATATAATTGTTCATAGTATTCCTTTATAATTCATTTTATTTCTGTAAGGTCAGTAGTAGTGTCCCTCTTTCACTTCTGATTTTAGTATATTCTCTATTCTGGTACATTATCTCTTTTTTGTCAGACTACCTAGTGGTTTACCAATTTGTTGATTTCTTCAAAGAACCAGCTTTGTGTTTCATTGCTTTTTCATTGTAGTTCTGTTCTCTATTTTATTCTATTCATTTCCTTTATAATCTTTATTATTTTCTTCCTTATACTTACTTTAGGTTTAGTTTTCCCTTCTTTTCCAGTGTCGTAAAGGGAAAGATCAAATTATTGACTTTAGACTTTTTTTCTTTCTTAATGTAGCCCTTTACAGCTATACATTTGCCTGTAAGCACTCCTTTAACAGTATCTTGTAAATTTTGGTATGTTATATCTTAATTTTTACTCACCTTAGAGCGTTTTCTGAATTCCTTTTGATTTCTTCTATGACTCAGTCGTTATCTGGGAGTATGTTAATTTCCACATACACCAGGTGTGGTGGCATACACTTGTAGTCCCGGCTACTCAGAAGGCTGAGGCAGGATTGCTTGAGCTCAGGAGTTCAAGACCAGCCTGAGTAAGAGTAAGACCCTGTCTCTACTGAAAATAGAAAAATTAGCTGGGTATAGTGGCACACACCTGTAGTCCCAGTTACTTGGGAGGCTGAGGCAGGAGGATCGCTTAAGCCCATGAGTTTGAGGTTGCAGTGAGCTATGATGATGCCACTACACTCTAACCCAGGTGACAGAGGGAGACTCTGTCTCGAAAAAAAAAAAAAGTAAATCTGTAGACAACAAATAGTTGGATTTGTTTTTCAAAAATCCAGTCTGGCAACCTCTCACCTACCAAGAATTGCTCAGAGTGAGTTGCTGTGAGCTGGGCGTTAATCCAGATCAAGTGGAGAAGATCAGAAAGTTACCCAATACTCTGTTAAGAAAGGACAAAGATGTTGCTCGACTCCAAGATTTCCAAGAGCTGGAACTGGTTCTAATGATAAGTGAAAATAATTTTCTGTTCAGAAATGCTGCATCCACACTGACTGAAAGGCCTTGCTATAACAGGAGAGCTTTTGATTAGATTCTTTAAACCATTTACATTTAATGTTATTGATATAGTTGGATGTCTGCCATCTTTGTTTTCCATATATCTTATTTCTTTTGCTCCTCTATTCCTCCTTTACTACTTTTGCATTGAGTGAATATTTCCTAACGTAGGGTATTAGTTAGCTCAGGCTGCCATAACAAAATAGCATAGATTGGGTGGCTTAACCAACAAATTTATTTTCTCACAGTTCCAAAGACAGGAAGTCTGAGATCAGGGTGCCAACATTGTTGGGTAATGGTGAGGGTTCTCTTTGTGGCTTCAGATGGCCAGCTTCTCATTGTGTTCTCACATGGCAGAGGGGGATGGGGAGGGAGAGAAAGGGAGAGAAATCACTTCCTCTTTTTTTAAGGACACAGTTCTATTGAATTAGGGCCTCAGCATTATGACCTCATTTAACTTTAATTACCTCCTAAAGACCCTATCTCCACATACAGTCGCATTGGAGGTTAGGGTTTCAACATATAAATTTCTTTGGGGGAGATAGAATTCAGTCCATAGCAGGTAGCATATTAATTTCAGAATGATCTTTCACTATTTTTTGAGATAATTGTTACTTTACCATCTGTCTTCATATTCGTAACCCATTACAGCTTTGCACCATGCTCAATGTAGTCTTGCAGCCTGGATGGAAAAGGGAGCCCTCATCTCTCAACTACACCAACTTAGGATTTAGCCCCAGCAATAGGCAATTGTAGGCAAGATAAGAGCTTAAGTCCTGCTCCTTTTGAGAAAGAGAAAAAAAAGCCCTCTAGCTGGGAGATGGAGGGACAAGTACCCCAGTCTGCTTTCTGAGCTGGGAGGTGGGAGAGAGCAATCAGTCACGGTTCAAAATTCCAGATTCTCAGCTTTCTTTTTTTTTTTTTAAATTATTTTTAATTATTACGGGTACATAATAGTTGCATATCTTTGTAGGGTATATGTGATATTTTGATACAGGCATATAATGTGTATTAATCAAATCAAGGTAGTTGGGGTATTTATCACCTTACACATCTATCATTTCTTTGTGTTAGGAACATTCCAATTCCACTCTTTTAGTTACTTTAAAGTATATTCTAACTTATTAATTATAGTCACTTTGTTGTGCTATCAAATAATGTTCATTCTATCTAACTATATTTTTGTACCCATTAACCATCCCCATTTTATCCCCCACCTCCCCACTACCCTCCTCAGCCTCTGGTAACCATCATTCTACTGTTTCTACGAGATTGTTTTAATATTTAGCTCCTACGTATGAGTGAGAACAGGTGAGATTTGTCTTTCTGTGCTTAGATTATCTCATATTACATAATGTTCCCCAGTTCCATCTGTGTTACTGCAAATGGCAGGATTTCATTCTTTTTTTGGCTATATAATATTCCGTTGTGTATATGTACCATAATTTCTTTATCCATTCATCTGTTGATGGACACTTAGGTTGATTCCAAATCTTGGGTACAGTGAATAGTGCTGCACTAAACATGGGGGTGCAGATATCTCGGATATACTGATTTTCCTTTTTTTGGATGTATATCTAGCAGTGGGTGGGATTTCTGGGTCACATGGTGGCTCTATTTTTAGTTTTTTAGGAACCTTCATACTGTTCTCCATAGTGGTTGCACAAATTTACATTCCCACCATGTACAAGGGTTCCCCCTTTTCTCTTCATCCTTGCCAGAATTCATTATTTCCTGTCATTTTGATGAGAGCCATTTTAACTGGTGTGAGATATTTCATGGTAGTTTTGATTTGCATTTCTCTGATGACTAATTATGTTGACCATTTTTTCATATATCTGTTGGCCATTTGTATGTCTTCTTTTGAGAAATGTCTATTGAGATCCTTTGTCCATTTTTAATTGGATTGTTTGATTTTTTCCTACTGAGTTGTTGGAGCTCCTTATATATTCTAGTAATCAATCCCTTTTCAGATTGGTAGTTTGCAGATATTTTCTCCAATTCTGGGGATTGTCTCTTCACTTTGTTGAATGTTCCTTTGCTGTGCAGAAGCTTTTTAGCTTGATGTGATTGCATTTATCCAATTTTTCTTTGGTTGTCTGTCCTTTGAGTGTATTAATCAGAAAGTCCTTGCCCAGACCAATGTCCTGAAGCATTTTCCCAATGTTTTCTTTTAGTAGCTTTAGATTTAAGTCTTAGGTCTTAGATTTAAGTCTTTAATCATTTTAATTTGATCTTTGTATATGGCCAGAGACAAAGGTCTGGTTTCATTCTTCTGTATATGGATATCCAGTTTACCCACCACCATTTATTGAAGGGATTTTCCTTTTCCCATTGTATGTTCTTGGCACCTTTGTTGAAGATAAGTTCACTATAGTTGTGTAGATTTATTTCTGGGTTCTCTATTCAGTTCCATTGGTCTATGTGTCTGTTTTTATGCCAGCACCATGCTGTTTTGGTTACTACAGCTCTGTGGTATAATTCGAAGTTGGGTAAAGTGGTTCCTCCAGTTTTTGTTTTTTTTTTTTGCTCAGGATGGCTTTAGCTATTCTGGGTCTTAGGTTCCCTGTAAATTTGGGGATTATTTTTTTCTATTTCTGTGAAGAATGTCATTGGTATTTTGATGAGGATTGCACTCAATCTGTAGATTGCTTTGGGTAGTATTGACAATTTAGTAATATTCATTTTTCCAAGCTATGAACATGGAATACCTAATATATTTTTTTGTCCTCTTCAGTTTCTTTCATCAGTGTTTTATAGTTTTCATTATAGAGATCTTTCACTTTTTTCATTAAGTTTATTCCTAGGTGTCTTATTTTATTTGTAGTTATTGTAAATGGGATTACTTTCTTGGTTTATTTTTAAAATTGTTTACTGTTGACATATAGAAATGCTTATTTTGTATGTTGATTTTGTATCCTGCAGCCTTACTGAATTTGTCAGTTCTAGTAGTTTTTTTTTTTTTCTTAAGTCTTTAGGTTTGTCTAGATATAAGATCATATCATCTGCAGACAAGGATAATTTGACTTTTTCCTTCCCAACTTGGATGTCATTAATTTTGCTGTCTGATTGCTCTAGCTAGAACTTCCAGTACTATGTTGAATAACAGTGGTGAAAGTGTACACCCTTGTCTTGTTCCAGATCTTAGAGGAAAAGCTTTGAGTTTTTCCTCATTGAGTATAATAGCTGTGAGTCTCATATGACTTTTATCATGTTAAGTTCCTTCTATCCTCAGTTTTTTGAGAGTTTTTATCATGAAAGAATGTTGAATCTTATTAAATACTTTTTCAGTATCAATTGAAATGATCATGTTTTTCATCCTTCATTCTGTTCATAAGATGTGTCACATTGATTTGCATATGTTGAACAATCCTTGCATCCCTGGGATGAATCACACTTGGATCATGATGAATAATCTTTTTAATGTATTGTGGAATTTGGTTTGGTAGTATTTTGTTGAGGATTTCTGTTTCTATGTTTATCAGAGATACTGGCCTATAGTTTCTTTTTCTGTTGTATCTTTGTCTGGTTTTGGTATCAGGGTGATACAAGCCTTGTAAAGTGAGTTTGGGAGTATTCCCTCTTCCTCAAATTTTTGGAACAGTTTAAGTAGGAATGGTATTAGTTCTTCTTTAAACGCTTGGTAGAATTCAGCAGGGAAGCCATTGGGTCCTGGCCTTTCTTTGATGGGAGACTTTTTATTACTACATCTATCTTGTTACTTATTATTAGTTTATTCACATTTTGGATTTCTTCCTGGTTCAATCTTGGTATGTTGTGTCTAGGAATTTATCCATTTCTTCTAGGTTTTCCAATTTATTTGCATATAGTTGCTCATAGCAGTCTCTAACGATCCTTTGCATTTCTGCAGTATCAGTTGTATTGTCTCTTTTTTCATCTCATTTTATTTATTTGGGTCTTCTTTTTTTTCTTAGTCTGGCTAAAGGTTTGTTAATTTTATCTTTACAATAAAACTACTTTTCATTTCATTAACCTTTAATATTTTTTGTTTCAATTTATTTCTGCTCTGATCTTTATTGTTTCTTTTAATTTTGGTTTGCTTTTCTATTTCTTTCAGATGCATCATTAGGTTGTTTATTTGAAGCTTTCTCCTTTTTTGACGTAGGCACTTATTGCTATAAACTTTCCTCTTATTACTGCTTTTGCTGTATCCCATAGGCTTTGATATGTTGTTTTCATTTTCACGTGTTTGGAGAAATTTTTAAATTTCCTTTTTAGTCTCTTCATTGACCCACTGGTCATTCAGAAGCATATTGTTTAATTTCAATGTGTTTGTATAGTTTGCAATGTTCCACTTGTTATTGATTTCTAGTTTTACTTCATTGTGGTCAGAGAAAATACTTGATATGATTTCAATTTTTAAAAAAAGTTTTAAGACTTGTTTTGTGGCCTAACATATGGTCTGTCTTTGAGAATGACCCATGAGCTTATAAGAATGTATGCTGCAGGTGTTGGATGAAATGTTCTGTAAACATCTATTAGGGCCATTTGGTCTACAGTGCGGATTAAATCCAATGTTTCTTTGTTCATTTTCTGTCTGATCTGTCCAATTTTGAAAGCGAAGTGTTGAGGTCTCCAACAATTATTGTATTGGGGGGGTCTATCACCCTAACTCTGTTAATATTTACTTTACATATCTGAGTACCCCACTGTTGGGGGCACATGTATTTAGCATTGTTATATCCTCTTGCTATATCGACCAGGTTATATGTCTTTGATTTTTTAAAGTGTGTGTCCTGAAATCTATTAATATCTTATCTGATAGAAGTATAGCTTCTCCTGCTCTTTTATGGTTTCCATTTGCATGCAATATCTCTTTCTATCCTTTTATTTTCAGTCTGTGTGTCTTTACAGATGAAGTGGGTTTCCTGTACACAACAGATAGTTGGGTCTTATTTAGTCCATTCACATTCAATGTTGTTATTGATGGGTAAGGATTTACTACTGCCATATTGTTATTTGATTTCTGGTTGTTTTGTGATCCAAATTTTCACCTGTCTTGTAGAATTTTTGTAGATTTTCTTGAATAAATGTTTCTTCAGTGCCATTTGCCCTTAGAATCATTTCCAGAGGTTTTAAATGGTTAGTTTTTATGCTTTTAACAAGTTTCCCAGTATAAAAATGAAACAACTTTTTTTTACTAAAAAATATTATTTGAAAATTCTACACTAGAAATATAATGGAATTAATCCCACCAATTTATAATGACTATAATCAAGTCATAGAGTCAAAAGTACAAAACAGAAGACGATACATTTATCTTTTTAGTACTAATATTTAACAATTGGAACTTTTATCTTTTTGGCACTAATATTAACAACTGATAACCAATTTCACTTAAAATAATTAGCAATGATGTATATGCAATAAATATTAGTCTCTTTATTTAAAAAACTTACATCGAGAATTCTATAAAACTTTAAGTTTAGCCTAGTTTTACTACAGACCTGGCCAAATGTACACATGAAGATTGATGGGTGTAATGTGAAAAGAGGCATGGAAAGAGTTTCATTAATATTTCAGTCACTTCAAAATACAAATGGGCTATTATTTTCCTTTGGAAGAAGAAATCAGGAAACAATAACTATCAGCACAGTTTAAGATTATATATCACACTACATAGGAAGAATGGCTGTGGTGTTAATTTTTCTTTAGTTACATTCTTTTGCATTAAAAGTCTAAAATTAAATCTTAAAAAATGTAATTGTTCTTATATGTTAACTATTTTAAAGACAAAAGTGGTCTATTATTAATATCTAGTATAATATGGACCTCAATATTTGCTCAAATGTAGAAAAGGATAACTTAGTGTTGAGAAAAATCCTTAGATAAATTCAACTAAAAAAATACAGAAAAACTTTTTACTGTAAGTACTGGGAAACATCAAGGTTAATTTTTAAAGGGTGGAAAAACCCCACAAAAATGGATATACATCCTTACAACTTTATTGATAGAACATTTCTAATAAGACAAAAAAATTTATAGATATGGGCTCAGTGCTAGATAATATCCATAAAATCTGCTATTTTAAGCAATAAAAATTGACATTTCTAACAAAAGTTAAGAAATTTTAAAACAGATTTTCTTGCTTTTATATGGTCTCAATGCCTTGGTTTTAAAACATGACTACCTTCCTGATACAGGGAATTATAAAAGCAAACTACTTCCACATATTGATTATGCTTTCAAGTCTAGTTTCTTTTCTTTTTTTTTTTTTTTTTGAGACACAGTCTCACTCTGTTGCCTGGGCTAGAGTTGAGTGCCATGGCGTCAGCCTAGCTCACAGCAACCTCAAACTCTTGGGCTCAAGTGATCCTCCTGCCTCAGGCTCCTGAGTAGCTGGGACTACAGGCACATGCACGCCATGACGCCCGGCTAATTTTTTTGTTGTTGTTTCTATTTTTAGTTGCTCAGCTAATTTTTTCCCATTTTTAGTAGAGATGGGGTCTCACTCTTGCTCAGGCTGGTCTTGAATTCCTGAGCTAAAATGATCCCCCTGACTTGGGCTCCCAGAGTGCTAGGAATACAGGCGTGAGCCACCGCGCCCGGTGTCATCTAGTTTCTAAAAAGTCATTTCTCTCCAAAGTTTCTTACCTATCATTCTCATCTAATGTCTAAGAACTCCAAATATTGGTATAGTTTGAGTCTCCCTAATTTGAAAATTTGAAAGCAGAAATGCTCCAAAATTTGAAACTTTCTCAGTGCTGACATGACACTCAAAGGAAATGCTCATTGGAGCATTTTCAATTTCAGATTTCCAGATTAGGGATGCTTAACTGGAGAGTATAAAGCAAGTATTCCAAAATCTGAAAAAATCCAAAGTCTGAAACACTTCTGGTCCCAGCGTTTTGGATAGGGGATACTCAACCGATAGCATTATAGCAGCCAGTCTTTCCCATAGCTGATTCTATTATTGCCATTTTGTTTCTTTCTCTAACAACGTGTTTAAATGATTTCCAGTTATAAACATGGGTTAACATTGTAATAGTTTACTAAGGTAATTTTTAGGGAGCTTTCAATTTTAAAAAAGAAAAACACTTATCTATTCAGTAGGGAAGAAACAATCCTGTTTATTAACCTTACTGCATATTCAGAAAGGATTAAAAAACACACACATTTCCTGGGACACAAAACTGTACCAAAAGTATTTCCTTACAAAATAACTTCACAGATTAATAGTATTAAACTGACACAAACACATCCCTACTGACATACATTTAGTTTGAACTGATGCACAATTCAAATGTTTTTACAGCACATTAATGTGAGAGTGTATGTTTTATTTAACCTCTTAAAAATAGTAATAAAAAATTACAAAATAACCTAAGTGTAGAATTAAGGCTGGGACTATATAATCTAGTATTAATAAAGTCAAACGATACTTATAAAAATTGATGCTGCTGGATATTTTATATATATATACAGGATAAGTCTTTAGAAATTTGAAATGCTACTGTTGTCACAAGTTCACTCATCAATTTAATGTTTGTCTATGTATCTTAACATCTGAATTCCCAGATACCTGTGCTTTTTAAATTTTTATCCTGAATTCTTCACTGAGTTTTCTCACATATTTACAATTAAATATCTAGCCTCTAGAACCTTCCTTACACAAAAGACAAAACATCTTTGTTAAATAAATTCACACAAAAGTAATAAAAAGGTTTTCAAGAAATAGTTCTAACATTCATTATAATTATACTGAAAAATAGTACATATGCTTTTCTTCAGGACTAATAAATGCTGTGTGCCAGTTTTACAGTCACTGTCATATTAGCACATTTTCCTCTGACATATTTGCAAGATAATGACAACCAAAGAGCACGATAACTGGAATAATTCTAGTAAATCCATTCTGTCCAGTGAGATTCATAAAATTGAATGGTTGCTTCCAGTCCCATCTGGATAGACATGAAAATTCACGCCCAGATACTTGTATTGTCCCCAGAAATATCCAGTCTTGTAAGTCACCTTCTTGGTCTTCTGAAACAAAGATGGAGAAGGCAGGGCATTCTTAGTGAGGCCAATGGCCCCTCTCTCTACCACATTTCATATATCTATTTTGGTTATAATCCTGGTTAAAGTGGAAAAAACAAAAAGTAAGTTTTATGTACCAAAACTTTCTTTTCCTGAACTCCCTCATCATACCTGGATACTTAAATATCCAGTGGAACTATGCTCTATTAATTATAATTCTTGGTATAAACATATTTAATTAAATCCTTATATAGAATCATTTATGTCACAAGTATACAGAGAAGTCTGAAAATAAAAGCAGTAGTTGGTTGGGCATGGTGGCTCATGCCTGTTATCCTAGCACTCTGGGAGGCCAAGATGGGAGGACTGCTTGAGCTCAGGAGTTTGAGACCAACCTGAGCAAGAGGAAGACCCCATCTGTAGTAAAAATAGAAGACTCAGCCAGGCACGGTGGTCCCTGCCTGTAGTCCCAGCTACTGGGGAGGCTGAGGCAGGAAAATCACTTGAGCCCAGGAGTTTGAGGTTGCAGTTAACTATGATGACGCCACTGCACTGTAGCCTGGGCAAGACAGCGAGACTCAATCTCCAGGGGTGGGAGGGAAGAAAGAAGTAGTTAATGTGTGTGTATATATACACACTCAACTATACACATACACATAACTATACATATATTATATAGTTATATATATGTATAACTATATGTAAATAATATAAGTAGTTCTTACCATAGTTCTTTGGAATGGTATTGTCTCAGACCCAAATTCTATAGATTTTTGCTTATTTTTTACCCTTCCCTTAAAT
>NW_012149507.1:4452562-4454922 GCF_000956105.1 Propithecus coquereli
ATATAAATATATAAAGGCACACACATATTATGTATCTATTTCCTTTCCTACTATTAAATTTGTTCCTGATTGTATGGATAAAATATATCAATACTTCAATACTGTTAAGATATTTTATTTCAAATGTTCAGACATTTTGAGAGAGAGATTTATTACTTCAAAATTTATGGAGAATAGGCAGAGATTGGGATGAGAAAATCACTAATTAAATGGTGATTTTAACAAATTTCCTGAAGATAAGCAGGATGCAAAAGGGAGAAAGTTATAGGCCAGAATACACCAAATTTTTAACCTAAAGCTTCTAACACTGCCACTCCAAAGCTAAACAAATGATGGCTTTTTGTGTTTCCTATATGCCAAAAGCTGTATTGGCAATATGGTTCTCTTTCTTTGGCTCTCCGAAAACATTCACAGTCTTCCCCCTTTCTTTAATATTCTACAGTTTCACTGTGAAGTATCTTAGTATATCTTCTGTCAGTTACTGTGCTGGGCATTCAATGGACGTGTGCCTTTCATTCATCCCTGGGAAACTCTCTTCCGCATGATTGGTTTTCTTCTTTCTAGGATTCCTGATAGTTTGAATTGGTTCTCTATATCTGCTTCTCTCTCTTTACATATTTTTTTTTCCTATTTGGAAAGTTTCTTTGACTTTAGTCTTTTTGTTGGACTTTTAATTTCAACAACAATATTTGTAATCTGTGTTTACTCATTCTTGTCCTGGCTAGTCTTTTTTCCTAATTAGTAATTGTAATTTTTAATAAAAAGGTTAGTCTCTTTACTGAATGTTCTTCCGGGGTTGGTTTTGCTATTTATCTTGCATTTTCTCTTATGTGGCTGACTCCCCTCATACGCATAGTGATTCTTGGTTACCTAACAACATTTAATTTTATGTTGTTAGCCAGGATTTCTTCTACCATTACAAAAACAGAACAGTTTTCCCATCAAGCCTCTTCTCCAAGTGGGAATTATAACTGTGATAGGGCACAGCAGGGTGAGTGGGCCCACAGGCTTTGCTTTGAATGTTTGGAGGAGAGCCAATTATCAGGCTTCTAGCTCCCAAAAGCCAGCATTAGGCCTCTAGAGTGCCAGCAACTAATACTAAAAAGCCAATATACTAATGTTCAATTAATTTCCATTTTTAGCTAACTTTGTAGTTAGCAGTTTTTTACACCTGGTAACAAGGGAAGAAAGCTTTCAAAGTTTGGGTTGAAAATCTGGCACATTCTAGGCTGTGGCTTCCTCTCCTTTTCCATTCTGCTCCATCGTTTTATCTCCTATCCTCTCTGTTTGGGGCTAGACTCTGAGTCTTCCTGGGGTTGCAACAGGCAGACTGTCTCCCATTATTTCTACACTATTGCCCAATCCTTTCTCCTCTAGTATATTGTAGCCTTGTTTCTGTCCTGTTATCCCCAGAAAATTTCAATCAAATGTGAAAGCAGAATGAAGACATTTTCAGACATGCAAAGTTTCTTTCTACACAGTTTTTCTAAGGAAGTTATAAGAAAGAAAAAGATACGAAATCCAAGAAATAGTGGGTTCAATTGAAGACAGTAGCCAAGGAAGACCCAGGATGGCAAACTTACAGAAGGCTCACCCAGTTACTAGCGACTGGTACAGAAGGAAGAGGATGTGATCAAGATATATGATGAAAGAATAAAGAAAAGCAATTAAAAACTCCAGAAAAATAAACAATATACAAGAAATAGTCTCAGTAACAATTAGAATACAATTTAACATGATTTTAAGAATAACAAGAGTATGGAAGATTTGTTTGGAGCACCGACTAGTGGCCTAAATAAGAGTCACGTAATCCTAGCACACAACTTTGCCTAGTACCAAACAATATTTACACAGCTGTAATAATGTAAAATGTTGTTTATGGTTTTCTACCTTTGAAAAAAGCATAGAGAATTTGGTTGTGGCTGTAGGACAGAATACAGCTAAACAATCACGGTAATGTTAAATTTGCAAATAATTTAGAACAATTCAGTTCAAAAGTCATTAGGTGGGCCAAGCAACATAGACCTTCACACCAAGAGGTCAGGTAAACTGTACTGCCTGAAGTTGATAAAATCAGAGATAAGTATATCTTAAAAATGAAGGTAACAACAGAATAACTAAAAATTAACACAACAAAGGTTGCCTCTGGGGAATGGAATAGGGGTGAGGATGCATAGGATATAAGATTTTATCATCATAAGCTCTTTCTATACCTGTTCTGTCCAATACAGTAGCTACTAGCCATGTGTGGCTCCAGAATACTTGCAATGTAGCTAGTCCTAATTGAGATTTGCTATCTTCTGAATTTTGAAGACTTTGTATGAAAAAAAAGAATGTAAAATAGCCCATTAATAATTTTT
>NW_012149507.1:4455590-4458898 GCF_000956105.1 Propithecus coquereli
TATACACAAAATTAACAATTCTGTAATATATCTAATAGCCAGATATTCAAATTTCTCCCATTATCTCGAAGTTGTCACTTTAAAGTTGGTTTATTCAAATCTGAATTCAAACAAGTTTTGAATTTGGTTGTTATATCTTTTTAATCACTTTTATTCTACAATAGTTTATCCTTCTTCCTCCCCTTTTATGTCATTATAATTTATTAGCAAAACCAGTCATTTGTCCTGTAAAATGTCCCAATTCTGGACATTCTGGATTTGGTGGACTGCTTCCTGGTAGTATCATTTAACTTGCTCCTAAATTCCCCATTTTTCCTGCAAAATGGTAGTTAAATTGAGCCCTTCTTAAATTTGTGAGAGAATTAAGCTCTAATATTTTAAGTCATCTAATGTATATAATTAATTAACTTCTTATGCATCCAGAATGGTACTATCTAGGTACTTACCTAGGGAAAACTGGGAGAATAGTCATTCAATTTTCTGCAGTGCTTAATTTTTACACAGAAGCCGCCTGAGAAAGGGTGACTAGAGGCATCTTTAGATTCAGGTTACCTTCCATTGTGGCATATATAATAGCAAATGTCCTACTACTTTTAGTGGTGCTAAGATTGATCAGTGAGTTCAAGTGTGTCAATCTGATCTATTAATATTATTAAGTTTTCCCATCATCTTTTCAAGTATCCATTGGTTACTGTTGTCTAGATTCATTCCTTTATCAGGAGTAGCAAAATTGTGATGTTCTAATTGTATCATGCCTCTGATACTTTACTCTTACATAAAAACTTTCCATAAAGAAGAATACTATTTGGGTGATGGGTACACTATAAGCCCTGAGTTCACCACTATATATCCATATGACAAAAAAGACTCGTACCCCTAAATCTATTGAAATAAAAAAAAAAGAACTTTCTCTAACAATTTGTTAATCTGAAAGACAGTTCATACAAGAAAGATAGAACACAAGTCTTTCCTGTATGAATACATTAATTTTCAAAGGAATGAGTTGGTGTCCTAGCAATTGCCAATGATGACCAATGAGGGTTTTTTTGGTATCACTTTGAACTCGTGATTTCTAAAAATTATGTGTTTAAATCCACTGCAAAGATTCTTTCTGATGCTAAATTACCCCGCCACATTTTCAATGATCAGCTTAAGAGTTTGTATACACTGAATGCCCATAAACAAACACAATATTGACACGACTACATGTGTGTAAATATCTTTCCAATGGACGAATACTATATTCTTATAGTCTCATTATATTTTCAATAGCTCTACTCTCTAATTTATTAATACATTAAAGACAGGTTATTCTAAGCAGGCACAGAATTTTAAGTACTCAAGAGATACCAATGAACTTAAAATACAAAGAATTTTACCTCACAATTTTTTGCAGCATGAGGCGGGGTGTGTAAATCTGGCCATTGCCTATACGCCCAACCACATCGTGGCCCTCTCCCTCTTGCCACCATGCTTTAGCCACCAGCATCATTTCAGTTTCTCTAAAATGCCATGGTTAGTATTTTCTCAAAGCTTTCAGGCCTACTTTTTGTCTCTAACTAAAACCAATTCCTACATGGCTGGCTCCTTCTGATCCTCCAGCTCTCTACCTCAATGGATCTTTCCTGACAACGGATACTGCTTCCCCATTATTTTCTATCACTTCACCATTTTTTCTTTCCTTATAAACAGAAAAAAGTGTTTTGCTTTTTAAATTGTCTCTCTTATGTGCAGGATTATAGAACTCCAACAGGGAAGAGAACAATGTCACTTTTACTGACACAGCAACATACAGCACAAAGTGAGCATTCCAATAATATTTCCTTAATAAATCTAGAATATGCAGATGGACAGGGCACAGAATACCAATCTCAAATGCTATAGTCTCAAGGAAACCATCCAAGGTTGATGTAAGAAACTTGTTCAGGTAGAGTCTATGCTTAAACTTTTTGAAATAACGTTATAAGAAACCCCGGTACCATAGTATCCTTCTGTGGGATGGCCTTATTAATGGCTAATCTATAAATAAAAAGGACATTTTTCTTACCACTGAGTTAGGTTGCAAATGGCTATGTTTATTTTTTGGTGATCTAACTGGCATCTGATTCTCCAAAGCAAAAATAATAAGCAATTTTTAAATAAGTATGTACAAATGTTTTGTATATTATATACTTATCCAGTTGCTGATCCTATGAGGGAGAATGCAGTGTATTTGAAAGTTAAGCCAAACAACAGAAAAGCAATTTGACTCTTAACATTGACTCTTAACAGAAAAATAAACTATAAACATTTCTAAATAATTAGCAAAAATCATTTAGAAAACTGGGTATCTTCTAAGAATTATGTTATATCTTTATTATCATCACTTGGTTTTTTTGTCTTTTTAATTTAAAATACTAATTCTGGCTCAAGGGGAGAAATCAGAAATGAATTCATACTGTTTTAAAAGTATAATGACCCAAGAGGTTTGACAAACTAACCAATGATAATTTTCAGGTCATAATGAACTCACCTATTTTGTCTTATGGTTTCTCTTCTCATTCTTTTAGGAGGAACTGGACAATCTGCCACCTCAACCTTTGCTGAATGACGCAATGAGTCATTACTCTTACGTGTGGGAGTCATACCTGCAAAGATGGAAAATGTAGAAGGTTAACCTTAAAATAAAAATATTGGAATTATTATATGAAAGAAAAGCAAATACATCTTAATTTATAGAGAAAGAATTAAGAAATAATACTGAGAATGCCTCTTATTACTCCTGATGAGAGAAGAGTTTATAACCATTTATTGGATGACTTAGAGGTTAAGAGTTTCTGTTGACTTAAGTTCTGGATCATTTGCATTCTTTTTTCTTGCAGTTGGACTCTTTCTCTCTCTTAACATAAATATTTATCTCCATACAAAGAATGTATAAGTTAACAAAAAGTAAACACCTAGTTTTTGCTCTATTAGTTTCAGATTTTTCTCTTGTTCATCAAGTTCTTGCTTTTTTTGCTTCATATCTGGAGTACGAAGGTACTCTAATTGATTATTAAGGTCCTTATTCACAGCATCCAGCTTGCACAGAGCAGAACGATACTGTTGAAGAAGATCTGTAAAGAAACCAAAGACATTAGATGGAATCACTGATCTCATACCAAACTCATGTTTTAGGAAAAAGAATTAGCAACACTGGATTACTGTGTTATAATGACACGTGGGAACTACTCTTAAAGCCATAAAACATTCAATGTAAACAAATGAAATAGAAAAGCATAATTTAGAACCCAGCACCAAAATGTTAAACTTTAATTTTCTTTGATTGT
>NW_012149507.1:4458948-4460136 GCF_000956105.1 Propithecus coquereli
TCCATAATCTCATTCATGTAGAGATGAACACAGTGAACACTTTGGCATGTATCTATCTTTTTTATTCAGATATATCTAAATACTTTATTTTCTAATGATAGTTCCCTGAATTGCCATCTCCAAATAGAAAATAAACTTTTTTTTTAAAGACAGAGTCTCACTCTGTTGCCCAGGCTAGGGTGCCATGGCATCAGCCTAGCTCTCAGCAACCTCATACTCCCGAGGCTCAAGCGATCCTTCTGCAGTGGCCTCCCAGAGTGCTAGGATTACAGGTGTGCACCACTGTGCCTGGCCAATACACATTTTTGATAAAGAGTTAATTTGTAATCTTTATGTATAGGAAATCAATTAGAAAACTGAAGCCTCTATTCAAGAAAACAATTGAGTTTACCTCATAGTATCATATATTGCTAAGCATATTTAATTGATTCTAAGATCCACATTTTTTCACATTTAACATCTCTGAAATCCAGACGCACTTTATAATGTCATGAGTTAATTAGCAGTATTTTTCTTTAATGTTTCAGAAAATAGTGGCATTTCTTATAATTAGTGACATCTTAAAGTTGCATCTTAAAGTATGCAATCTATATTAAAAACAAATATAAATGCTGAAAGCTCCTCACTCCACAATTATTTTACTACATTTTACTATTATTTGAGCTCTTGAGGTTATTTATACCTATCAGTGTGGCAGAAATACAACATAACGATGTAGTACGGGAAAGCTATTCCCACCTCCGTGTTTTCCATGACCTGTGATGTCACTTCAGTAGCTTGAAATTGGCCATGCTGTTCCCATGGATGTTACCACCATGGAAATCTGCAAATGCTATAAATCAAAGCCTAATTTATTGTTTTATCTATTCTTTGTACTTAAACTGATGGAGTAAATGTTAATAATGCAGATTAAACTTAAAAGTGTTAAAACAGTTCCTTTGTGACTAGCACAAAAAATTGAGAAAATATTCTTCCAGTATTTGAAGCAATTAATCTGATTCAGTAGAGAAATCACTGATGTCATCAATGCATGAGTCAAGTTCTGACATAAGTACTCATTGTTTTACTTTCTTCTTACTCTTTTTTTTTTTTTGAGACAGAGTCTCACTCTGTTGCCCAAGCTAGAGTGAGTGCCATGGCGTTAGCCTAGCTCACAGCAACCTCAAACTCCTGGGCTCAAGCGATCCT
>NW_012149507.1:4472106-4479528 GCF_000956105.1 Propithecus coquereli
TGTTTATTTTTTGGTGATCTAACTGGCATCTGATTCTCCAAAGCAAAAATAATAAGCAATTTTTAAATAAGTATGTACAAATGTTTTGTATATTATATACTTATCCAGTTGCTGATCCTATGAGGGAGAATGCAGTGTATTTGAAAGTTAAGCCAAACAACAGAAAAGCAATTTGACTCTTAACATTGACTCTTAACAGAAAAATAAACTATAAACATTTCTAAATAATTAGCAAAAATCATTTAGAAAACTGGGTATCTTCTAAGAATTATGTTATATCTTTATTATCATCACTTGGTTTTTTTGTCTTTTTAATTTAAAATACTAATTCTGGCTCAAGGGGAGAAATCAGAAATGAATTCATACTGTTTTAAAAGTATAATGACCCAAGAGGTTTGACAAACTAACCAATGATAATTTTCAGGTCATAATGAACTCACCTATTTTGTCTTATGGTTTCTCTTCTCATTCTTTTAGGAGGAACTGGACAATCTGCCACCTCAACCTTTGCTGAATGACGCAATGAGTCATTACTCTTACGTGTGGGAGTCATACCTGCAAAGATGGAAAATGTAGAAGGTTAACCTTAAAATAAAAATATTGGAATTATTATATGAAAGAAAAGCAAATACATCTTAATTTATAGAGAAAGAATTAAGAAATAATACTGAGAATGCCTCTTATTACTCCTGATGAGAGAAGAGTTTATAACCATTTATTGGATGACTTAGAGGTTAAGAGTTTCTGTTGACTTAAGTTCTGGATCATTTGCATTCTTTTTTCTTGCAGTTGGACTCTTTCTCTCTCTTAACATAAATATTTATCTCCATACAAAGAATGTATAAGTTAACAAAAAGTAAACACCTAGTTTTTGCTCTATTAGTTTCAGATTTTTCTCTTGTTCATCAAGTTCTTGCTTTTTTTGCTTCATATCTGGAGTACGAAGGTACTCTAATTGATTATTAAGGTCCTTATTCACAGCATCCAGCTTGCACAGAGCAGAACGATACTGTTGAAGAAGATCTGTAAAGAAACCAAAGACATTAGATGGAATCACTGATCTCATATCAAACTCATGTTTTAGGAAAAAGAATTAGCAACACTGGATTACTGTGTTATAATGACACGTGGGAACTACTCTTAAAGCCATAAAACATTCAATGTAAACAAATGAAATAGAAAAGCATAATTTAGAACCCAGCACCAAAATGTTAAACTTTAATTTTCTTTGATTGTGTGACTTTAGTTTATTTGTGTCAGGAAAGTGTTTTCTACATAAAAGTGCTCTATCAACTGGATTGCTCTCTCAGGTCAATGTTTACATGCTGTCTGATATTCAGTATTTTGAGGGGAAGGTTTCTTTTTCTTTTTTTTTTTTTTGAGAGAGGGTCTCACTCTGTCACCCTGACTAGAATGCAGTGGCACCATCATAGCTCACAGCAACTTCAAGCTCCTGGGCTCAAGCGATCCTCCTGCTCCAGTCTCCCAAGTAGCTGGGACTACAGGAATGTGCCACCATACCTGGCTAATTTTTCTATTTTTTGTAGAGATAGGGTTTTGCTATGTTGCTCAGGCTGGTGTTGAACTCTTGGGCTCAAGTGATCCTCCTGCTTGCACCTCCCAAAGTGCTGGGTAGGTATGGGAGCCACTGGGTCCAGACTGATTTTCAGTATTCAACCCAATTCCACATGGACAAATTTGGCCAGGAGAGGGAAAATGCATTAAATATTGCACTGTTTGAAAATTACTGCTTCTCAAATGAAACCTGGTAAGTAACAGGGGGTTTCTAATAAAAACATTTATAAATGTAACTGTGACATGGATTATGCTGTGGTTAAAAGTTGGCAGCAATGCAACTTATTAATTGTTCTCATTCTTTGTATAGTGAAAAAAAAGAAGGAATACCACTGCTTCCGACAGACATAGCTACTATATTAAATACAGAATATTCTTTCAAAAACACACTTAGTAAAATACTTAACTTTCAAAATACTTAGTTTTCCTTAAATTATTTTGACTAAAAATGTATTACATTATTCAGGTTTGAGATTATTGCTGGTCTGCATGATTTACTAGACACTAATATTTTTGTTGTTTTTTAAAGACACAGTCTTACTCTGATACCTGGGCTAGAATGCAGTGGCATCATCATAGCTCACTGCAACCTCAAACTCCTGGGCTGAAGTGATCCTCCCACATTAGCCTCCCAAAGTGCTGTGATTACAGGCATTGAGCCACCACGACTGGCCTTAGACACAAAATATTAAATAGTGACTACAATCTAGCGGTTAGTAAACTATTGTCCCTGGGCCAAGAATGGTTTATCCAGTTCTAAATGGTTACATTTTAAATGGTTATATTAAATACCTTCACAGTAATAATATCCTTGACTTGGCCATCAAATCCCCAAATATTTATTATCTAGTCCTTCAATATGCCAGACACACACAAAGATGGTCAATATTCACAGGAATGAACACATAAACAGACATTTAACAAACATATACGGTAGTTTACACATAAAATTGTGAAAGAGGCTGCTCCTGGTGGCTGACGCCTGTAATCTCAGCACGCTGGAAGGCTGAGCTGGGAGGATTGCTTGAGGCCAGAAGTTTGAGACCAGCCTAGGGGCAACACACAGTGAGACCCTGTGTCTAAAAAAAAATTTAAAAAATCAGTAGGTCATGATGGCACACACCCACAGTCCCAGCTACTTGGGAGGCTAACAGTGTAGGATTGTTTGAGCCCACCAGGCGTTCAAGATTGCAGTCAGCTATGATCGCACCACTATACTCCAGCCTGGGTGACAGTAAGACTCGGTCTCTAAAACAAAAAATAAATAAAACTGTGGAAGGAATTATTTAAGAGTACAGAGTATATTAGATGTAACACAAGTTATTCTATATTTTAAGGGTCAAGAGTAGTATTTTAAAAAGAAAAGTATCCAACATTCTAGAAATCTACATATAGAACGAGTGCACAAATACACATGCACACACACCTGTGTGTGCTTGTGAACGTATTCATATATTTAAATACAAATTCTGTATTTGTAACTAAGTGTTGATAAGGCCCTCATGTTCCTTATTCTTTGTGATTTACTGGGAACGTCAGGAAAAAAGTTTTTGGGAAAAAGATTGGTTTTCTGGTCTGACAGTACTTCTAATTTCACATTAATGTTTTCTAAGTACATAAAATTATACTTATTTTGTATGCAAGGTTACAATCTTATGTCCAAACTAAAATGTGACGTTGCCCTTACACAAAAGACAATACATAAAAACTGAGGTTATCCAGGGTTGAAATCCTATTTCTTAATATAATAAATTAGTTATGAGATTCTTTTACCTTTTATTTATTTATTCTTAAAAAACCATTCAGACTACATCCTCAACCTCTTTCCCTCAAAGGGAAAGAACGATCAACAGCAAATGGCAGTTACAGCAAAGCAACACCAAGAGCCGCCTTTGCACTCAGGAGAGAACGCTGTGCCTCCTCCTGGTTTCCCGGGCTTTACATGTTCAGAGAAAATTCTCTAGTAATGAACTCTAGAAATGATCCCTGAAAGTACAATCTTCTTTTACGTTGTATTTTTTTATTTTATTTTATTTTTTTTTGAGACAGTGTCTCACTGTGTTGCCTGGGCTAGAGTGCTGTGGCGTCATCCTAGCTCACAGCAACCTCAAACTTCTGGGCTCAAGCGACCCTCCTGCCTCAGCCTCCCGAGTAGCTGGGACTACAGGCATGCACCACCATGCCCGGCTAATTTTTTCTATATATTTTTAGTTGTCCGATTAATTTTTTTCTATTTTTAGTAGAGACGGGGTCTCGCTCTTGCTCACACTGGTTTCAAACTCCTGAGCTCAAACAATCCGCCTGCCTCGGCCTCCCAGAGTGCTAGGATTACAGGCGTGAGCCACCGCGCCTGGCCTTCTTTTACCTTTTAAATATTCAAGAAATGAGCATATTCAAAAGTTTTAATAGAACATTAATCTTGTTATTTATAAGCAGAAAGATGGGATATTAAATATTTCCCACTAAATTCAGCACATTTTATGAATAAGGTTCAGTTTATGCTTAAGATGGACAACAGAAGCTTCATAGGCCTTATCAACCCCCAATTTTTTGTATACGAAATGTAACTTCATGGTGTCTATAAGTCTTACGTAACTCATCAATAGAATTTGTCAGAAAGAAAATTTTAAAAATCACATTTAATTATTAAAAATGATTTTAGAGCTCTTACACATTTTCTGAAAATTTCACTCATCTGAAAAAAACTGATGAAGCTTTACTGTGATGTAAACAGCAAAATATTTTTAAAAATTATTTTATGTAACAGGAAGAAAGCCTAAATTATTATACAATGCATTCATTTCTATATGACATATATTAAGATAGATTATTTCAATGTATTCAGGAAAATGACCATGCAAGTAAAGCTACCAAAATAACACAAAAGGATCTAAAGGGCTGTTATTAAGTGAGTGTTTAAGGACTGCCCAAACACAGGTTGCTTTAAAAGGCTAAAGCAATTTTCTCACCACTGGAAGATTTAAGCAGTTAGATGAGTAGGTAGACTTTCCTAAATAACATTTAGCTCTCTTCAAACTCCGTGCTTCACATGATTGTAAGAACTTTGTTGGCAAATAAGTGATAAGCACTTATGACTGGGAAAAAATTATGTGGAAAAATACACCAGAATCTCTGCTTTGACTTGCTTCAAATAAACCACCCAGGAAGAAGAGGACAGAGGCAAGTTGTGAGGATGGGTATACATGAAACAAGATTGGCTGTTTTCATAATCAAAGCTGGGCTACAGGTCCATGGGAGTTCATCATACTGCTCTATTTCCATAAAAACAAAACACCCTTTCCCTGAAAGCGACAGCATTTAAATAATCTTAGTGACTACTTATAAAAATATTAAGAATGGCTTTACTTAAAAATAAAAACACCAATAAGTGGACTGTAATAATTGAGAACTTAATATTAGAACTAACAAATTAAGCATAATACAATAAACAATAAGCAATGTCTATCCTGGCCAGACATATAATACTCGAGAATATATGAACATAATTAAAAGGTTAATAATTTTGATGATGTCATGATTATAAACTATATATTACAGTAGTACCTCCTTATCCTCGGAGGATATGTTCCAAGACTCCCGGTGGATACCTGAAACCACGGTTACTACCTACCCTATATTGTCATGCGTTGCTTAATGAATGGGGATATGTTCTGAGAAATGCTTCACTAGGCTATTTTGTCATTGTGCAAATATCACAGAGTGTACTTAAACAAACCTACATAGTATAGCCTACTACACACCCAGGCTATATGGTATATCCTATTGCTCCTAGGCTACAAACCTGTACAGCATGTTACTGTCCTGAATACTGTAGGCAACTGAACACAATGGTAAGTATTTGTGTATCGAAACATAGAAAAAGTAATGCCTTGTTGGCTTGTGCTATGATGTTAGACAGGTATGTCACCGACCAAAATGTCATTATGCAATGCATGACCATACTGTTTTTTTTCTTAAAGTAAATTTTATTTTTTAAGAAATAGTCTCAACTATATGAATTCTTTCATACTTCACTGGTAAAGTTTAAAGGAGTAAATAATGGGGAATGTTTGGGAATATCTTAGCTCCTTTTCAATAAGTATAGTTTCAGATTTTAGAATTTAACAAATATTTTGGAATATTATTATAATGTTAAACTATGAGCTCTGACTATTGTTTCATCTTTAGGGTGGTTCCTTTCTGGCCTTGGATGGTTTTCTCACATACATGCACTAATCAGTACTCAGCTGAATATTGGAGGGAGACTTGGGGGTGGAGGTGAGGGTGGGTAAGAGAGGGGAATTTCTCCTAGGAGTGGTGGGAGCCTTCTATAGACTGTGACCCCTTGCTTCTAGCCAGCCGATATAACTGTCTCTACACGTCTGTGCTCTTAAGTACATATACCTAGCAGGAAGCCCCCTCTAAGTCATTACTTTAGAGCCTATTTGCTCTTAAATTTATATAGTTCTACTATACTTGGCTATCTGCTTTCCCAACACAGAGCCGTTTGTTATTGTTAACTTTCTTTTAATTGTAGCCACCACGCCCAGCTAATTTTTCTATTTTTAGTAGAGACAGGGTCTAGCTCTTGCTCAGGCTGGTCTCAAACTCCTGAGCTCAAGAGATCCTCCTGCCTCTGCCTTCCAAAGTGTTAGGATAGAAATTGTTATTTAAGTACTTATTCAACTTACCTATTTGTTTCCCTATGATCAGGCACTGTTTTGGTACTGGAGCTCCAAATACCATTCCTCGAAGTTTATCCATTGGAGGAGCTTTATTCTGAAGGCCCCCAAACTTTCCATTACTTCGAATTCGATCTCCATCTCTGGTCAGCAGTGTAGGACAGTGGGCAATTTTAACAACCTATTATAAGAAAATGAATATTAAGTAGAGAGCAGCTTGTTTCGATTGCTCTAAGAAAGGAGAAAACATTTAAGGCTTTTGAGATTAGAAATGACATGATCATGGCAGTATTTTCACAAAATTAATAACTAGTGATGTGTAAGACAAACTAGAGGGAAAAATCCAGAGACAGGCAGATGAATTAGACTGCTTTTCAAATGTTAGCCTAAACTAAAATAGTAACAATGCAAATAGAAAAAAGCGAAATTGATGGCTTGATTGATAAGAAGACAGAAGAGGACAAGCCAGAGAGCTCTGTGTTTCTGAACCCATGGCAGTAAGTATCAAGGCAGCATCGCCAAGCCAGTTTAGATATAAGATTTTTAGATGGCTAAAGGATTGCAAAATGATAATATTACATCGAAGAAAATACAGACTGAAAAGTATAGGGCTGAATTTCCCAAGAACAATACTGCAGTTTCATTTATAGGAAGAAAAAGAGCTAATAATTTGAGAGTTGGGGGAAGAAGAATCATGCAGAAAAACTGAAGTCAAGAAAAGGGAAGGAAGAAGTAATTGTCAAGAATTAAATTCTTCAGAGAAGTCAGAATAAAAGAAAAACACTGGATTTAGTATTTCATGATCTGTAAGAATGGTCTTGCAAAAAAGGTCTAGGAAATATAAAAAAATAAAAGTTAAACTTCGCTGGTAACCAGAGAAGTGGAATTCCAGTCAGATATTTTCACTATTCAAAATGTTAAAACACATGCACACAGAATTTTGGAGGGCGCTATGGAGAAAGAGCCTTCTTGTACACATCTGCTCTGGGACAGCCATTCTCAAAGAAAATGTGATAAGTGTTACAAAGTTTAACATTCTGCACCACCTAGCAATTCTACTCCTAAGAATTTAATCTGAAAAAATAATCACAGATGTGGACAACGTGCACTGAAACATTGTTTTAATAATGAAAAACAGTAAACTTACAATGTCTTAATAAGTTAT
>NW_012149507.1:4480842-4488833 GCF_000956105.1 Propithecus coquereli
AACTCCTGAGCTCAAACAATCCGCCCGCCTCGGCCTCCCAGAGTGCTAGGATTACAGGCGTGAGCCACCGCGCCCGGCCTATAACATTTTTTGAAGCTAGTATCGGTATCTTTCATGAGCTTTAAGTTTTAAGCTATTAGTTCTTCAAATATTGCCTATGATCCTTTTCTCTTTCCCTGTTTAGACTTTAGATTTTCTCATTCTATGCCTCATGTCTCTTCAACCTTTTTCTCTTTCTCTCTGAGTTGCAGTCTGAATATTTTCTCTGATCCACTTTCCAATTTACTAATTATCTCTTAAGATGTTAAACCTGCCCAGTTAGTACTTGATTTCTATAGTATCTTTTTATTTTTAGAAGCTGTATTTAATTTTTTTCAAGTTGACTTGTTCTTTTATCATTTTCAACACTTTCATATCTTAAACTATATTAATCACATTTTAAATATTTGCTCTCATTGTCAATATGGAAATTATTTCAGTTCTAAGATAAAGGTGAATTCTTCCAGAAAGAACCTGTGTTTGTTTTGATCAAATATGTAAGGATGCTACCAGTCCAGCACCACATCAAACCAAATGTTCACCTTGAGGTTTTTCAGAACATCCAAGTAGTATGAATGCAGGTTGCGAACAGAAGGGGCCAATTTGTTTATGCTGATGAATTCTCTAGAAAAGTGTTTTATTTTTTCTTTTCCACTTGTTGCCAAGGTCCAAGAGATGCAAATTTTTAGCAGTCCCCAGAAGCAGCCAGAGTTGAGATGGAGGTAGCTGGTTTATTTCTTTGTTCACTTTACACTAAATTTTAGCCCATTGTGGGGTGGGGGATGGTGGGGTGGGGTCCTAGCTATCAGATTCCCCATGTTGGTTAGAGCTCCGGGTTTTGTCTCCTACCCTTAAATCCCTCAAGAGATTGAAAATTGATACTCAGGTTAAATTAGTTTGGCAAACGTTCTCAAGGCAAAAATCTGCCTTTAGTGTTCTTTATCTCGATGGGTTCCCATTTCCACTTAAAATCCTTACTTTCTTGCAAGGTCAGTAAGATAGATATCTGAAATAACATTTTAGTGATCTCAGCTGGAGTTTCCTATGGTTGATCTGTCTAGTTCATCTTTGTATAATCCCCAGTGCACTGTGCTTAGTGGTGTGTTGGAGTCAGCTTGTACTGGGGGTCACAAAAACCAGGTCTCCCAAACATTGTATTCAATGACTTCATACAGGCAGTGGGAAATCAGCCATGATGAGTATTTACACCAAGGAAACTGGCAAAAGCTACAAATCAAGGACCCCCACACCTCCTCCCCAGAGAGCTGGTTGTTCAACATTTAATAGCACAACATTGTGTCTCACACACAGTAAGTATCCAAATATCTGACTGAACTACGTAGTCTTCTGGTCATCATCCTATTTCTTAATTCTATACTCACTGGTAAGCTTCTCATCTCCAAACCAATTCTATGTTATCATAGCATTTAACGGGTATGATTTCTATGCCATAATGCAGGACACATAAACACACTTAGCACCAACAGAATATAGTAGCCCTCCCATCTAAAGTCACTTTCTGGTACAGTATTATTATATCTATTATTAGGCTCACAAGGAAACATTCATGAAGATGCCAAACACTATTCCCCAATTAGCTGTATGATATTCAATAAAAGCACTAATTTGGCTTTCTTAAATTAGTGAAGAATTTATTACTGTTTCTTAACTAAGCCCAAAGACAAACTGCTCTAAAGAATTCAGTTCTAGTTCTGATATGAATTACTACTGTGACCTGGAAAAAATCCATTATTTATTGTTTTTTCTTTAATTTTTATTTTTTTAGAGATGAAATATATTGCTATATTGCCAGGCTAGAGTGCAGTGGTTAATCTCAGGTGTGATCATGGCTCAAGTGATCCTCCTGCATCAGCCCCTGGAGTAGCTGCGACTACAGGCAGGCACCACCGCACCACCCAGCTCTCCATTATTTGTTTTGAGCTTAAGGTTTCTCATCTATAAAGTGAGAGAGGATGAACCTGAAAGTCACCATGATTCCAGAATACACTATTTACAAATACTGGCTAAGATCAAGTCTAGTGCATTGCCAGTAAAATGTACCCTGAGGGTCAAAATCAAGTCAAGGATGTTGCTTTGTTAAGACCTGAGAAACATTTAAAGTACTGCTCTCCTAGATCCCTTTAGCTAGACAAAAGGGCTTCTAAAACTCTTAACAGCATTTATTCTACCCTATCTCACTCTGGTGGATGAGGATAATAACCCCCAAAGTTAACCCCAACTGAGCCCCTGGCCAATGCCAGGTGACTTGCCCAATGGCAACCAGCACGAACTGCTAGCTATGTAAGGGAGGTATTTTGGAGCTGCGATCAACCCAGTGCAACTAGCTAATATTGCAACTAGCTAACATCACTTGGAGAAATCCACAGACAAAAGAGAACTAATACACTGTTATTTAAACCCACTAAACTTTTGGATTGTTTGTTATGTAGCAATAAACAACTGAAAAATTTATATTGCCAAACTATCCTCCAAAGTGCTATAGGCTGAATTGTGTTCCCCCCAAATCTGTATATTAAAGTCCTAACCCTCAGTATCTCAGAATGTGACCTTATTTGGAGACAGGGTATTTACAGAGATAATCAAGTTAAAGTGAGGCCATTGTGGTGGGCCCTAATCCAATATGACTGGTATCCTTATAACAACGGGGAAATTTGGACACAGTCACACATAGATGTGAAGAGACAGAGGGAGAAGACAGCCATTTACAAGGCACGAAGAAAGGCCTGGAATGGACCCTTCACTCAGTCGTTAGAAGAAACCAACCCAGCTAATGCCTTGAATTTGGACTTCCAGCCTCCAGAATTATGAGACAATAAATTTCAGCCTGATGCAGTGGCTCATGCCTGTAATCCCAGCACTTTGGGAGGCCAAAGAGGAGGACTGCTTGAGACCAGGAGTTCAAGACTAGCCTGAGCAACATACCAAGATCCCGTCTCTGCAAAACATAAAAAAATTGGCTGGGCGTGGTGGCATGTGCCTACAGTCCCAGCTACTCAGGAGGCTCAGGCAGGAGGATCACTTTAATCCAGGAGTTTGAGGTTCTGGTGAGCTATGATGATGACACTGCACTTTAGCCTGCGCAGCAGAGTGAGACCCAGTCAAAAAAAAAAAAAAAAATTCTATTAAGCCACTCAGTCTGTGATACTGTGTAATGGCAGCCCTAGCAAACTAATACAAAAAGTTACATCAAATTATACTTCCACCAAAATTATCTGAGAGTACTCTTTTTCCAATACTATCCTCGATAACAGATACCGTTTTGAGTCTTAGACAATTTCATAGCCCACAAACACATCTCATTTTAATTTGCATTTTGGCCTACTCATTCATATATTTTGCCTAATTTTAGGTTGCTTATTGATTTGCAAGATTTACATTGGTTTTGACAGGGCTACTTAGTCATCTTATACATGTATCATCAAAAGGAATGATTTCTATATATGGCGCTAATATATTAAATTTTTAAAATACATGTTAGAATTGGAGCCTATAAATTAAAAATGAAATCAAATACATACCTCTTTTCTATAATGATTGGCTGCATCCAGATTATCCAAAATAATTGTGTCTCCTAACAGCATACCAAATACTTAAAAAAAAAAAAAAAAAGATTTTGAAAGTTGTATTTTCTTTGGTTGTATTAAAATTTAACACACACTGCAAATCTTTCTTTGATAAATAATGCTAACACTACAATTTTATTCAACCTTCCTCTAATAGAAAAAAATGGAATATTAATAAAAATATCACTTATAAGCTACAATAAAACATTAACTTTCATAATCAGTAATTTATAGATCTGTATCACAAATGCAACACCTGTACAAAATAAAGCCATCATAACATCTGTTTACCTGTTTCACAATGTTCTATATTATCTGGAAATGTTAACAAATCTCGAGCGAAGACTGGATCTCCAATGGGCTTAAAATACAATTTTCCATTTCGGAAATGAGGTAGAGGTCTAAATGAAACGAAATTTTAAAAAGGTATTAAACGAAGCACATATAACCTTTTAATTTTAAAAAATATGAAAAACATATGAATATACTCTATATCATTCTGATCATATAATCAACTCCCAAATTCACAAGTGCTACTCCTAAATGATTAGCTATTATGCTCTTAGAAACAAAAATATTTACCATATAAAAATATCTGCTTGATTTTATCTTACTGCTACCTTCAATTAGTTTGTAATAACAGTATAAGCCATCTGTAGTTTAGTTTGACAAGGAAAGGAGAAAAGCAGCCTCTAACGCTGGTCCTAGACGAGGATGCCAATGATATGTTCATGTGTTCATTTTTTCTAACCTTTTCCAATCTGGAAGAGTCTTCTTATAAATAGAATCAAGGGGCAACACTTGCTGACGACCTTGGGTTTCATCGTAGATACGACGTGCAGCATCAGTGGTCAGGGTGACTACACAGTCCATGTCACTTGCCAGATGCCAGGAAATAACCATTGCAGCTCTGTCATCTTCGATTTGTGCTAGATGTGCAATCTATAATACATTTTAATAAAATTAAGTAAAAAATTTAAAAATATATATATAAAAATTTGATAAATACTTTAAAAGCCCAAGTCTAAATAACAAAAACACTTTTCTGAAACACTAACATGAATTACAAATAAATTCTCAAGTTGTGAAAACTTATTGACTTGAATATATTAAATTGTCTATTAGGCTGTTACATATTGAAAAAATTTTCCAGATTAAATTCCAGTAAATGTGTAAATAGGCAAGTAAAAATATTAGGAATTTTATCAGCTAACTGAAGATATGTTTTTTTCACATTTTAGTATCTCTATAAAAACGGGACGTGTCTTATTAGTAAAATAACCATAAAATATATTTAAATAATTATACATAAAATCATTGCAGTTTTA
Organism: Propithecus coquereli; assembly: GCF_000956105.1. Classification (NCBI taxonomy): domain Eukaryota; kingdom Metazoa; phylum Chordata; class Mammalia; order Primates; family Indriidae; genus Propithecus; species Propithecus coquereli. The sequence continues at coordinate 4,485,794 of NW_012149507.1, forward strand.
AGATTCAATTAAACGTAAAATATAGTTATAGTTAATGTACCCCTCCCTTCTAAGTAGATATTTTACTTCAGTATTATAGTATTTCTTTCAGAAAACAAATCTAAATGTCACAAATGAGAATTGTTTCTTCTGTTTCTGCTTATAGGAACATTTCTTTGGAGCTTAGGATAAATAATTACACTCCTATTTACAAATTCTTGCTTCAGTCACAAACACTCCTGCTTAAAGTCCACTAAGGTTGGAATACTGCGGCCAGTATCAAAATTCCACTCATCATGCTCGTATGGTCATATCTACCCTTTATTCTTACCTGGTCTGGTAGCGCAAACCTACCTTAGCAATAAGACATGTAAGTGAAGATGAAAAAAATGTTCTAGTCAATGTAGAAAGAATTACTAGAGGAAAATCAAATGTAAGCAGAAGAAATAGTTCTTATTTGTGATATTTAGATATGTTTTCTGAAAGAAATACTATAATATTGAGGTAAATCTATTTAGAAGGACATATTAATGATATTTATGTCTAACTGAATAAAAAAATCTTAAAACTGCTGCAAATTCCTCCTCATTTAGGGATGGGGATTTCCAGATATTTTGGAACTGAGGAGGAAAAGACTAAAATATCCAAGTTAATTGAGATATTCATGATGTTAAAACTAAATACATTGTAAGGTTTGGGGGGAAAATCTCCCCTTGTTCCTATTATAGTTCCATGATTACTTATTCTAGTTTTAGGATAAATGACTGGAAGAATTTTTTATAAAGGAAGCAAGGGAGAAGATTAAGGATGATTTGGAGGGACTGGAAAGTTTTCTCTTACTGGTCAAGATAGAATCTGTACTTCTCAAGAGACAGGAGAAACTATACAAAATGAAATTTCAAAGATTTCCCCAGATTTTCAAGATATGTAATGAGACATATTTGAACAAGAGACTTAAAAATATTTCTCTTGCTAAAATTTATTTTATACATTGGTAAAAATCTTACATATTGTGTAAGAATTTTGTATTGGATGGATCATTAAAATGTGGAAACCAGACTATCTATAGTTATCTACATGCTTAGACTCATAGGACTTCTTTTTTCTAAAAATTGGTTCTGAGGAATAACAATTTAAAACAATATATATTAACATACTGTTTTCTAACTTATGAATTTACACCCTTAATTTTTCAATTTGCAGATCTGGGGTTTGGGTAATAATATGATATGGTTTTGGTAGTAAACACTGTTACACATCACCTCCTATTTTCAGTGTGCAGTTCAGTATATAAAAACAACTACCATGGGCTTTGGAGTCATAGAGACCTTGATTTGCATTTAAGCTCTGCCTCTAACTATATCTTAGCAAATTATTGAAGTTCCAGCAACTTCAATTTCCTCACATAAAAATGAGAAATACTACAAAGAGTTCATACAGTGGATATGAAAGTAGAATGATGTATTAATACATAAACAATAAGTACAGACTATGGAGTCAGACTGTCTGGGGTTTGAGTCCTGGCTTTGCCACTTGCTAGCTGTGTAAGCTTGAGCAAGTTATTTAATCTCTGTACCTCAGTTTCAGTTTAACTTTAAAATGGGGGTAAAAGCAATTAAGATGAGACGCATATTAAATGGAAAAGTTAACAGGTGAAACATACACATATACCACAAACCTTAACAGGATTAAAAACCGAAGATGCTACAGAAAAAATGCAGATGATAAAATATGTACAGAGAAGAAGTGAAACTTAGCTAAAGAACTTACTAATAATTGCAAATATTAACAGAATTTGACCCAGAAAAAATATAAAATAGAATGTTCACCATTGAATAATGGCAGGACAGAATGAAAATATAACTCATTTAACATAAGTAAAAACAAACAGGGCAAGGACAGCAGCAATAGAGAAAGAAGAATGGCATTCTCCCTCAGCAGCAAATACGTGTAATAAGTTTTTTGTTTGTTGTTGCTTTTTCTTAAAGTTCTAGAGGCATTCCACAATTCATTCTCTAACATTAGACTCAGAACCCAGAAGAATGCTGATATTTTTCTCTCTTCTGTTGTCTCCCTTCAGTCACCTATAATGGTGCTGGCTCCCTATAAAGCTGTATGACATGGAAGCATCTCTAAGTAGACAACGAGCCTTGAACTAAGACATGTTAACAACTTCTGCCATAGCCTTCAATAGCAGTATTATAAATTTCAGTTTTAAACTCTGCCAAATCCCGATTATGGTCATAAGAGCAGGTAATTTATTGGAAAAAAATTACAAAGGAGCTGACACTCTTATGTCACATTTGGACAACACATTTTAAACAAAATAAAACAAGATAATAAAGTACACTGCCTGTTAAAAGGCTTAAACACAAACCTTTCCCAAAATATCTCCAGTGCCTTTAGTATAGTTTGGAAGAGTACATGATCTTCTAGGTTTTTTCTTTAGTTCATCCTGTTCTGATAGCTTTCTTTTCAAAAGTGCTTCAATGTGTGGCATCTGTAATTTATAAACAAAAATTACCTACAAGGCCAATTACTCTTGTACCAGGAAGCCCATAATGACATCAGACAAAAATCAGCAATTTGGATAACTCAAGAACATGATATAAATAAGCATCACTTAAAAAAACTATGGTTACAGTAATATAGAGCTCTCACTTCAATGATCTCTTTTAATCTTAGTTAAGAAATACACTACCTATAATAGGACTTCTTTTTGAAACTGAATTACACATATAGAAGAATGCAGGTTTAGAAAAAAAATCTACATTGCTTTTTATTACTTTCTCTTATTTTGTTTACCATCATGTATATTGGTTATGCAGCCTCAATTGAATACTTCAGCTGCTGTATCATAACTACATTTGTTGGTGTTATTACATTAAAAATACAAACTGCAATTTATTTGAAAAGAGAACTCATCATTTTGCCCTTTAAATGTCTAGTAAGTGACTACACTATAATACATGTCTTTCTATCCCTAAAACAACAGTGCCCACAGAATTCCTAATAAAACATGAATGATAAAAAAATTGTACAAGAGAATTCAATAAAAAAA
>NW_012149507.1:4490040-4494392 GCF_000956105.1 Propithecus coquereli
CCCAGCTACTTGGGAGGCTGAGGCAGGAGGACTGCTTGAGCCCAGGAGTTTGAGGTTGCTGCGAGCTAGGCTGACGCCATGGCACTCACTCTAGCCAGGGCAACAGAGTGAGACTCTGTCTCAAAACAAACAAACAAACAAACAAAAAAAAAACTATCAAATGACAAATAACATAAGCCATCATTACTACCTTTCTTCAGTGTTCTGCATTTTACTTGCAGTCCAGGAAAGCAGATACATGTTTGTGTACCATGGTCTTTACCTTCTGCCTCACTATTCCCTGAAGCATAATTTTACAAGGCCTCTGAATACAAAATAACTTACATTTCATTTCATCAAGAAGCTGTTGATTGGCTTCAAATAAACCTCTATATGCAAAAATAGATTTAGATAATTGGTCCTTTTCTTTTGTAAGTGCTGCCATTTGTTGCTGCTTCTTAACATCTAAGAAAAAAAATACAGATAATTTAAAAATACAGATAATTTAAAAATTGTGACTTTTCTAAAACATGTCGTAACACAATTAGATAACAAACACGTTAATGAAAAGCAAACAAAGTTATCTGAAGTACCACTAACAACAGAGTTTAACCATTTATTTTCCTAGAAACTTACCATTATAAAACATAAATGGTAGGATATATGGCTCTAATGTTCTTGATAAAAGTGGTAGCCGAGGCTCAAATATAATAAAATATTCAGTACTATCTCTTCCAGGACTATTTTCTGCCAGCACTAGACTCTGTATAAATAAAAAAGCATAAAGAAAAAAAAAGATTTAAAAAGATATTTTTCAATCCATAAATGTTACATATCTCATTATGCATGCTCTGTTTTCAAATAAGTAGTGAATTTTCAAGGCAAAAGGCATAGGCTAATCCTTAGTATTTGGTCACCACCATCTAAGACTTAAAACTTTTTACCTTTCGGTATGGGTTTGATAGCCAAATAATCTTACCAACAGCTTATGCAAAAATTATATATAACAGAAAACTGGAAGAAAAATTATCCTTTCTTCCACACTAGAAGTATCAGTAGCTACTTATATCTCAACCTGCAAAATCTTCTTGATTCTAACCTTTAAACTGAAGCAGTGTGAAAGTTTATAATCACAAAGCCCAATGCTGAGTTTTAAGTTACGGCTGTTACTATGGAAGTAGACCCACCAGTCCCAGGTGACAGAACAAGAGATCTTGAAAAGCTCTAAAGATTTTTAATTTTTTTTTTCATTAATGCCCCCAAAACCCTTGTGAAATACTTTAGCTTAAGACCACAGCATATAAATAATGCAAATATATTTTTACCCCAAATGAGTTTTTCAGTTTTACAGGAAATAATAGATACTAGCTGATTTGTTTTTTAGACTACAACAACACAGACAAGTTAATTTTTAAAAATCTAAACCAATATGACACTGTAGGCCAAACCATAAAATTATAAATTATAGCTAACAATTCTTTTTTCCAAAGAATATAAAATACAAGCCCACCATTAAACCAATTCCCAGTCCCAGTTTGTGAAAGCTGTTTTCAATGGATTTATACAAATGTAAACAAATATAAAGAAAAATGTTTGTATTTTAAAAGTAACATACTTTATACTTTAGCAACTTGTTTTCAGCTCTCAATTTAATTTGTTGATCAATTCACGTGAATGTATAAACACCAATTTTAAAAATGTATGCATAATATAGATATACTACACTGTAATATCCATTCACTGAGTGGTGAACATTTATTATGTTTGAAAATTTTAAACAATTATCCATAACACAGCAAAGAATATATCTTTCATGTTTCTTTGTAAATGTGTTTTCTAGGATGAATAATGAGAAATATAATAACTAGTTAGAACAGTTTATTTTAATAGGTAAGTATCGAGTTTCCCTTCAAAAAAAGCTGTATCAAATTATCCTCTCACCAGCAGTGTATGAGAGTACCCAATTCCCCTGCTGCTGGCCAACACTTAATATCTTGTATTTTTTCCCAAAAAGAGGGACTGAAAAACAACCAGTCATTATTGCTTTAACTAGCATCTCCCAGAGTGGTACTTAGGTCATGCTTCTTATGGTGACAGATCATTTATATTTTCTCTTCCATTAATTGCCTGCTCATATTCTTTGCCCTTTTTTTTTTTTACTGTTTTTTTTATTTATTTTTTTTTTTGCTTATTGATTGCAAGAGTTCTTTAGGAGGTTTTTGTTTTGTTGAGACAGAGTCTCGCTCTGTCACCTTGACTAGAGTGTGGTGGCATCATCATAGCTCACTGCAACCTCAAACTCCCGGGCTCAAGCGATTCTACTGCCTCAGCCTCCTAAGTAACTGGTATTATAGGCACCTGGCTAATTTTTCTATTTTTTGTAGAGTTGGGGTCTTGCTCTTGCTCAGGCTGATCTTGAACTCCTGACCTCAAATGATCCTCCTGTCTCAGCCTAGGAGGTTTTAAAAATATGTTCACTATATCAATCCTGTATTATATGTATATACATATATAGTCATGCTTCTGTCAAAGGTGGACTGCATACAGGATGGTGGTCCCATAAAATTGTAATACTGTATTTTTACTGTATCTTTTCTATGTTTAGATATACAAATAGTTAACATTATGTCACCTACAATATTCCGTACAGTTATATACTGTATAGGTTTGTAGCCTAGGAGAAACAGGCTACAAACTATAGCCTAGGTGTACAGTCGGCTGTATCAGCTTGGTTTGTGTAAGCGCAATTTATGATGTCTGCACAACAATAAAATTACCTAATGATGCATTTCTCAGAAAATATCCCTGGTCCTTAAGTGATCTATGACTATATTTAGAGAAAATGCTACTTCTCCTCAATTTACTACCTTTAAATTTTTTTCCTTTTTCTATTATAGAATCAGGTAATAAACCTCTATGTATGCATCACCCGGTGTCAACAATTATTAAGACATTGTCACTGTTCTTTTTACTATGTTTAAGATATGCTTACAGTACATAAAGTTTAACTTTTAATGTAGTTAAATATAACCTTTTCCATTATGACATTATTTAGAGAGGCCTCTCCTATCTCAAAGTTTTATAGTTTGTAATTCCTGATGTGTAGCTATCATGAAAAAAGAATAAACAGAATAACAGAAATGAAGAGAAATTAAGAGTCAAAATTGAATCCAAGTAGAAATGGGAATCTGGCATACGAGAAACGGACAAATGCGTATCAGAATGAAACTTAAGACACTTCCTTCAGAAATTTCCAGATCATGTCAGCAAATAATGCAGAAAATTTGAATCACACACATTTGTAATTTGAGCAGTTACAAATTTAGATTAAACAAAGAAATGATGTGGAACATTTACAAATATTGGTTGTGCTTTGGGCCAGTGTTTCCTTAACTTCCCTAATGATAAAGAATCACCGGCTTGTTAAAAATCAGATTACAGATCCCTGCTCAAGATACACGAAATCAATATACAGGGCAGGAACTTCAGAGTTTTCTACTTATTCAGTGAGGTATTAGGGACCTCTAGTGGTAAGAGTAAATTTATATGCATGACGTGAAGAGTAGATTTTACATGCAGTTGCTGAGGAACTGCCAAATCACTGCCTTAACCTCAGAAGTATATACAGCAGGCTTAGCAATTTCAAATGACTATAGAGGGGCCAAGAAAATAGGACACAGGAAAATAGGAAACAGGAAAAGGGGGCTAGGTGTATTATTTCAACTCTAAACGTCAAGCACGTCTCCTCTGTTTTTCTACATGTGCCTTCGTTACCTAATTTAGGGTATGAGAAAATTTCACTTTACTTTCCACTATATTAAAAATAAAAGAACAAGTGTGAACATAAGTGGCAACTGACACTTGTCCTCGATGCCAAGAAATGAAAAGAAGTGGCATGGATGCAGGTGACTGCAAAACCTGCACTGAGAGGAGCAGTCACTGCTCAGTCCCCACATAAGGCTGGCATTAGAGAATCCTTGCTCTGTGTTGCCAGATCTTTAGATTTCTCCAAATAAATTAGAAATGCAGATTTTTTTAAAATGTAAAAACTCCAGAACTTTAAATGTTGGAAACTAATTAAAATGAAAATGCTATATTGGTCAATCATTGCCAGATAACTTACAAGTCTTATATGTTTGTTGTTGTTGTTGTTTGTTTTTTAACACACTGACTGCCACACCTGAAAAAAAATGTTTTTCCTTGTGGCCATGGTGTTTTACTATGAAAATAGAAGAACTTCAAAAACAATCCTTTCTAATCTAATTAAAAATTTGTTATTTTTAGGCCGGGTGCGGTGGCTCACGCCTGTAATCCTAGCACTCTGGGAGGCCGAGGCGGGTGGATCGCTCAAGGTCAGGAGTTCGAGACCAGCC
>NW_012149507.1:4494442-4495528 GCF_000956105.1 Propithecus coquereli
ACGAAAAAACTGCATCCATTTCTGATAGCCCCCAAAATATAGATTTTGAAAAATATTTTGAATTTTTTCTTTTTTTCCTTTTAATGCCTGATACTAAAATGAAAATTGACAGTTGACTAATTTACAAATTGAAAATTAAACTATAAATCTTAAGGCTCAATTCAAATACACAAAAATGAGAAACAAAATTAATGCAACTAAGGGAGATATTATGATATCATACTGCAAACTCCTAGTAATCCTGGATATGTTACTTAATCTTTATCCTCATAACTATACATAATTTATACATAACTGTATAAGGTTATTCTTAGAACAAATTAAGACTTTATAAAAACAATGTTTAGTGCTGCACAAATGATATATTATCTGATTACTAGACTTAGTTCCTATTATACTCTAAATATCCTTGCTCTTGTACAGATATATAAAACTGAGTACTCTGTGGCAAGTACTAAGTATTTGTCAGTTAACCGATCAAAATTTTAACTAACACATGTAACTAACACAAAATGTAACTAACACAAAAGCAAAAACCATAGCAAAAAAATCTGACAAATGAAAAGGTAAAAGATGATAGAGCACAACTCAACAATGCCTTGTCTTTTAACTGCATATAAAATTATTAAAAATTTCAGCAAACATTCTATTGATTGACTCAAGAATAAGTTACATCTTTCAATATCACTGTGTGCTGCCCTATATATACCTCCATGGTGTGACATACTGCAGATATTTTTAGTAAAGTACACACAGTACATGAGCCAAATAAACAATTACATTACCCATTACTCCCTCAGTGATAATGTCATCCAATATCTTTTGCCAGAAACTGGAGCTAGATACAAACATTATTATGTCAGTAAGCCTTAAATTTTCCACAGATTCAGATTTCTAACAGAAAATCTCAAATTTTTGTAGGTAAGCAAAATAAAAATTTATTTAAAATGAGGAATACCTCATCTTAAAAACTATCAAATGAGGCCAGGCAGGTGGATCACTCAAGGTCAGGAGTTCGAGACCAGCCTGAGCAAGAGCGAGACCCTGTCTCTACTAAAAGTAGAAAGAAATTATCTGGACAACTAA
>NW_012149507.1:4506973-4529252 GCF_000956105.1 Propithecus coquereli
GAGGCCCCAGGCTCAAAACTAGCATGAGTTAAAAACACTCAAATACAGTTAATGTGTTAAATAGAGACAAGATCTGTTGTCCAGGCTGGAGTGCAGTGGTGCAATCATAGCTTACTGTAACCTTGAGCTTCTGGGCTCAGGCAATCCTCTCACCACAGCCTCCCATGTAGCTTGGACTACAGGTGCATGCCACCACGCCCCTTTTTTTGTTTTTTTTTTGCAGGGGGTAGAGGTGGGTCTCTCTCTTACTCCAGCTGGTCTCAAACTCCTGGCCTCAAGCGACCCTCCTATTTCGGCCTCCCAAAATGCTGGAATTACAGGCATATACCACCATATTTAATGGGCGATTGACAAGTCTTTAGGCCAGATGCAGCTGGCAGGCTCTCAGTTTATAAGCCTGTTATTAAAACAATGTGATATTATCAATGGATTATATACAAAATGAACAACAAAAATATAAGAAAAGTTAACATTTCAAATTTATTAGTACAGAAAGAATTATTCAATAAGGATACCAACAAAGTTAGTTAACGAATTTGAAAAGGGTCAATAAAATCCAGACATACCAAAGATTAAAGGCATAAGAATATTAAAGATAGTATTGTGAATATAATCTGCCCCTCCAATATAAACAAAGGCAAACATCTAAAAAAATTCAGGAAAAAGTACTTATATACAAAAGAGCATTAATATCTTTAATATATAATTAAGAAAAAATGATGAACATTCCAAAAGAAAAAAGTCAGTGCACAATTCTACAAAGATCAAAAACATGAAAAATATTCAACCTTACTAATGACAAAGAACATTTTTTTAAATAGGAAATCTGGTTAGAATTTTTAAAACTGTTCATATCTAGTGCTGCTAATATGAGGAGGATGGACACATACTTCTGGTGGAAATATAGAGCAATTGGCAATAACTGTCAAAAGGCTTAAAATGTGCATGTCCTGCCTCCAGCAAATTCTGCTTCCAGCAATTTCTTAAAGAAATAACGAACATATGCAAAAGAATATACAGTCATCCCTTGGAATCCATGGGATACTGGTTCCAGGACCCCCTATGGATATCAAAATCCAAGAATGCTCAAGTCCCTCACATAAAATGGTATAGTATTTGCATATAACCTATGCACACCCTCCTATATACTTAAATCAACTCCAGATTACTTATAATACCTAATACTATCTACAATGCTATGTATAAATACTGAAGGGAATACTGACAAGAAAAAGTCTACACATGTTCAGCACAGACACATTTTTTTCCCCAATATCTCTGATGTACAGTTGGTTGAATCCATAAATGTGGAACCCATGGATACAAAGACCAAATGTATGTCGAAGAAAGCTTATGCAAGCCCTGTTGATAAAAAGAAACTTTAGAAAGAAACTAAATTTTCACTAAGGACTGATCAAATAAATTGTGGTCATTAATACAATGATGTAGGCTTATTTTTACTGATGAAGAAATATATCGGATACATTAAACAGGAAAGGATTTTTTATAAACGCAGTTATATTAATGAAATTTTACATCCAAATATAAACATGTTTATGTATATAAATCATACACACATGGTATGTAGGCAATAGTAGTGTATATATGGAGACTTTAATGTTATATACTAAATTGCTAATCATCATTATCTGAGCGGTGAAATTATTTATGAAGTTTCTTATACTGTGTATTTTTTAATACAAATAAAACTATTTTCATTTTAGAAAAAAATGAACAACAAAGATAAACTTTTTAATTAAATTTCACTTGGGCTATGTTTTATTCTGTTTCTGTCCACATAATGGCAGTTTTTCAATAAAACATGAACATCATATAATCACTAAAGCTAAAAACCAGTAGAATCAGAGAAAGCTATCTGTCATCCCATAGGAAAAAGGGGGGTCTTATTAATAGCAATAATGATTCTGGGTTCAATTTGTAATAGCTTAGAGTAAGATCACAAAATATTTCTGCTGACTTTCCAATTTAGTGCTATGATTGGAGCATCTTCATAACTATACATACAAAAGAAAAGGTATTTAAATATGGTGGTTTAAATACAGAAATCTTATTTACCAAAAAATATAAAAATTTACCGTGATTTCAGCTGAACCATTCACAAAAGGAAATTCAAGTGTTCTAACTTTCCCATTAAAGAGTGGGATGTCAGTATCTTCCTCATTAAAACCTTTAATGGTAGCTATAATAGTGCCAACCAAATCAATTCCGGTATGATTGCTGTAGTCATCCTTAAAATAAACAATGGAAAATAACTAATCAGAAGAACTGGTTAGAAGATTAAACCCAGAGAAGGGCATGTATGAATCAGAAATAAGACGTCTATTTACAGAGCCCCAAACATTCAATTATCCTACTTCTTAATCTAAGCACAGAATTCAGTTTTAAGTGTTCCACAGGCAGTAAACAGTTTCAGAAATCATAAAAGAACCAGAAACTTCTATCTAACACAATGGCTCTTAACTTTCTAAATTACAAGAATTCCTATTTTTAATTTCACCTTTTTATGTACTTTTAGCACCTGATATGAAAAAGTATTTAATAACAAAGATATTATTAACTTATAATAATTTTTAATTATTTTATTAACTTCAGCATCTGCATACATTTGAAAAGCAATATATTTGTATGTGTGAAATATCCTATATGATTCAGACATTTGGTGCTTATATGAATTCAAAGATCCTTGTAGTATTAATAATTCCATGGAACTGCTTATCCCAAAGATGTATGAGGAAGAAGAACCACTTGTCTAAAACAAGAAAATAAACTTTGTAGTTAAGTATCCCACCAGCCAAATTTTCCAGATAGGTGAAGTCCCACTACTGTGCTTTACATGTTTTTGTTAGTATCTTTGGCAGCCCTGTTGCTGCTTACTCTCTGGGTAATCAGCAGCTTTGAGGAGATCTGATTTTCTTAACTATGATCAGTTATCACAGCAGATTTCTTCAAAATACTTAACTTCTTCTGACCCCTCAGTGAACTGGACATTTAAGAATCAATACAGTTAATATACATTCACAATATATACATGAAATAGGGGAGTAAAGGTATGTATTAGGAAAGGTAGGTAGATTTCTGCATTTTGAATTACTTCTTCCCTGGTATAATATCTGTATTTTATGTATAATGTTACGTGTTCTATTTTTGTATTCAAATACAAAGATGCTTACAAATATTTAGTTCATCTGCACAAATTTTCCATATAACCTTAAAGTGAATAATTGATCTGACTCTATAATAACCATTTTGCACTCTAAAATAAAAAATAATTTTTTCTTGTTACCCTTTGTAGTTTTGGAAGAAAATAAACATTACCATAATACTGAGATGTAGATCTCTGACCAAGGTCCTACTGGCAACTGAGCGAACATTAGAAACAGCTGGTGTAGGTGGTTGAATTTTAGGAACTAACTTCACAGGCTGATTAGGTAGAACATCAACTATAATCTTATAAAACAAAAGAAGCATTCTGATTAACAATACATTGATGCTTTAGTATTTAAGGGAAGACAATGATGACATATACTAAATGAAATGTTACCCTCTAAAATTTATTTCCATTAATCCTTTAAAAGTAATCAATTTACTTTTAAAATTCAAAATAAAAGCCAGGTCAGATTAATTTCTTAATGTTTATAACCAACTAAGAACAAATTTAGGGGCATTAAAATATATAGGTAATTTTTTAAAATTAGTACACTGACAATATTAAATGGAGATGATGTATGTTAAAACTGCCCTGAACTTAACTATCTAGAATTTTAATAACTGAAATGTTATTAATTTAGGCTTTTTCATGTATGGTTGACACGAGCACCTTTACCATGCTACATACTAAAATGCTTACTGAGTCTTTGGTAAAAAGAGAGATGGAAAGTGCCTACTGCATCAGGTCCAATTATTGAACAAATTAAAATATGTTCTATTTGAATTTTCCTAGAAATTGAATTATTTATACTTTGAACCCAATAATTAATTCACTTTTAAACTAAACATTTCATTCATAAACTAAGCAAGAAAATGTATGGCTAACTGTGGACTGCAAAGAAAATAAGCAAACCTGTTCACTGTTGAGAATATTTGCTTTATCCATCATAAAACCAAACTGGATACAATATGTCCCCACTTTGTTAGGAATAACTTTATCCCTAAATTAAAAAGAAAGAGATAAGATTGATTACTGATAATTTTTAAATAAAGGGCGAAGGAATCCAAAGCGTCAACATTTCTGTTCCTTTCAAAAAAATAAATGAGTAAGAAGAATAGAATAACTAATATTACATTCATCTTCATTCATTCCACAAGTATTTCTTGCATATTAGGTTTCATCCAGGTCACTCTTACCCGCGCATTTTTAGACATCTGGAACAAAGGTTCCGGATATGGTAAAAATGGAAAGAATAGGAATATAAAGTTGAGAAAGTAGTAAAACACACAAAAAATGCTAAATTATATGTCAAGTAAATTTTGCTTCATTCCTACATTATAAATTTCCAAGGGAAAGTTTTATATTTCAAAATTATAGGACACCCTGTTGATCTTCTATGTGACCTCATTTTCCATTTAAATACTATTCTAAATATTTTAACTTTAGGTGCAGAAGCCAGCTTGTATGGGGCTCAAAAAGCCCACTGTTACATATTTTTTGGTTTTTCTGTGTGTGTGTTTTTTGTTTTGTTAGAGACAAGGTCTTTGTCCTTCAGGCCGAAATGCAGTGGCATAATCAGAGCACACTGTAACCTTGAATTCCTGGGCTCAAACAATCCTCCTGCCTCAGCATTCTGAATAGTTGGGACTACAGATGCACACCGCCACGCCCAGTAGAGATGGGGACTCTGTGTTGCCCAGGCTGCTCTCAAACTCCTGGCCTCAAGCAATCATCTGGCCTTAGCCTCCCAAATTGCTGAAATTACAGGTGTAAGCCACCAGGCCAGGCCCACTGTTAAATATTTAGGAATTTTGTGAGCCAGCTGTTAAATCATTGGTACCCTTCCACCACGGTGGGAATATTTACACTATGGAAATCAGCAAACAGTACAAATCAAGGCTTTTTTTTTTTTTTTCCCTCAAGAGAACTGGTTTATCAGCACACTACAGATTTAATCAAACTGAAACTAAGTTTGCCAAACTACCTGCTTACTTCTTTTCACTATAACCCATACCTCCTTTGATCAGGCTCTGAAATAAACAATAGACACAGAAATTTTTGTGGGTGGTTCTCATTGCCTCTAAATCAAGTACAAGGGCTATCTCTTTAAGAAGCTTTTCTAAGAACCCTTTCCCCAAATCCTTCCTATTTACTACCACCTCCAGTGAGAATGGTGGCTTACTTGTTTGCATGTACAGGAGACAATATCAACTCCCCAAAGACAAGAAATTTTTTAAAATTAGTTTTTGAATCCTAGTTCTTAACAGAAAGCATAGCTTATACAGGTAGCTCAATATATGCTTGATGAATAAACATATAAATAAAGAATAGAAAAATAAATATTTTAACTTTATTCATACTAGGTATTTACTATGATTTAATTATCAATAAGGGTACTTAGTGTCCAAGAAAAGGCACTCACTAGCCTGTTCTGGTAGCACTTTATTTACCACAAAGAAATATGAATGATGTTCTATGGTATACCCTGACATGTGCAATGTGGCTCATGATCCCCAAGGTCTCTCTGGCATAACATTCATATTCTCAAAATACTGGCTCAATATAGTACAAAGTACACAGGCTTAGAATACACATCTGAATTGAAGTCCCAGCACCGTAACATTTATGCAATCTTGAAGAAAATTATTTAACCTTTTTCTATGCTGTTTTCTCTGAAAGGAAAATTCCTAAGAAAGTTACAGTAAGAATTAAAACAAGACTTTCACTTCCAAATGGCAGGCCAACCCCTCTTGATGAAAATAGCCATACAAGAAAACATACGTTTTAAGATGTTCAACAGCTAACAAGCTAAAGTAAAAAATAACTCAGTAGAATATAAGATAGAATGGAGGCTCTTGGGAGATGAGCTTCACATCTAAGGCTGCTTCACTCCTGGGAGCAAATGCTAGCGGCATAGGCAAACCTAAAGCAGATAGGCTCTGAAGAGAAATGCATCTCAGCTTTGAATCATCTCAGTCTCTGAAAACGGACTGAAGTGGTAAGAGACTGGTAATGGCCTAGACAACTGACAAAAGCAAATGTAAACCCTCTCTGGGGAAACATATCATCCTAGACATTCGATTATTTTTATAAATATTCATAAATAAAATGCCTGGTACAACAACAAAATAACCAGATACATGAAGAAGCAAGAGAATGAAAACCAACAGAAAGCAAGAAACAATCAAAACAGAGCTAAAGGAACTCTAGGTACATTTTAATAAACTGATTATTACTCAAGGTGATACAAGGTTAAAAATTCCAACAGAGAACTTAACTTTTATAAATATTAAATGCAAGTTCTAGAACTGAAAATGCCAAACAAAAAATTCAATGAGGGATTTACTAGCAAATTAGATGCCACTTGAACAGAGAATTAGTTAATTGAAGATAGTTCAAAGCAAATATCTAGAAAGAAGAGCGACAAAAGAATGGGAAAAAGAGAAAAGAGGGTTAAGAGAGAGCACAGTGCAAAAAGGACTAACATGCTTATAATAAAGCATGGTAGAAGATGAAAAGAATGAGACAAAAGTTGTATTTGATGAAATAATGGGTGACAATTTTTCCAAACTGAAGACCACAAAATTCAAAGCCTATGAAAACCCAGCAGGATACAAAAGAACAATCCACACACAGGTACATCATAGTAAAACTCCTGAAAGCAAAACTCAGAGGACAGCCAAAGAAGGGAAAAGGATTTCTTTTAAGTGAACAGGACTGACAGCTAACTTCTCAACAGAATGATGGGATAATGAAGAATGGCTTGAAAGTACTATAAGAAATTGCCAACCTAGAATATCATACCCAGTGAAAATATCCTTCAAGTATATGGAGTAAAGATATTTCCAGGTAAAAATAATGAGATAACTAATCACCAGCAGAAATACTAAAGGAATTTCCTCAGATGGAAAATAATACCAGATGAAAGCCTTGAGAGCCTTGAGTTCAAAATTAACAGAAAGTAGAAACAACTTCCTTTATTGGGAGGGGGAAAAAAGATTAACACAAAGGACAAATGAGTAAATCTAAATGAACATCGACTGTAAGCAGTAATAATAATGCCTTCGTAGGTTTAACACACACAAGAAAGAGGTCTAAACGTTGGGAGAAGGAAAATGGAATTCATTGTTCTAAGATCCATGAACTGTTCAAGAAGGTAAAAAAAAATACCAATTATTACTACATACTGGTATGCCAAGTATGCATGTTATTATACTCTCTAAGGAAATCAGAGAATAGCAGAAAGACTGCATAACTAACAGGTTACTAAGGAGCAGAAAATAACAATTACAAACAATAAATCAAAAAGAAAACAGGAAAGAGAAAGGAATAAAGAACAGTTGAATCAAATAAAAAACAGTAAGATAGCAGATCCAAAAACAAGTGAATTGGTAATTATATGTAAGACCTAAACTTTTCAATTAGAAGACAAAGATTATCAGAAAGAAACTATAATGCCATTTACAAAACACACTCGAAAGAATGAAAAAATATATTATGCAGACACTAACCCTCATGATCACTAACAGATTTTGCATATCATTCATATGAACAGTTGGTATATGGTTATCAAAGTAGACTTTAAGGCAAAAAATGTTACTAGAGAAAAAGAGTACTTCATAATGATAAAAGATTAAATTTGCCAGAAAATATTGTAAGAATCTAAGTCTGTATGTACTTAATAACAAAGCCTCAAAATATGTAAAGCAAACACTAGGAAAAACACCCAAACTGTCATTCATACTGGGAGATTTACCATTACTGCTAGATGGAGCAAACAAAAAAATTAATAAAGATATAGAAATATTAAAAATGATTAGCAAGTTTGACCTAATGCAATATAGAACACTACCTCAAATGCAGAGTATATGTTATTTTCTAGTATATTTGGAATATATACAAAAACTGAATATATATTATATAAAAATTAAGCACTGCTGTTCAAGATTATCATAAAGAAAGTACAAAAAAAGAAAGTCAAAGTATGGGCAAAGATGTCTAAAAAAGGGGCTTATCTCCATAATACATAAAGAACTCCTAACAAATTAATATGAAAATAACCTCAATACAAAAGTTGGTAATACACTTGAACAGGCATGTCACAAAAGGTAATCTAAATGGCCAATAAATATATGAAGAAAATGCCAATTAAACTAAGTGTGATGCCACCCTACTACATATTCATCGAAAGACTAAACCTAAAAAGATTGACAACACCAAAAGTTGGGCTGGGTGCAGAGGCTCATGCTGGTAATCCTAGCATTTTGGGTGGCCGAGGCAGGAGGATCCCTTGATGCCAGGGGTTTAAGACCAACTTAGGCAACTGCAAGACCCCATCTCTACAAAAATAAGAAAAATTAGCCAGGTGTGGGTGGTGTGCGCTTGTAGTCCCAGCTGCTTGGAAGGCTGAGGCAGGAGGATTGAGTAAGCCCAGGAATTTGAGGTTGCAGCAAGCTATGATCACGCCACTGTACTCTAGTAGCTTAGGCAAAAGACAGAGAGATCTTGTCTCAAAAAAATAAATAAAAAATAAAATAAAAAGAAAAGAAATTAAACAATGTTAGTAAGGATATACAGCAATAGGAACTCTCATATGCTGCTGATGAGAATATAAATTGGTAAAAACACTTTGGAAAACTGTTTGGCAGCAGCTACTAAAGTTAAACATACACATTTATGTTTGGTTTCACTAAACATATGATCCAGCAATTTCACTTCTACATGTGCACCAGTGTTATCAGACATTATGTGTAATAGCCCAAAACTGAGAATGCAAACAGCCATTAACAGTAGAATGGAAAATGGTAGCGTCCACACAGTGGACTTCAATACAGCAATGACAATGAATTTATAGCTACACGTCATATGATAATCTCACAATGCTAAGTGAAAGATGTCATATACAAAAGAACACATTAAATATATAAAGTTCAGAAATGGGCACAATTAAACCAGAGACTTCAGGGATGTGTGCCTGGATAACAGAACTCTAAAGAAAACCAAGTCAGGAGTCTGTGGCTATGTATGTGTGTATTTACATGAGTGTGTGTGCAACTTGCACAGCATGCTGGAAGGAAGGAGGTAATGACTAGGAGGGGCACAAGGTAGAACTTCCATGATAATGGCAATCTTTTACTTCTTGACTTTAGTTGTCACTACACAGATATTCACTTTGGGAGAAATCACAAAGTTGCTTATCTCGTTTTTTGTACTTTATGGGTTTTCTACCTCACTTTTTAAAAGGTTAAAAAACTAAATGAGGCCAGGCATGGTGGCTCATGCCTATAATCCTAGCACTCTGGGAGGCCGACGCCTGAGGATCCCTTCAGGTCAGAAGTTCAAGACCAGCCTGAGCAAGAGTGAGACCCTGTCTCTACTAAAAATAGAAAAAATTAGCTGGGCGTGGTGGTATACGCCTGTAGGCCCAGCTACTCCGGAGGCTGAGGCAGGAGGATCGCTTGGGCCCAGGAGTTTGAGGTTGCTGTGAGTGAGGCTGACACCATGGCACTCTAGCCCGGGTGACAAGAGTGAGACTCTGTCTCAAAAAAGAAAAAAAAAAATTAAATGAGATTATATGCAAAACCCTAAACACACATTAGGAACTCAAATATTTTCATTCATTCAAAAATATCCAACATATAGAAAGACATTTTATTATACTGACAGTGTAGGTGATACATTTTTTTATTGAGGTAACATTCGTATAACATAAAATTAGCCATTTTAAGGCATAAATTCACTGGTATTTAGTACATTCACACTGTTGTACAACCAACACCTCTGTAGTTTCAAAATACATGTGATTATTTTTAAAATATTTACCAAAAGTTTTCTTCAAATTGATGCCTTCAAATGCTAAAATAGGATTCAGTTGAAAAAAATTATGTAAATATTTTGGAATAAATGAAAGAGCCCAATTCTCAAACATTTTAGTAGACTTTATACACTGAAAGATAATTTAATGGACTGAAAGAAGGCAGTAGGCTCCTTTTAGGATGTCTAAATCAGCCCCATGTAATAATTTCAGCATACCTAAAAGACTAAAAACAATGTTATTCAAAGTGTGGTCCAAGGACAGGGGCTGGTCTGAACATTTTGTTACTGGTCTGTCACAGAAAATTACAAAACTCAAAGTATTCAGAAACTTTTTTAGCAATGTGACATTACCTCAACAACAAGTACACATTCAGTGGATCTTTTTTTAAATTAAACAAAAAGCATCAGTTTATAAAAGAGAATTTAAAAATAACAAAAACTGGTCCTTTACCAGTTACTCTGAAAAAGCACTGAACAAATGTAATAAGCCTTTTGACTTTATTGATGATAATTTAAAGAATTTTTGAAGAAACTTCAGATACAATCTTTTTCTGATTTGGAAATGGAGGTCCAGAATGAAGAAGCAACACACTCAAGTCACATAAATGTTGAAAGCTGGTCTAATGTTTCTTCATAAGATCTTAGAATTATAGAAATCTCTCACTTAATAAATTATAAAGTACTCTGACAACATAAAAAAATTCTTCTGATGACTTTGATAGTTTCAAATGCTAATATATCCATCACAATCATCTTCCCCCAAACCAATTTATGAAGGTTAAAAACAAACAAGACATAATCTTTCCCAAAAATCTTTGACAAAAAATTAGAGATATTAACATTTTCTATTTGATCATAAATTACTTTTCCCTCGGTGAGCCCACAAGTATCCCCAAGGTTGAATTACTTTGTAACAAAACATGCATAAAAATATGAAATGACTTGAGAAATACCTGAAGTAGAAGCAGCCATCTTCCTTGTCATTATCTTTTATTTTATTACAACTAAATGTTTCTGCCTAGAAAGGGGAGTGAGAGAGAAGAGGGAAAGGAAAAACGACAAACTTTAAACATAGTATACTTAGGATGAAAACTTTCCTGAACTGAAGGTGTGAATCCAGATGACATCTGTAGTTTATATACAAGTATACACACATGTATATATCTCTATAATACATGTAAGGCACAATGTGAGATTGGTCACAGTGGAAAGACATCCCATATTAAAGGGCACATAATAGATCTCTATGGTGATACTATTTTAAGGTAATTGCAGCTTGATTGGACTGATGGTTTAAATTAAGGAAGCGAAGATTCAGGTAGCTCAACTGGTAAACTTTCAGACTATTAAATTAAGCAAGCTAGTTTCTGAAACAGATGATTAAAAGGAACCATAAATGCTGAAGTAGATTATTAAATCAAGACACTATGACAAGCTTTAAGATATAGTCCCCAATTTAAGATTTATTTCAGAAATGCGCTGTCCGTATGGTAGCTAATAGCTACATGTGCCTATTGAGCACTTGAAATGTAGCTGGTCTGAATTGAGATACCATGTAAAAACACAAATTTCAAAGACTTCGTAAGATAAAAGAATGTAAAATTTCATTAATAATTTTTATAATATTGAGCATATGTTGAAATGGTAACTTTGATATATTAGGTTAACATTAGAATTAATTTTATTTATTTATTTTTACCTTTTTACTGTGGCTACTAGAAAAGTTAAATACCAGGTGTGATATTTCTATTGGACAGCACTGTTCTAGACCCTCCAGCTCTTCTTCCCATTCTCCCTCTCTTTCCCCTGTAAACTATCAATCACATATCTCTGTTATCTTATTTCTATGTTACCCCTTCACGATATTTAATGGCTTTGTCTTGTCCTACTGTCCTTCAGATGAAATAATTCTGAAACATGTGCTGATGTAATTTTTTTAAATCCCAAGGAATGGAGTAAATTTCTCAAATATATACACACGTATTTTTATATTCCATGACTTACATTTGCTGGTGGTCGGTTCCCACCGCTAGACAGCTTCCACAGTTTCATGGAAATACGTGCTGGATTAATATTTTTAATGATACTGTCATCTTCAGAAATAACAGTAATCATAAAATCTGTTATGGTAAATATTTAAAAAATTATTTTCTTTCTAGTTCAATTAATAGATATAGTTAAATAACTGTATGTCTTAAAGCATGTATCTTATTTAAATGTTAATAAAATTCTGATGAAGAAGAAAATAAAATTCGTCTTTAACCAGGATACCCCAACAATTCATCTTAAAACTTACCAATCATGATAGACAATTCTCTAGTGCCAAACCTGGACATCAAGGCTTCCCCCAGAAGTTTAACAAATATATCTTTGCTCCTAACATTCTCTTATTTTCACAATCTGCTAATGCTTTAAGTTCTAGCATGCAAGACGAGAAAGGATAGACTGTATGCTCAGTAACTTACAATTAGGCCAATTGGCCACCATATGCTTTAGGTATTTCAAGAATAGAATGTTTGCTTTCTTTTATGATTTCCAATAGCATACAGTAACTAACGTATCATTATATATAACATTCCCATTATACTAACCATCTGTAACATTCATTTGGCACCTGTTAGTTTTTTAATCACAGGAAATAGATCTTACCTCCCCCAGATTTAAAACTGTATTCAAAGTATATAGAGTCTACTTTATAAACTATAAAAGGGTATGTATACATATAAGTAAAAAGTATAAAGGCTATGTATGTAACTTAATTATTAAAAATTATTGTTAAAACATTTTAAATCTAAATTTTGGGGGTACTTCATTCACTACTTAAAACTATTTACAGGAATTCATCCCTTTAAGAAAACAGAAGTCTTTCAGAAAGTTGCCTGTGTAAAGCAAAAACTAATTTCTATTGACTTACCATCTACCACACTATACTGAAATTATTTGCTCACTTGTCTCCTACATTACACTAAACCCATTGAAAACTGTCATATTCATTATTGTAACTAAGAGCCCAGCATAGTACCAGAACAGAGCAGGTATTTAGTGAATGTTCATTGTTCTGAAATATTTGAAATCATAAATGCTGATGTGATGTGTTTCCACTCAAATTAAGCTAAACAGTCCTGGTTATGATGGGCTTAAGATAACATCACAACATATTTAGTAGAGCATAACTCCACAGTTCTCATCATTTAGTTCATATTTCTTTTATAGAATTTCACAGTTCACTGAATGTATGAACACCAATGGAACTAATTACCTCAGGCTCTCAGTTTATGTATGAACTTTCAGTTTATTCTTGACATTAAAAGCAGGACACAGTGATGAGTAGACACTGCTAAGTCAAATGTATTTTCTTTGCCATTTAAAAGGCTATTACATGCATGATTTTTTATCATGCTGAATACCTAGGATAAATAATTTATTCCACTAATATAAAAGGCAAATTATCACTAAAATTTATTTAAATACTGTGAAATACTCACCAGTGAAAAGACCCCCTGCTAAAAAGGAAGCATCTTTGTCATATTTAACATTGATACGAACAGGTTTTTCAGGGTCTGGAAGAATCATTAACTTAATTGTAGGTCCTTCTATGGTGCTCTTATTATAGATGGCTTTAACCTGCATAGTATGTTCTCCCCTAATGGGGAAAAAAAAAGAGGAGGGGTTCAAATTACATTAGTTATAACCTAAAAATTTTGAGACAATTTACACAGAACCTCAACTTCTATTCAGTCCCAACTCTTGCCTAACATTATATAGGATGGTTATTACTCTTACTTTCAGCAAGTAATAAGAAAAACCAATCTCTATAATACCAATAACTATCAAACTTTAGGTTCTTACCTAGGGGCAAAAATACTGAATACTCCCAAATTCGCCCTGCCCTTGTCATCTGTTTTATGCTGTTGGTTTGAAGGTGTGAGCTAAAAACAAAACAGAACAAAATGATTAATCAGAAAATTCTAGATATCAATCAAGTTTTCTTCTATTACAATATTCTTTGCCTTTATTCCTATTTTAAAAGTTGTGTTTGCACATACTCTAAAATCTAAAGTTTTTGAATTTGAGCTAGTTCAAATAATGTAATATGTAATCACAAAATCCAAAGGATAATAACTCATCTTGATCAATTAAAGTAGAATTCAATGTATTTTCATTATTAAGTTGCAGAATTCTATGTTCACTGTTTCAAGATCACTGATATATCAAATGAAGTTTGGTTACACAAACACTGAAGGTGTATTCTAAAGCTGGGGCAGGTGTGGGGGATGGCACTAGAAAAATAAATATATACTGTATGTGCATATACTCAAGTCAAGGGATCATAACACTATCTCCATTCCTATTTCATCTTTCCCTTGAATGTTTACTGGGATATGCCTCTCAAATTTTTGCTGCAATATTACATTTATAGTGACAACCAAGGCTTTCACTTTCAAGTATTAAGTGGCCACACTTCTTAATAATTGGTTAGAAGAGTCTCTCCGCCTTTTACAGATGCTTCTCTAGAAACTACAATCATACCCTTATTCTGGGGCTAAAAATAATCACTATCTAACTTTCCTGGAAGCAATCATTTAGAACAAAAGTAAATTTGTAGACCATAATAGCAGCAAATCAGACTCTCTCCTAAACCCTAACACCCATCTCTGCTTAATAGAATCTAAAGAGTAGGTAGTACATGCAGGCAGAAACAACAGCTGGAGAAGGAAAAATGAGGAGTAACTGAAATGACAGGATAAAGTCCTGTTTATACCTATCCCATTGTCTCCGACCACTCTCAAAATATTTCTCCCATCTGGCTACTGAATCCTTGTTGCTAAGCCAGAGAAGTCTTATATTTCAGATCATATAGGAGAAATATCATAATCTTGTTTAGGAGTCTTAAGAACCCTGACTCTGATTACTTTACTACGTATCACAAGCCATCCCTGGCACTTTAATCTTTTGTATGACTTTTAAGATCAACTTTTCAGGTTCTGCAAAATCCCTGCTGGGATTCTGACTGAACTAATTAAAGAGAACTGCCACCTTTATACAATATCAATTCTTTCTACGATTACATTTGTTAAATATTTGTGGAGGGATATACTCAAGACTGTCTGAATATAACCCCAGGAACTCTCTCTGTGCTGCATAGCAACAACCGGGCTGGGACCAATGAATTTCCTTAAACCAACAGAAAGGATTGTGTAAAAATACAACTTTGCAAGGACTCGCAGCTTTTCTTCTTTTGAGGGTCTCCAACTCTGCACCAGGCACTAGATTCTGAGCAGCTTCTCAATACTCATGGAAACAGGTGATACCTAATCTTGAACTTTCTGGTAGCCAATCCTACATTTGTCCCCAAACTTTACAATGCCCTCTTCATTCTTGCCCCACAAAAAGAACAACAGAAGAGAGGGGCTTCACCCTAGAATACAACACCTGTATAGCTTTAGCAGCTCTGCCCAGGCTCTGGTAGCTCTCCATAAGGTAAGGACAGGAAGGTACCTGCAATGTCTGCCTCAGCATGTATGTTTCCCCAATAACACCTATTCCTTAACCCATACTATTGGTCATTGTGGTATCTGTCTTCATTCACTTTGTCAGTGTTAATTATCTATTCACCCTAATCTGAAATGTAAATATTACTGGTGCTGTATAATAAATACTCGAGTAGCCGTAAGTGCATAATGTTGGCCCCTTGATGCACTGTTTGTAAGATATGAACTTTACTTTCTCAAAATACTTTTTAAAAATCTTTAGGCTGATTTATACTAAGCAGTAATGAAGGTTATATAAAACTATATTTAAAAAAGCAGAAATGTGACAACTAAAGATATAATCATGAGAATAAAATCCAGAATTTTAAGTAAGTGAAAGGTATTTAAGGAAGTTTAAACTTACCTTTAAATTGCTAGCTTTTATGAGACTTATTTTAACATGTGGTACTGGTGCTGGATTATCCCATTGATCACAAAGTTGAACAAGAAGAGGGTTCTGTAAATCTCTTCCATTAATCACTGGAATGGACTGAAAAGAATATAAATATTTTAAGAGGCACTAAAACATATAGGCCAAACAATATAATTATTAGTATACTTGTAAAACAGTAACTTAATTTATCTCTGTTGTATTCACACATGGTTTTCATCAATGAAAATAAACTTTTAAAAATCCAATTAAGTTGTTACAAATGATCCTGTTATAGAAATGATTAATAATTTGATTAAAAAGCAGCATTTGACATTACAATCTTCCCTCAGTTTCTGCAGGATATTGATTCCAGGACCCCTGGTGGATACTAAAATCCTCAGATGTTTAAGTGACTTACATAAAAAGGCACAGTATTTCCATATAACCCATGCATATACTTTAAATCATCTTTAGATTACTTATAATAGCTAATACAATGCAAATGCTATTTAAGTACTAGTGTGACTTATTCAATAGAAAGAGAAGCTTATCTTTGCTTCTCAGATTTAGCATTGGCAATCTGTAGTGAAGCTCCTCTCTCAGTTGATTTTCAGCTCTTTGCCATTATATATTAAGGAGTAATCCAGCTTTTTCTAGCCCTTGGATAAATGGGACTACTCACTGATGACTTATCTACACTGTCTTGTTGACTTTAAAATGGTTCTTGCTTTTTCCCTAGCTAACTTTAAAGCTTGTGTAATTCTAGGAATCTGCCTGTTGACCTATTAATATTGGGCATATCAAAGGAAACACATTATTAACCAGGATAACCTGACAAAGCCCCAATCCTCTGTGTCAGATTTTAAAAGTTAAAAAAAAAGGAGATGAAAGAAAACTAAAGAGTGAAAAAGGAAAGCTCTCTCCTACTGAGAATGTTCCTTTTGTTTCTTCCACCCCCTACTCTTATCTGAGGTAGGTGGTTACCAAATTATGGCAGGAGGTTGCTGGAAATGGGGTGAAAAATTAACTCTGTGTTATAGATAGGACATTAAGGGAAAAAAAAAGGCCAGGCATGGTGGCTCATGCCTGTAATCCCAGCACTTTGGAGGCCAAGGCAGGAGGATCACTTGAGGCCAGGAGTTCAAGACCAGCCTGGGCAACACAGCAAGACTCCATCTCTAGAAAATATAAAAAATTAGCCAAGCATGGTGGCAAGCACCTATAGTCCTAGCTACTCAGGAGGCTGAGGATTGCTTAAGCCCAGGAGGAATCTGAGGCTGCAGTGGACTATGATCACACCACTGCACTCTAGCCTGGGCAACAGGGACCCTGTCTGTCGTGTGGGAAAAAAAGGCCCCTTGAGATTGGTTTAGTTATAATGCTGTGCACCATAACATTTACACAGCTACAGCTGACTAATATTCCATCTGCCGAAGTG
Source organism: Propithecus coquereli (assembly GCF_000956105.1). Lineage (NCBI taxonomy): Eukaryota > Metazoa > Chordata > Mammalia > Primates > Indriidae > Propithecus > Propithecus coquereli. The sequence goes on from NW_012149507.1 coordinate 4,524,301, forward strand.
TATAAAAAAGCTTGAATTCTGACAAGTACTGACAGTTTCCAAATGAAAACATATGGTAATTTATTCCTAATCACATAACTGTCTACCTTAACTAACTTTAAAGGATATCCTTTTTAAAGGACTCCTAACTACTTTTAAAAAATACCTTTCAGTAAATAACTTATAGCAAAGTTGATAATAATAAAGTTTTCCAGGAAACAGTATAAAAAACAATTTCCAAAATCAAATGTTCATGAATATAAATCTGCCCTGTCACTTTTTAATATTGGTATGTTATTTAACATTTCAGAATTTCTGTTTCCTCATTTATAAAATAATATACATGCATATTTATATATTTATTTCTATTTATCATGCTTAGGTGTTATATCAGTTCTCCTCTGCCACTCAGATTCTATGAGGGGAAGGTGGGTCAGGAATTAAATTAGGAAACTCTAGGAAAAAAATCACATGTTAAATGATCACTTTTCCAGCCTTATCTCTATATAACCATATTTCTTAATAGACTGATAAATTGGCTTATGTTTTATTTTTAAAGTTTCTGGATTACTATGGTATCTCCAAATAAATCTTATAATAAACTTTTAAGCTAAAATATTATTACTTTTATAAACCCTCAAAACCATACAAAAAGATGAATATGTCAAGGTTTTTTCCACCTCAAAAGTATACAATCGGCCGGGCGTGGTGGCTCACACCTATAATCCTAGCACTCTGGGAGGCTGAGGTGGGAGGATTGCTTGAGCTCAGGAGTTTGAGACCATCCTGAGCAAGAGCAAGACCCTATCTCTACTAAAAATACTAAAAATTGTTCCAGATTATAGTCAACCAACAAATCCTTTATTGCCATCAATAGGAGTAAAGAAATGTGTTAATTTGTTGTATAAATGCTCGCAGAAAAAAATAGATGCACTGGCTTTTCAGTGAAACCCTTTGGTCAAGACACTATTAACTTTTCTTAGATGACCTGTTCCTTTACTAGAATAATTTCATCTACTACCATGATTAGGTAAGTTCACTGTCCTTTTTAAAAAAAATGTTAATTATCATACTAACAGTTAAAGCCCTGCTATACCATAATTGAATGCCAGAATCTGAACATTAAAAATTAGAATTCTGGCCGGGCGCGGTGGCTCACGCCTGTAATCCTAGCACTCTGGGAGGCCGAGGCGGGCGGATTGTTTGAACTCAGGAGTTCGAAACCAGCCTGAGCAAGAGCGAGACCCCGTCTCTACTAAAAATAGAAAGAAATTAATAGGACAACTAAAAATATACAGAAAAAAAAAATTAGCCGGGCATGGTGGCACACGCCTGTAGTCCCACCTACTCGGGAGGCTGAGGCAGGATTGCTTGAACCCAGGAGTGTGAGGTTGCTGTGAGCTAGGCTGACACCATGGCACTCACTCTAGCCCAGGCAAAAGAGTGAGACTCTGTCTCAAAAAAAATTAGAATTCTATCAAAGGATATAAAATTCCAATAAGATAGGAGGACAAAGTTCAAAAAATCTATTGTACATAATGACTATAGTTAATACCATATTATATTCTTTAAAATTGTTAAAAGTAGATTTTTAAGTGTTCTCATCACAAAAAAAATAAGTATGTAAGGTAATGCATATGTTAATTAGCTCAATTTAGCTATTCTACAATGTATACATATTTCAGAATGTTGTACAGGATAAATATGTACAATTTTTATTTGTAAATTAAAAAATAAATAAAATGTTAGAAAGTAAAATTAGAATTCTAACAATTAAGTAAAAAAATCAACACAAGTAGGATTTGACAGCTATCTGCAAAATTAGTATTTAAGATTTAAGTATTTGAATAGGAAGGCACACTGAAGTGTTTATGGGTATAATGGCTTGATGTCTGAGATACGCTTTTTTAAAATCTAACAAAAAGGTTTTAAGTTAGTGTGAGAGAACAAACAAAATTGGAAAAATCAGTAACTGCTGAAACTGGGTAGGCACATGGAGGTTTATACTATTCTTTTTACTTCTATGCATGTTTGAAAATTTCTATAACATAGGTTTTCAGATTTGAATTATTACACTAATTTTTAACGAACTAGGACACACTGATGAATTAAATAATGAAGTATTAAGACACAGTACCTTGCTCTCTTGTTATTGTTAGTTAAGATTGTTTGCTGTTACTTTAACAACAAAATATACCTGTTCTGATCCACTGACAATTTGAAAGTAATAAGCCATGTGCTATTAAATTCTTTCAGTTAAGACATGAAGTTACTTACCTCCTTTAGTTCTGGCCAGTCTATTAGGAGAAGTTTAGCTGGAGGTCCAGAAATTAGCTGCACTCGAATAAAGTCAGAAAACTCACGCCAAGTAAAACAAAGATCCTTATTTCCAGGAGGACCTGGAATAAATCTGATGCCTCTTACACTTATACTTTGTGTGTTTTCCTAGTGAGGAGAAAGTACATTGAGAAAAGATGGGGATATCACTTAGTTTTCAGAAAGTGAAACAAAATGTTTTCTCATTATTTCATGGGCATACAGATGTGTTTCTGGCTAACATATCAGCAAATAAATTGTACCATGTCAATAGTGGCACACCATAAATTTTATTTTTGAAAGAGGAGAGACTAAATTTTTTAAAGGGGGGGGGCTCTAAAAGATTACCTTATCTTTTCCTAATTTCCTTCTTGCTTAAAACATTTCCTTTTTGCTACCCAAACAGCTAAGCATGTTACTGCTCAATAGCCTTTGCATTTGTTCTTTCCCTTTGTTTGCAGCATTCTTTACCAGATATCTAAATGGCTTTTCTTTAGTTTTTAGCACATAATACCTTAATAAGAAGGGTCTTCTTGACTACCCTACTTAATGGCACACTATCCCCTTCCCTACTTTATCTTTCTTCTTATCACTTACTTCTTATCATTGTATGCCCATGACAAGATGATCCTCACAAAGGTAGGGGCTTTGATTTGTCACTGCTCTATCTGTTACTTAGAATAAAGACTAACATATCACATTAATGGGAATCAATGAAACCTGCCCATAATCTTTGCAATGTGACTGAATGACATAACTGATTTCATGCTGGCATAAGCACTATAGTATTCACACTTTAACACTGAGCCTTAATGATATAACCATTTTAAATTTCTACTGGGTTGATTTGTATCAACTTTATTAAAATTTTAAAATCAGAGATAAGACTTAATGTTTTACATTCTGAAACAACAGTTTGCAGTATGTTTTATGTAAAAAAAAATCACCAAAATTAATCTTTCCAAAAACCTCAATGAACATAGAATTTTTCAATATTTGGAAAATAAATTAAAAAGAAATTCATTAGTAAAATGTTTTAAAAGTTCAAATATGTAAAGTCTATCCTAGGATTCCACATTTAATAGTGAAACAACCAAAAGCCACATTGAAGAGGTGATTCCTTTTTTAAGTCATGCTAGAAGTTGTTCTGGTTTTATTTCCAAATCTTGAAAATGAAATTGCATTTACAAACTATAGGTAAGTACAAACAGAATTAAATATAAAATTCAGAAAATAAGCCAAGATAGTATATATCAGTTGCACAAAATGAAAGAAGCAGAAAAAAGACCATTTGGCTGGAGAGTAATGAGCTATGGGGGGAGAAAGATGTGAGATTATGCTGGGTGGAATATTATAGGGTGTTACAAGGCTATACTAGGGCAATGGATTTTTCTTTGTTTTTTTGAGACATAGTCTCGCTCTGTCATCCCAGCCAGAGTGTAGTGGCATCATCACAGCTCATTGTAACCTCAAACTCCTGACTTAAGCGATTCTCCTGTCTCAGCCTACTGAGTAGAGCTGGGACTATAGGCAAGCACCACCACGTCCAGTTAATTTTTTTCTATCTCTTTGTAGAGACAGGGTCTTACTCTTCCTCAGGCTGGTCTCAAACTCCTGACCTCAAGTAATTCTCCCACCTTGGTCTCCCAGAGTGTTAGGATTACAGGCATGAGTCACCACACCTGGTCAGCAATGGATTTTAAATGTAGTATAGTGTAAAATGCTGATAGATCTAATGGGTAGCATGAGAACTGACCACTGACTTGGTCAGGTGGAACAGAGCAGAAAAACATGATCAGAGTGGCTTGCTACGGAATGACAGAAAAGGATGTAAAAACAGAGAGCATATAGCTCTTCCAAGAAGTTTTACTTATAAAAAGGAAGAAGGCAGCAGATAGATAGGAATACAGGACCAAAGGAAGTTTTGGTGGTGGGGTTTTTTTTTAGAGACATTACAGCATGTTTACATGCTGATGGGAAGCATCTAATAGAAAGGAAAACTAAAGATGTAGGAAGACAGGTTACAATTTAGGAGCAATTAGGTGAAAGAGGATAGGAGCCTGTGCACAGAGTGATAGGAAGCAGGGATTGTTCATGCATAACAATGGGCACACGTTTATTTTCTGATTTCATCTACACACAGGGTGTAGCTAGATAATGGAAGACTGAAAAGTCAAGGAACAGACTTTATCATTGTACAGGAAACAAAACATCATTAAAAGTTCCTCAACAGTGAAAGTGGTCTTCTGAAAATTATAAAACAATAACATAACAGATTAGTAGAGACAGAAACTCTAGTTAGAAAGGGCAACATGGAAGCTGCTATTGTGATTATCCTATCAAGTAAAAAAGTGTAAAGGAGGCTCTCAAAGGAAGAAAAGTTTTAAAAAGCATTCAATGCTCTAAATGAATTCAACTTCCCTTAAACCTGTGAGATCTCCTCCTTTCTTGCCCACTCTGGCCAGGCAGGTTCCTTGAAGACCCAGCTCCAGCATGTCCCCATTTCCCTAAAGCTGTCTCTGACCCCTCCAAGCAGAGTACAACATGCTTATTTGTTTTAACTGAAAGAATTCCACCAGGGTTTTTCTTTTTCAAGCTAACCTGAATTAACTGCACAGTTGCAAACCTTAACAATTAAGGTTTCCTGTATCAGTATC
>NW_012149507.1:4530302-4549862 GCF_000956105.1 Propithecus coquereli
AGATTTTAAACCAATAATACTATATACACCCAAAACTTTCCCTTCAGATTATGAATGCTAAAACCTCAATGTAAGGAAACATCATAAAAGTGCTTTAAAGAAAGAAAGCAGGCCATACTTACCTATTTCTCCTTGTAGCTCTTGGCCCATCTGTACGGTTTTTCCTCCTTTTAACTCACATTTTAAATGTTTAGGTTCATCAGGAAGAGGTCTGAAAGTGGTTAACCAGTTAAAAGATTTTAGTTACACCATTAATTGTAGGAAAAATTTAAAATAGTTCCAATACACTTAAAGAGTAACATATATATAATGTTTACATTCTAAAACTCAAATATAGTAAAACCTCTCCAAATACCTCAATTTATAGAACATGGCTATTAATTCAAAAGGAAATAGGGAAAAGATAGTTTAAGATATTAGAGAATATGGACAAAAAACTCATAGAGATGTTAAATTATAATATCTATGCTGTATTAAAAGGAAATTATGACAAGAGAACACTGAAAGAAACAGATGGGTCAGTAAGGAATAACTCATCGAGAGATCTGATTATGGTCACAAAGTAGGATATTTGAAAATTTAATCTCAAACATGGAACTATTCTAAGTGTTGGGAATTGTATGGAAATGGGAAGAGGAATTAAAGGGCAAGAGGTTACTAGAAAAGAGGTGTCTAAGGAATTGACAGGCCAGGGTAGAAGATAGTTTTTTTATGTATTTATATAAGTCCTTCCCTTTTCTATGAGTTCTACGTATTAACTTCGGTTGGACTTTCAACTTTGAAAATCCTCACTAACCAGTGAAAGAATTTTTCCTTCTGAACTACATTGACTGATTATACTGTATCTTTTGTATTTTTCATGTCTTTGTCATTTTGCTGATGTTTTAGTTGTTGCTTGCATTAGAAGAACTTTCCTTTAATGAAGGTTCTAGTTCTTCCAGCTACTAAAGGGCCAATTCGGTATAGGGTTATAGTGATAAGAATTAATCACTATCTTCAATGAAGCTTTATTCCAAAGACAATCTATCATATTTCATGGAAGTTGTGATATTTTCTACATTAAAAACAACTTTCATACATGTACTGAAATATTTTTGTTACTGTATGCTAAAATTTAAAATACCTCAAAACATAGTAAGTCCACAAACCTTACTGTAAATGCACTTTCCAAAGACACATGATCATCTTGGAATGAAACCTGGCAATAGCGCATATCTTTTACAGATGTTGGTACCTGTACATCAGGAAGTAGACCCTGTACCAAGTGTTCTTTGTTAATCTCGGGAGTCCAGTTAACCTAGGAGAAAATTATACATTTACGAATAATACAAAGCTTAGTCTATCTAATGTCCTCAAGGTTATTGCCACATCTCTTACTGGAGACCGTTAAAGCTAAATTATACCCCATCCTCCTCACTCCCAAGAAAAAAGAAAGCCGTCTTATGATCAGAAATGACAGTGCTTCATATATTACTATGAAAAAAAGTATCCTCTTTGTCTTTGCTGTTAATGTTGCCATTATCTTTCAGTGCAATAAAATAAAAATTCTTAAGTCATTTTGTTAGACCTTTGCCACAAAATAATCACTGACTTATTAAAGTTTAAAAATAACACATAGATCATATCATGTGATCAATTCTGAAAAGTAGTATTTAGTTGTTTTTCTAAAAGAATCTTATTTATGGAGGTTTTTGAATGAGATCTAGGTAGACTCTTATTCAGCAAGTGAAAAAAGAGGTTACATTCACTGATATAACTTCCACTCTTCTAGCCACCTTTTGATTTTAACCCCTTCTTGGGTACTTTCAGGCCTATCTTAATTTTACATCCCTTTGATCCCCTATTTTAATTTGTTCTTTAATTCATACTTTCCCAAGTTGATTACCCTACTCTGTCATACTTTTAAACTTCCAATCCTTTCTATTTAAGAATTTTTAGCTCGACTTTCTGTTTTTAGCCTTCTATAGTTGTGATTTTAAAATCATTGATAGTCTGATTATTATTTCCTAGTCATGATGCTCTAACATTTTTAGTTAGTTACCTTTTTAAATCATCTTTATTCTCGGTTCTTCTTTATTGTACTTTTTTTCTAATAATGGAGGTTAAGAAGCAAACAGGAGTTATACAAAAATGAGAAAGGCTTTCTTCCCTTGCCTAAGTTATGCTATACCTTCAATGGAGTCTGAGCTCAGTTCAAGCTGACTTCCCTCTATCTGGGGAACATGACAAAACAGCTGCAAAGGCTGTACATTTAACTTAAAAAAGGAGCAGTATTCACTATCCTTTGCTGTCAATGAAGAGGTGCATGTTTTAAAATCTTTGGTACCCAAGAAATACATAACTACTATATTTGAGGCAAAATGCAGGCCACAAGCTTAGAAAATAGGAAAGAGAGGGCACTACCTACAGGGAGAGGTTCTCCATTCAATGTTTTTTCTAAACCTTGATAAGAAACCAGGAAGTGGAAGCATTATTGTAAGAAAGCAAGGAAGAGTACAGAATTCGGGTCTCTGGCACCACTTTTGTTTAATCCACTCACCTTCGAATCTGCTGGTACTGATAAAAATGGCTTGTCTCCCTTCTAAACAGGATCAGGATTATTTCTCTCTCAATCCTCCCTTCCCTCATTATGGAGGGAAAAAAAAAATAAACTGCCTGGAACAACTGTTCCAAATAAGATTCTTAAAATAAGGTCAGTTGAACTGCTGCTAAACAATCCTTTTAAAATACCAGATCCTATACCCGGAAATTCAAGATGGATAGGGTATACCAGTGTGAAAGAGTAATGTCCCCACAATGGCAACTTTCCAAAAATTTAGTTAATTGGGATCCTTTACACAATGTTGGCTCTCCTAACATGGGGGGATGTTTATCTCTAATTACCTCAAAAATCCAGTTAGAAAATTGTTTTCTCACACTAAAGATTTAAGGAGTTTTATTTCTACAGACATTAAGGGAAAAAGTACAGTCAGTTCTGCCATAATGCTTGCTTTGAAAATACAAATATTTTCCAATGCAATTAACGTATTAGCAAACGATTTAAGCATAAAGTAAATTTCACGTTTGCTTAAGCACAATTTCATCCATGAAAAAACAAGATGAACAAGGAACACTGAAAGGATAGTCTTGTTAATAAACTAGCTAACAGAGAAAGATAAAGTATCAAACACAAAGAGGAATAAACTCAAAGCACAACTGCCCTTTTGTTTGATTAAACACTGGGACTCAACTCTTTGTCTTTTAAGATTAACCACTTGCAGGTATCTCTAAGTGTTCCTTTTCACAGCCTTGAAGAGCCCTATGCAGACAGCAAGGGTGTGAGCTCCCCATTCCAGCTCTTGCCAGAACCACATTTCAAGGGCCCTGATAAACAGGCCTCACGGAGAAGGAAAAAAATAGTAAAAAGCAGACACAGCGGCTTTACAGCCATTTGTGCTATCAGTTGGCAGCACTTTCTTATTCTTTGCACCCCTAATAAAAACCCCAAATCCCTTATCCCTGCGCCAGATAATTCTTTCTTTATGTGCCCTTCTCACCCTTTCAGAAGTAAAATAAACTTTCTTTCTTTAAAACTATTCTAATTGTTGTGTTGAGGAATCTTTCTCCACCCGCATATGAATTCACACCCTAACAAACACTGTACCCAACTGAACCAAACCATGTGGGAATACACAAAACAATGAACCTCAGACACCTGCTAGTCACTTCAATTGACTATGTGTTATGAGGCACACTTATCCACACCTAGTGTTAGAACTTTCTGTCCAATTTCAGATCACCCTCCTTCCACCACTTCACAGAAACCCACAAGCTGCAACCCTTTCTGCAACTTCCACAAGCAAGGCATACTGCCATATTAGTATGGTATTTATGTACTTCTTACCATTTAACATGTATTACTATTACTGCTTTTGCCATTGTTTTAGTAGGTTCCTACCTTTTTTCTTAATGGGTTACTGATGAAGGTGAGTGTTGTGCCTCTAATTCCCATTTCCCCCATAAGCCCTGTGATTTTTATCGCACAATTTTGCACAGCACAGTGATTTTTAGGAATGCATGTGTCTCGTTATCAAAGAAACGACTGCACTTTGAAAGAAGCAAGTACAGATTGTCCACCTTAGCCTTTAACAGATCTTTTGTTTAGTGCCTTCAGAATAAATACAAATTTATTGCTTGGTAAGGCAGTAATCTTGATTATGATTGCAGAAATATAACTGGTCAGGAAGCGTACAACTAAACAAAATGCCAAAAACTGGAAATGTTGTTTTAATGTTGGAATCATTTTTCTAAGTACAATTTTGTTACAGATGAATCATACACATTTTAATCTAGTCTACCAAAAAATGCTTATTTAGCCCAGAGTTTGAAATAATAGTACGATTTTTCTGTGATAAGCTGCATCTTAGAGGCTACCCATAAAACTTCCTGTTCAGAGCCTTCTACACATAAAATGAAAAAAAGTACTTATAAATAATCAATCTGAGATACTTACTTTAATTTTTTCTGCTAAAGCTGATGTTATATTGATTTCTCTTTCTCCCTCATCATACATTTGAAAAATGAGATTACGCATAATGTCGCCTGCTATCCAATTAACCTCATCCTGATGTTTGATCTGGATTGCCTTCTGTCCTTCCAAGCTAAATATCTGCAGTCTTGCAACATGGCTACTGGGAAGCAACTTAATAGTCTTCTCCACAGGTGGCACTTCTTTAAAATTCTAGGAATAGAGGAAAACACGAACATATACTGAGTGGCATCTGTACTGAAACTTTCTTTTTTCTTTTTTTACTTTCATGATAAATCCTTTACACTGTTGAAGAATTCAGTTTCAATATAATGGAAGAGCTTGTTATATTCACAGGTTTTGTCATTAAGAGGGCACTGTACTATTGATAATTCCATATTTTATACCAACAGGTTATAAATGACAGTGGCCACATTCTTAAAACCAAAAACAAGTATATTTGGACTAAAAGGATTCCCTTCTCCTTATTTCTGAATTTATTTAAAAGTATTGCAAACTTACTTTAATCCATCCAAGTCACACATTTCATGACTAGCATTTATTAAGAATAAAGACTTAAGAACTTTCCACAAAACTGGAGACAAACAGCTGCTACAAAATACATTATTTAGTGGTAACAGGTTACACTGAGGCTTTCAGTGTTTTTTCAATTCAGAACACGTTGAGGTAAGTGGACAAGGTTGTTCACAGCCAGAGAAGGACTCTAGATGCCCTGATCTATATTTTGGCATATTCATAATTTATTATTGGCATACCAGTATTCCACAGATCAGTGAAGAAGAGCTGGATTATGCTATGTAAACTGATTTTAGGCACACAAAATTAAAACATTACATCATTATTTCACAATCTACCTATAGTGCATTCCACAGCATACCCTAAATTTAAAATAAGTCTAACCAGGAAATACCTTTACGATCTTCCTTAACTCATATCTCCTTTCTCACCCAGTTGCAGCCATTCTTATGGAAACCAATACAAGTGACTGATGATTTATTCAAAATTCCTACTTTACAGAATATCAGGGAAATAACCCATCCTCTATTACAAGTATATCTTATCTGCTTGACTCCTTAAACTCAAGAGTTGCTACCTTTGGATAACATTTCATAATTAAATATTACAGGATATACCGTGATATTTAACTGACTTGGATTCTTGGTCTTATGCCTGTTGCTGCTCTGTAGTATTTACATAAATCCTAATGCTTGTTGTTCTTGCCTCCAAGTCCAGATTCCTCCCTAATTCCAAGTCCTGATCTTTTGCAAGACAGTATGCTCAAAAATATGTTGCCCACATTATTGCATAAAGGAAATGCATAATAAATACTTTTAAAGGTATCAAAAATAACCAGTTTGAAAATAACTGGAATAAAGCCAAGAATCATCTTATTCTAATTAAATAAATAAAAGAAATCTTTTACCCCTTTGAGGCTGAGGATATATTACTAATTGATGTATAATTAGCACGAAAATACGAGTTAACCAAGCAATTAGGTTATCTATCACTTACCGTACCAATTCTTAAGAAATCACATACAAGTATTTTACTTAAGAATCTGTTATCCCATTCAGCAACCTGAGGAGAGTGACTACTTATAGCACCTTCTTCCATGTTGGTTTCACCATCAGCCAAGATGCATCTCCAATAAAAAGTATACTACTAGCAAATTATAAGGAAATTCCTATTTGCAAAAATACTAATAAAAAACTATGTATTCATAAAAAATTAAACGCACAAATTAAAGGTTTATATGTCCTTCAGTGATGGTTTAAATAGGGATATTTACCAAACCTTCTAAGAAACAAATGTGAATAATAAAAAACAAAAGAACAAAAATAAAATGATGCATTTTAATATAAGAAAAAAATAATTTTTGGAAAATATAAATCAATAATACCTACAGATACTGTAAAAGGTTTGATCAAGACAATTACTAATATTTGGTAGAAAACATTAAACCAGTCATTATACCATTTCATACTGCCTCTTCTTCTCTTTGGCTAAAAGAACCACAAATACCTTGTTTTTAAAAGTTAAACAACTTTGCATAGTATACTATAAAGCTGTTAAACGCTATTTGTATGAAGACTCAATATAATATCAGTGAGTAACAGTAATAACTTACAAGTATTTCAATTCTTGCTTTAAGTGTCTGGTCTTTTTTAATATTCTGAACTTGAATTGCAGATCCTGTTAAAATACTGGTTCCAGAACTACTGCAATCCACAACATAGACTGGAAGGTCTGGAGCACCTGAAAACTATTTGAAGGATGCAAAATAAGACTCAAATAAAATATAACTGATTATTCAACAATTGTTCAAATTTTCAAATAATTCACTACAGCTACTATTTCTATAATTCTAAAATTCTGGAAAATTCTAAATAGAAGTCACTGAAATTCCAGAAAATTTCTATAAAAAAACAATTTTCTGCACTGCTAGGTAAAATCTATCTGTTTTAAAAGGACAACCAACTTCTTCAATCATTATTCTTTTCTTTTTTACTTTATTTAACTGGGCTTTCCTTTTCTTTTTGTAGTCTTTTACTCACGTTCGTCCATCCATTCCCAATCCTGAAAGGCATTTCCATCATTCTATTCATAAATAAAATACTTCATCTGAAATGAGGGGGATGTAGGCAAGGGAGGAGAGGGAAGGAAACTTTCATCCATAAATTTCTTTATGTAACTGGGCATAGCTGGCATCTATATTGGCTTAGGGATGGTGAAAAATCACTGGCAATGAGAGATTCCATAAATTCCTCCATGGGATAATAATTAAAGACTTAAATACTAGGTAAGGTTTAGTATAAAGCAGCTAAAACATACAGTCACTGCCATCTATTACAATGGGACTCAAAATCTAGATATTCTTGTCTTTCAATAAGCTTACCTTACAATGAACAATCAATTTTGGTTGTGCTGTTATGTTGTCTGATTCATCTAATACTTCCACCTGAAATGGGAAAGCTGTTCCATTTTCTATAACTAAAATTTCAGAATCAGGTTTCACTTTCAATCGATGAGGGTGACCTATCAGGAAATTACATACGGAAATATACATATAGGTTTCAAAGACTGAAGTATGAAAATATCAAAAGAAACAACTTTAAAATTTAAAGATTTAATATTTTATAAATAATGCTACGAAAAAAATAAGGAATGTCCATGTTTAATCGGTCCTATCTTAAAATACACAGATTTTTTGTAAGATGAGAGCTGTCTCAACTGTATAAAATATCTGGTGTCTAAGCTTAGTTTTATGCCACAAGCTATGACAATGATAACTCATGCAAGAAATCACCTAAACAAGTAAAATCCTAAAAAGATCCTGAGAAAAAAAGTATTCAAGAAGAAAACTGAAAGTTTATTAAACTACCTTATTTAATAACTTCAACTTTATACAATGACTGATTGCTCCACCACAAGTAACTATATGCCTGTTGTAGGTATTCAAAGGATCAATTCTTGTAATAACATAAGCAGGTCATTTACTTTTTAGATCGTGCACTACCTTTGATGTCTAAGCAAGTTATACCACAAGTTCCCTCTAAGAGTAATAAAACAGGGTTTATACTCCTGCAGTAAGCCAATCTGATTTGCTCTATAAACAAATGTTTTAAAATTCAATTTATGCTAAATACTGGTAACAGACACATACAGAGACAGTTACTGGAAACACTTATTTTATTTTGTAATAATACTAGCTGACATTATTTACTATATGCCAGACACTGTGCTAAGTTTTAATTAAGGCCTATTCTCATATAAACCTCACAATAATCTTAATGAAGAAGGCACTATTAATTATCCCTATTTTATAGGTGAGGAAACTGTGAGCAGAGAGATTAAGCATTTTGTCCAGGTCACAAGGCTAGTAAGTGGCAGACTTGGGTTTAAGTCCTGGTTTGTAATTTGAAGCACCTTAACTTTTATCACTATGCCATGTTACTTCCTACTTTACCATTTTGCCCTAAAATTCCCCCAAAATGACAGATCTAGTTACTAAGAATTTTACTGCCCAAATCCATACTCTTTTTAGCTAAACTATGAAATATATGTATACATGTTTATTAATATGTAATGATTTTTTTCTTATACTTCTACAGTTGTGCCAATTTTTAATTCTTTATCAACTCATGCTTGAGGGAAACCTCAAACAACTTGAATTTGTAAAAGTAAATACCTAATATGTTTCTTTTTGATTAAAACCAGTATAAAAGGTCAAATATGGACAAAGATATGATCGTGATATTGTTGATATCAGAGCTAAAGCTTATATGCTAAGCACTGGTTTAAATGCTTTACAGATACAGACAGTTCTCACTTTGTACAGTATTAATATTGGGACTGTGTCCTCCATTCAGTACTCCAGAACCATGCAAAGAGAGGACTGCCTATGTTAACTCACTTAATCCTTACAACAACCCTGTGAGAGTGGATATTATCTCATTTTACACATGAGGAAATGGAGGGATAGAACAAGTTAATCTAGATTCAAAACCAGAAGGGCCAACTCCACAATGTACTCTTTGAACCTCTTTAACAGACTACCTCCCAAATTAGCCAGCATTTTCTATCCTGTGTAACTTTACTGCAACCTCATTTTTTCAAGTTAAGTCATTATCAAATTAACTTAGTAAAAATGACATTAGAAGCTTTTCTTCTTAAAATATGAAATAGTTATATCAACAAAAGGTAAAGGACAGGCCCAGATATAAATCTAATATATACTTCCCTAGAAATAGTTGCCTAATACATTTCCAATATTCAAATTTTTCTCTCAAGATTCATTAACATCATCCTAAAATTTCCTTTTTAAAAACTATTCATTTCTGTCAGTGCTATGTTTGACATTCAAATGTATTTAAGACTTGTATCATTACCAATCCCTGAAAAAACTCCAACTTTATAAGTATCATTATTTATAAGAATATTATTTAAAAGGTAATTAGGAATATTTCTTAAAATAATATTACCAGGTAGTAATCTAATTTTCAAAATCTGAGAGTCTTCTTTTAAACCCGGTAGAATAACCTTCAGGTTATAATTCTGTTGAAAAAAATTGTAAAAATTAAACCCAAGTCCTAAATACACACTTAAGTAGTTTAGCCTCAATTCTGATTTATTTTTTGCTTTTCATTTTCATACCATAATAAAAATCTACTCACCAATTTTATATTTACTAAAATTATCTAATCTATGTATGTAACAAATTCAGAGGAAAAAATTAACCAATACTGCTTCCTTCTAGATGATAATCTCTTCAAACTCAAAATGTATAACTTCTGAATTATTATCAGAATCAAGATGGGTATCATAAAAAATGTGAAATAGTAAAATGCAAAGAACAAAAATCTCAAAATTTCTAAATGTGGTATTCTAGATTGGATTCTGGAATAGAAAAAATAATATTAGGCCAGGCATGATGGCTGATGCCTGTAATCCTAGCACTTCGGGAGCCCGAGGCAGGAGAATTGCCTGAGGTCAGAAGTTTGAGACCAGCCTGAGCAAGAGCGAGACCCCACCTCTACCAAAAATAAGAAAAAATTAGCTGGGCGTGGTGGTGTCCACCTGTACAAGTCCCAGCTACTCGGGAGGCTGAGGCAGGAAGATCACTTGAGCCCAGGATTTTGAGGCTACAGTGAGCTATGACGACATCACTGTACTATACCCAGGGCAAGACAATGAGACCCAGTCTTGGAAAAAAAAAAAAAAAAGAGAGAGAGAGAGAGAAAAGAAAAATAACATTAACTGAAGACAACTGAATGAAGTCCATAGTTTTGTTAATAGTATTGTGACAATGTTAACTTCTTAGTTTGTATAAATAAATATATGAGGTTCTGTAAGACTTTAATAGAGGAACTTTCTATATGCAACCTGTCTATACTATCTTTGGATTCCTCCATAAATCTAAAGTTACTTCAAAATAAAAAAAGTTTTTAAAATCTACAAATCTTTTTAGTAAGTTTGTATTTCTAAAGTCAAATTTTCCATAAATTTCAAGTTCTTTTTCCAGAAAAATATTAATTCAGAAAGATGTATAGAACTTGATCTTTGATTTGATTATACAAAGCAGTATACAGTACCTGAACAAATTCACATGCTCTATTTTAAGCATCATATTGACAGGGAAGTTTTTAGAATATATATTCAAAGAAATTATACAGTAAAAAAGAGTCACTTTTTAAGTTACTAGTCATAGTGTCCCTCTTAGTCATTTAAATCTATTTGCTGCTTAATAGACCTAATTGAAAAATTACCTTGTTACAAGTTTGTATCTTTACCTTTCCTAATTATATTCCTCACCAAACATTTCCTTTTATCTAAATACTGAAGCAATATGTTTAAAGATGTGAGCTAATTTCTCAAATTTCTAATTGTCATTTTCATTCTAAGAAAAACATTCAAAAATGGATGAAAAAAGTAATAGAAAGAAAAAAGAAAACAGTGTAGTCTTGGATAACTGTGTTAATATAATGTCTTTGAATGTCACAAAGCGGAAATAGGGATGATGAAGACCACTGGAAAATATTTAACTCATAAATGTTTAAGCAACAACAGTAGTGAACATGCGAATTCTTCTTACATATATAACAGGTAAGTAAGGTGACAAGATGCTGATTAATTCCTAAGAAACCAATTACTGTCATCTTGTTTATAAAAATAGGTCATTCCATTTTAAATTTCCGATTTCATATTTACCATACAATAAATACGTAGCAGGTTTTATAAAATGTATATATAATGCTTACCTTGCCTTGACAAGAGTTTACCGGGCCCCTGGCTGTAACACCTCGGATTACACAATTTGGTCCTTTGGTTATTTCTTCATAACGTAAAGATAAACCACTGGAAAAAATAAGTTATTTTTTTAATTTCCTCTCAATTAACCTACAAACAAGCTGCAGATGTGTTTTGCTTTCCTATGTGCCATTGGCATGTTTAATTCATTTTTCTAATAAAATGTTTTTTAAAATAGGAAGAAATAACTAAATGGAAGCAAATTCTCATGAATTTCTTTTACAAAGAAAACTGATCCAGTAAGTATTGGTAAGTGATATCAATGGGCTAACCACTGAAAATGGTAGAATAGGTATAATATAAAACTACAACTACATTTACTGAATTAGTAAAGATACAAGGCAGTCCATAATCCAGTGCTAGACCATGTATACAAGCCTAAGAAAAGGAAATACCAAAATAGGCCGGGACATCTTTTAATGACATCCTCTGCCTTAGCCACAGATTCCTTCAAATCTTTTACCAGTGGGATTTTGGAGAATTTTTGGCACCTGTTACTAAACTTAGATAAAGTCTAAATAATCAAAGATAGCCTCGTAATGACATAAACTGGTTAGAATATATGATGAGATTTCCTGATCTATTGCCATGAGCAATATAATTCCTAAATCAGCTTTGACCAAGTGCAGGTTTTTACAGTGGTAACCTTTTACTCTGTCAAAGGTAAATAAAGGGAAAAAAAGTAAAAAAGTATACCATGATGGAGAAAAAGCCTAATTTTTCTGAAGAATGGAATTTAAATGTTTACGGGTATTTTCCAAACAAACTGTAAAGCTCATTTGAAAAAAGATGTAAAGGGATACACAAGATAAAAAACAGACTCCCTGGGAAAGATGGCATATTAAATACACACATCTACTTTCACTGTTACTTAAAACTCCACTAATATGACAATAAAGAGACTTCTTTTATTTGTTATTAAAGGCAAACATAAAGAAAGGGTAGAAAGGAAGAAGAGACAGGAGACCAAAACTTATCCATTAGAAAGCATGATAGACCAGTGGCAAATGACTTAGCAGTCCCAAGAAAGCTGAATCCTAAAACAGCAATAGAAAGACTGGAAATCAATTTATACCACAGAATCCCCAGGTACTGCTCAGGAACTGGTGGTACCAGAAACCTCGAGAAGTGGGGGCAAAAGGGAAAGCTTTAAAAGAAAAAAAAGGATTGATGAAAGTTTAGGTCCCAGACCTCTCTTCTCCATCTCTGGCAGATGACTAGAACATTATCCTCTGAAAATGTCAAATCAGAAGATCTCTGAACCAGGGACAGCAGATAAGCTGAGAAACAAGGTAAGATACTAAAAAGAATAGAAGAGGAAATCCTGAATGAACGCATATGGACGCTGAGATCTCTCCTCTCCTACTCCCATGGCAGCCTTGCTCCTTGACTGGCTTAGGAACTAAACTACTCACCTCTCCAGGCAAAAGACTGAAGATCCTTCTTTGAGGAAACTGCCCAGCCCAAGACCTAAAGATACTGACAACAGGATTTCCCCCACCAAAATGCTCCAGACAGACATCCTACAGTTGAGCTCACACATTCTCAGAGTTTCCCATCTGCATTTAAGTTCTCTCCTCATTTACGTGCAGATGACCAATAACAAGATACATGAAGAAACCAAGAATAAACAAGAAAAAGTAACTAAGTTGGAGACAACAGAGAGTATCTGTATAGGTAAAAAAAAGATTAAAAAAAAAAAACCCAAACTACTACTTACTTTATCAGTGCAAAAAGATATTATATTCATAAAATAGGATCTACAAAAGAACATTCAGAGAATCAGGACAAATTCATGGAAATTAAAAATACGATAGCAGAAAGGAAAAAAAATCAAAGATAAGGTTGAGAAAAATATATCAGAAAGTAAAGTAGACACAACAAAAAAAAAAGATTAATAGAGAAACATTACAAAAATCAGAGATCCAGTCCAGAAGGTCCAACATCCAATAAACAAGGATCCCAGAAAGAAAAAACCATGATGACAGAAGGTACAGAACGAAGTACTTCAAATAATGAGAAGAAATTTATACAAAGACATGTGAAATTTCACCCCCTTGAGAATGAAAAGTATATAAGTTAAGAGAATAGGAAATATATTTTTTTAAAAAATCAAAATAAGCTTAAACTAATCAGCAACACTGGAAGCTAGAGGGAAAATAATGAAGCAATGCTTTCTGATGAAAAATAGTTTCTGACTTATAATTCAATCAATCAAGTAGCAGGGAAGAATAAAGATATTTCACAGCAAAAATTTCACCTCACACTTACTCTTTCTTAGGAAGCTAGTGAAGGATGTACTTCAGCAAAATGAAAGGGACATGGGATTTCTAAAAATGACTGGAGATCCACGAAAGGTCAAATGCTAAATAAAATAAGCCTCTTAACTGTCTCACAAGGCTGGAATGTTTCCTCAAGGACCAAGAACCATCTCTTTGAAATGTAATTTAAAAAGATAATGCCCTACCTCCCAATTTTCTGGGAGAGTATGAGACTAAACTCTGCTGTTGGCTGACTTCAAATTGCAGCCTCTAATCATAAAGATCCCATAAATTTAAGGATTTTATCTTGAAAGCATGGGATATAATGGTTTGTATCCATTAAGCTACATAAAACAGCAACATTCCTTCTGTCTTTGCAAATCTCTTAAGCTGACTGTATAATAAAGCTATTTTCTTTCACTTCTACCATTATGAAGAGAAAAGTGTTTATGGAGAGAAAGTTTTGTGTTTAATCCTATTTCCCCTACATCAAACACAGAAGAAAGACAAAGACAATCCCCAGCAAGAAGGTGGAGGAAGATCACAAAATGACAACTATGAAAAGCATAAAAACAATCAGTCCAGACAGAAGCACATCACGAGCTCAAAGAGAGATTATCTCCAAGAATATGAAACTGATAGATTATCACCTAAGCATCTTCACAAGAGACTAGACAATTGGCAGGGACTTTAGGGTTTAACTTGTAATAAATTTAGCAAAGAAAAAAAGTATAGTAACAATAAAGTTATGAAATAAAGTAAGCAGAATTTGCATAATTGTAACAAAGTGAGGACTAAATACTGATCAAGCGAGAACAGAACTTTACGGAAGAATGAGGAACTGGAAAGATACCTATTTGTAATGAAGGTGGCAACAAGAGAGTACATCCTCATCTTCCATGACCATAAGTCAAGAGGTAATGCCTAAAACTGAAAAATCTAGAAGTAGCAAAACAAAAGTTACTTAGACATATGGCAGTAGTCACCAAAAGAATCAAGTAAGAAAGTTGAAAGAGGTTCTCTGAGAAGTGGACTGTGGGTGGAGGAGGGAGGGGAGGAACCCTCTGTTTTATGACAAGCTTATCAATCTATTTGATTCTTTAAGTCATATGCATAAATAAATTATTTAAATTTAAATAACACTGAGAAAAACAAAAATAGCAAAGAAACCCACCCATTCAGTGGTCCTAATTAACTGAAGATAAATTCATGTGAACATGCTACCAAATTTTTTTTGAAAGTCCAAAATCTTAAATATCACTATATATGTATGAGACTTCATATGTAAGAATATTCTATCAAGGAGAAGATGGAAGTTATAACAGATAATAGGTGTAGAATAATGCACTAATATTTTCCATTTGTGTCTAGACTGCATATTTTTAGTGTTTTATTATTTAAACAAGTATGTTTAAGTATTCAATTCTTCCATTGCTGTTTAATATTCAAATTAATGTAATATGTCAAAAAGAATGACTTTTTGCAACTTGAACACAGAAATATAAAAAATTAATTTTTAATATTTTTCATAACCACGTATTACTTTTCAGGAACTTAACTATGGCATAACCTTGACACAACACTATCTCACTAGTCTGTCAACTTCTAGAAAGCAAATTTCCCTATTCACTTCCATATCGCCAGCTACCTGGAATATAACACCTGCTCAAAAGATTGAAAGTAAACAATTCTACCACAATGGGAAAAAAATACATAGAGACAACAGAAGAAGGTATATATAAAAAGTATGTATAAAAAGACAAATTTGGCAGCCAATGCAAAAAAAGAAATATGTAGCATTTATACAAATTAATGTTCAGAAGAAGAAACACAACTCATGCTCTTTAGACTGATCAGGAATTTCTTCCTAGCCACCTCAAAAAGAGGTGATTAAATAATGAACATCCTCAGTAACATCAATGGACACATGTTAAGTTTCTCAGAGCTATTTCTTAATGCAAGGGCTTGTAAGGGCTATCAAAGTAAGGGCAAATTCTAAGGAAGGACCCAAATTTCCAGGGAAGGCATAAACTTTATTGCTATGGTTTTTAAAACATCAAAATTAATTGCATTGGCAGGTTAAAAACCTATTAGTAGGTAATACCACTAAGTTCAAATGGCCATAATGTCTAAGTAAAAAGCAATAATAACAAAATAAACAGTGGTATTACTAACAGAATTGCCAGGAAATATCGTATCATACTTGCAAAAGGAAATAGAGTTAAGACCTAAACACCTAAACAACTTCAACAGTAAATTCAGTCAAAAGATAAACTTCAGTGAAGGAATTTATATATGATACTGTAGTCACAGAGGAGAGTTTGGGGCTAAATAAATCCCCTAGATATCATAAAATTCACTAAATATTTTAAATGACAGTAACGAAGTTAAAAACTTCACACAAGTAATTTAAGTTTAAAAAAGAAAAGAGGGAATGCTTAGCAAATATGAAAAAACAAATACAAATTGATCCTTCAAATTACCTTGCTTCAAGAACTGGCTGAATATCAGTTACTAGTTGACTAGCATGACCAAATTCATCCTGAAACTCCAGAGGGATATTGAATGGAACTCCAACACGAAAAGGAGGATCCAGGAGACCAAATGAAAATTTCTCTGGCTTACCCTCTTTAACAAAAACAAAAGTGAAAACAAAACGCAAGTTCATTTGTCAGAAAATTCACTGGAGGTCAGAAACAGTCTAGGACTATGATAAAGATGGCATTTTAAATCTGTGCAAAAATTATATAAATTATATTGACAATCCACTTGGGAAAATAATAAAGTTAGATCTTTATCTCACACCATACATGAAAGTAAAATTCTAGAGGTAGAGATAAATTTATTTTTAAACTAAGAAACTATGAGAATATAAAGAATATGTTTATAACTTTATCAGACGAATGAACTTCTAAGGCATAACACAATCTTCAATAGCTATAAAAGGATATATTTGACTAAGTTAAATAAAAGAGAAACTCCACATGAAAAAATATTTGCAAAATATGCAATAAAGAATTAAAATTCAGAACTCATGAAAATCTCCTACAGACCAACTATTCTCAAAGTGTGGCCTTTAGTCTAACAGTTTCAGTCATCCCCTGGGAACTTATTAGAAATGCAAAATCTAGGGCCTACCTCAAACCTGCTGAATCAGAAACTCTGGGGAGAGACCTAGCAGGCTGTGTTTTAATAAGCCCTTTAGGTGATTCTGATACAAACTCAAATTTGAGAACCACAGCTTTCAACTATTAAAACAGGCACAACAAATGAACAGGCTTTCACAGATGACATACAACGTCCAATAAAGGTTAGAAGAGGTACACAATCTAAAAATTACAAAAATAGTTTAACCACCAACTATGCAAAATAAATATATAGTTTAGCCAGGAATGAGCACGTGGGAAACTGAAATTCTCATAGTCTGCTGGTGAGGGTACCATAGCACAGTCTTTTGGGAATTCTACTTCTTGGTATACACTCTAGACAGAATCCAGTGTAAGTACACAAAGCAGTATAATTTTCTTCCAACATAGCAATATCGTTTGTAATAGCCAAAAATTAAAACAACCTAAATGGTTCATCAACAGGAAACTGCTTAAACTATAGCACATCCATACGATGAAATACATTCCACAGCTATTTAAAGAACATGGTAGATTTATATGTACAAAAAGAAACAGTCTCCCAAAAAATTGAAGAAAAGAAAAGAAAAGGAAAGAAAACAGTCTCCTAAGCAGTCCTGATTAAAGAAGGTAATCACAGCTACTTAGATCAGTTCTCTCCAAAACCTCCATAACAATGACACTGCAGATCTTCTTTAAGAGACCTAAAAACCTACAAAAAGAGCAAACAAGAAAAAGACAATAGTAATAGAATTTGAAGGCTAGAGAACATATGGACGAGTGGAACTGACTTAGCAGAAAGACCCAAGCACATCAAATCCTCAAACAACAAAGTTACCAGAGACCCAATCTGACGCACATTGTAAGACATTGAAAAGGCTCAGGAATGGCTGTATCAAGTTGTAGTAAAATTGGAATAAAACTGGAAGATCTGTTCAAGTTTAAGAAACAGTTCCCCAGATCCCCATCCCTTAATGCATGGGCCAGGTTAACTGCCCTCCTCATCCCCAGTAAAGATGGAAAGTTTATTCTCTGGGAAAAGAAGAGTAGGTCTAAGAAGTAAGCGACAAAGCGCTACTAAAAGTGTCAGAGTTTACTGCAAATAAAAAAATCAAGTGAAAGATTATATACTAAAGTGAGACAAGCCCCCCAACAGTCTTCTCCAACGTGGCTCCTAAAATACTGGCAGCCAGGTCTTTACCCTCCTAGCAGATGAATAGAAGGCTCTACTCTGGGAATCTGAACAGCCAAAGAGAGAAAGCCTAAAAATTCTCATATCATAATTTCCCCCAATGAAATACAAGTTTTCAAGTGTCCTATTCTTAAATATGAGCAAATCATTAGTCATGTAAGAGAGTATCTAACAGGAAAGACTCAGAGAAAGAGTGGAAAAAAGTAACAAGAAAGAAACAGACTATGAGTAAGGAAAAATGCTTCAAGAAAACCCCCAACTATTATTAATATCTTCATAGAATTAATAAAGATACCGAATTAATGAAGTAGGAAGAAAATGCTTTGAAAAGGAATAATGGGAGTGGGGGAAATTTTAGAAGCTAAAAATGATAGCAGAGGGGAAAAATTCAAAAGAAAGTATAAAACATCTAGTTAAGGAAATCTCTAATGAAACAAAAACAAAACCAAGAGACAGAAAGTAGAAAAAAGAAAAATATTAATAGTATATTGGATTCTTGAGTGCTGCCTTTTGACTGAATCCAAATTTTACAAAACAGATCCTTTTAATAAAGGGATTTGTTCTGTGAAGTTTGGATTTAGTCGAGGGGCTACACTTGGGGATCTGGAGGGCCACACATGGCCTTAAAGCTGTAGGTTCCCCACCCCTCATATAGAATATCAAGTTAAGGAAATCTCCAATGAAGTAGAAAAACAAAGAGATGGAAAGTAGAAAAAAGAAAAACAGTGTATGACAGATCCAATATTTTAATATTAGATGTTTTAGAAAGAAAGCATACAGTAGGAAATCAAAGTAATGCAAGAAAAATTCCTAGAAAATAAAACAGGAGCTTCCAGACCAAAAGGGTATACAAGGTATACTGTTGGATGAAACTGGAGGAAAACAAACTCACACCAAATGATACAACTTAAAATTCTAGAAATTGGGGGTGTCACATGCAAAGGGTCAGGAAATAGAACAGCATTAGACTTTACCAGCAACAACGGAAGGTAGAAAACAATGATGTCTTCAAAATTCAGAAGGAATATGATTATCAAGTTGATTTTTAAGGCCATTTAAAAATCCAGATGGTTACCTAATTGTTCAAACATCTTATACTGAATTATCTTTCTTTTCCCCTTTGATTTAAAATGCCACCTTTAGCATATATAATTATATATTAGTATTTTGCTTACCTTTAACAGAAAATTTAATTATTTTAGATGGTAGTGGTCTTCCTGAATAAGTGTCTGCATTACTTTCATTCAATACAACTTGTAATTTCAATGTGTAATTCCCCAACTTTTGAATGTTTTCTGGATAAATTAAGAAGAATTAAAAATCAAGTCAACATAATACAGATGTATTTTTTAACATTAAGAATAAGAACACTCACCCATTTTTTTAAACCAGTAAGGCCATTTTCCTCCATGTTGACTAATATGTGAAATGATTTCTTTATTTCCACTTGAAGCTTAATAAAAGAAAAAAGAAGCAATTTGCCTTGAGAAGTTGAATATAACACATGAATATAAAATGTCACACTAGCAAATATCTTTATTTGCTGTACATTTTTTTTTTTTTTTGAGACAGAGTCTCACTGTGTTGCCCGGGCTAGAGTGCCGTGGCGTCAGCCTAGCTCACAGCAACCTCAAACTCCTGGGCTCA
>NW_012149507.1:4551047-4555111 GCF_000956105.1 Propithecus coquereli
TTAAAAAGAGACTGGGTCTCCCTCTGTTGCCCAGGCTGGTCTCTAATTCCTGGCCTCAAGCGATCCTCCTGCCACAGCCTCCTGAGTTACTGTGATTACAGGAATGAGCCACTGTACCTGGCTTTCATGGCCATGTTCATTGGACAATGGCACAGTTAGGTAGTCATGACAAAGAACTCAGGGCCCTCAAAACCTAAATATTTAATACTTTATCCTTTACAAACAGTTTGCCACCCCTGTAATAAAGGAGAGAGACATTTAAGAAATAACATTTTGTCCAAAGGTGGGAAAACTTGGTTTGTATGGGAACTAAAAAAAGCAATTGTGGTCAGAGCACAGTGAGTGAGGATGAGATGAAGTTGGAGAGGAAGGGCCAGTTGATGTGTGGAGTCTCGCAGAGCTATGATTGGTTTTCTGGGCCACTAAAAGTGAAAATAATACAAGACAAGAGAGTAACATAAACAGATTTGCAATTTAAAAAAATCACTTTGGGGTACAGTGAGGTAAATGAGCTGGAGCAGAACAAGAATGAAAGTGGAGTCTCCAATGAGGTAATGACTAAGTGGTTAAAATGAGAGATCATGATGATTTGGACCTCAATGGGCAGAATAAAGATACACAGTTGTTCCTTGGTATATACAAGAGATTGGGTCCAGGGCCCCTGTTGTATACTACTCAAAAATCTACTCAAGTTTCATAGTCAGCTCTGTGGAGTCTACATATATGCAAAGTTGTCCCTCCAAATACATGGCTTTCAAATCCAATGAATTATGTATTTTCAGATTTAGTTGAAAATATTCCATGTATAAGTGGGCCTGCACAGTTCAAACCCACGTCGTTCAAGGGTACTGTACTTTAGTATGGTACTTGGTTATACACTGGTAACAAGGGATTAATAAATGAATGGAAACACCAATCCGTTCCCAACTCTTCTATAAAAGTAAAGAGGAGAGAACATTTCCTAACTCACTCTATGAGGTCAGCATTACTTGATACCAAAGTCAGACAAAGACATCACAAAAAAAGAGAAAACTAGAGACCTTATGAATATTGATGCACAGATTCTCAACAAAATGCTAGCAAACCAAATTCAGCAAAATTTTAAAAGAAACTATCTTAGTTCACTTAGTGTTGCTTATAAAAGAATACCTGAAGGCTGGGTAATTTATAAGGAAAAGAGGTTTATTTGGCTTATGATTTTGCTGGCTATTAGATTGGGCATCTGGTCAAAGCGTCAGGCTGCTTCCACTAAGGGCAGAATAGGTAGAGATCACATGGTGAGAGAGCAAGCAAGAG
Organism: Propithecus coquereli; assembly: GCF_000956105.1. Lineage (NCBI taxonomy): Eukaryota > Metazoa > Chordata > Mammalia > Primates > Indriidae > Propithecus > Propithecus coquereli. The sequence goes on from NW_012149507.1 coordinate 4,552,344, forward strand.
AGAGAAGGGGGAGGTGGGAGGTGCTAGGCTCTTTTTAACAACCAGCTCTCTTGGGAACCAACAGAGCAAGAACTCACTCATTGCTTGCAGGACAGCACCAATTCATTCACTAGGGATCCACCCCTATGACACAAACACCTCTCATTAGGTCCTACCTCCAACAGTGGGGATTAAATTTCAACATGAGGTTTGGAGGGGACAAACATCCAAACTATAGCTGGACTACATACAATAACCAAGAGGGATTTATTCCTGGAATGCAAGGATGTTTCAACAAACAAAAACCAATCAATGTAATACACTACTTTAACAGAACAAAGAGGAAAAAAACCCACATAATCATCTGAATGGATGTAGAAAAAGCATGTGACAAAACAACAACCTTTCAAGATAAAATACTAAATACAAATGGAATAGGAAGACACTTCCTCAACATGATAAAGGCCTATATAAAACCCACAGTTATCATATATGCTCAACTGTGAAAGACTGAGAGCTTTTCCTCCAAAATCAAGAACAAGACAATGATGCCTTTCGTTACTTCCATTCAACATTGTATTGAAAGTCCTAGCCAGAGCAATTAGGCAAGAAAAAGAAATAAAAGGCACCTATTTTGGAAAGAAAGTAGTAAAATTATTTTTGTTCATAGATGACATGATCTCATATGCAGAAAACTCTATAGATTCCACAGAACAAACTGGCACATCTAAAAAAATAATTCAGCAAAGTTGTAAGATACAAAATCATAGCCTGAGCATGACCCTGTCTCTATTAAAAAAAAAAAAAAAGATACAAGATCATGTTCAAAGTTGCAAGATTGAAATATGTACTATTGTTAAGCTGATGATAATACTCAAAGCAATCCACACATGCAGCGTAATCCCTACCAAGATCTCAATGGTGTTTTTTTGCAGAAATAGAAAAACCCATCCTAAATACATATGGGAATCTCAAAGGATCCAAATAGCCAAAACAACCTTGACAAAGAAGAATAAAGTTGGGTATCTCACATCTCCTGATTTAAAAACTTACTACAAAGCTACAGTAATCAAAACAGTGTGATACTGGCATGAAGACAGACATACAGACTCATGTAATAGAGAGCTACAGTAATCAAAACAGTGTGATACTGGCATGAAGACAGACATACAGACTCATGTAATAGAGAGCTCAGAAACAAGCCCCAACATGTATGGTCAATTGGTTTTCAACAAGTGTGCCAAAACCATTCAACAGGCAAAGGACAATCTTTTTGACAAATGGTACTAGGAAAACTGGATATCCACAGGCAAAAGACGTTTTCCATAAGTTAACCATTTACAAAAGTTAACTGAAAATGGATCGAAGAATTAAAAATAGAGCTAAAACTATAAAACTATTAATGTAAACACCAGAACAGTAGTGTCACACATTTTCAGGGCCTAAATTCTGAAGTAGTGTTGAAAACTTTCCACCACTGTTAATACAAGCAAAAACACAGAATTAAAAAAATAAACATTCAAACACTTCATTATCCAAAATAATGGGGAAATGTTCATGATTAGGGTATAATTCGTATTGTATATCCAAATTTAAGCCTGATTGCTGCTCTTTTCCAGGGAAAATACTATATCACAAATACAGTATGACAACAATGCAGCTTGACGCAGCTTTTAATCATTCATTTTTCTGTACTGTATTCAATATGAAAAATGAAGTCACCTGCTTCATTTCATACAAAAAGATCTGCCATGTAGAAAATGTCCAAATAAAGAATTCAACTTATAAAAGGGATTCTTTGGTTGAAAGCAAATCCTTTAATAGAAGTTTTATGAACAAGGCACATTTTCCACTGTAATTATTAGAAAAACTGTAAGACTTACAGGTCCACCTCCCTTAAGGTAAATACACCTATTAAAATTTGGATTTGTGAATAGGTAATCCTTACTTACTACTGTAATGATAACAGTAATAAAAAATTAAGAGCTAAAAAATGATGAGATATAAAGTAAGTTATTAACCAAAACAAACTTAGATGTTCTATATAATAACAAAATACTGGATTGACAAAGTAAATAGTTCAGTTAAGCCAACCACTGTTTTTTCTGTGTAATGTCAAACAACTGGTTTCACATGATTAATTTTTTTAATAAAGCAAAACTAATAACAAAAGTCTCTTGGAGAAATGAAAACGTATGTCCACAAGAAACTTGTATATGTTCACAGCAGTATGATTCATAGTAGCCAAAATGTGGAAACATCTCGAATGTCCATCAACCAATGAATGGATAAATAAAATGTGGTATATCCATACAATGAAATATTATTTGACGATAAAAAGAAATAAAGTTCTAATACATGGTGCAGCATGGATAGACCTTGAAAACATTAATCTAAGTGAAGTAAGCCAGACTGTGTTATTATATGATTCTATTTATATGAAATGTCCAGAATGGGCAAATCTATAGAGACAGAAAGTAGATTAGTAGTTTTCCAGGGCTGGAGAAGGGTGCGTGCATGCGTGCGTGCGTGTGTGTGTGTGTGTGTGTGTGTGTGTGTGTGTGTGTGTGTATGGATGGAAGGAATGAAGGAGGTTAACTGCTAAAGGGGGATGGAAGGAATGAAGGAGGTTAAGTGCTAAAGGGTAAAGGATTTCCTTTTTGGGTGTTAAGAATGTTCTAAAATTTATTACAGTGATAGCTGTAGAAGTCTGTGAATATAACTATTGAACTATATACTTTAATTGGGTGAATTATATCTCAATAAAGCTATTATTCCCCCCCCCAAAA
>NW_012149507.1:4564911-4568282 GCF_000956105.1 Propithecus coquereli
AAAGAAAAAACACTTTGGTACTATCATTAGAAAAACTAAAATTATTTTCTGAAGTTCTCCACTTATTCTTAACAAATCTTTGTAAAAATGCAGCAGCTTCTTCATACAAATATGTCATAGGTAAACATGTGTCTTAAAAGTCCATAACTCCTTCAATTATTATGAATGCCAAAGCACCTGAAACCTTTTTTCTCCATAAAATCTTGCTCTCAGACCATTAACAGCAATTTATAAACTTTAACAAGTTAACGCATCTTTCAAATAAATTAGCTCAAAACTTGTCTATGATATTTCTTTTCCTTACTTGGCTTGAAAATTCTAAGCGTAATTTCCATTAGTCCAATTCAGAAATTCCCAAAGACTATAAGAGTTTATACCCTTTCTAGCCACATTCTAAAATAGTTCTCTTCACACACACACACACACACACACACACACACAATGGGTTACTCCTTGCTGTTTCCCTGCACTTACCTATATGTGTGTGTCTATGCTCAGATAATCTTATTTTACTCAATCACACAAAGCATTTAACAAAATGATCATCCCTTCCTTCTTGTAAGTCTTCACTTAGCTTCAGAGATACCATATTCTTCAAGTTTCCTACCATCTTACCAGTTTATCCCTGTCAGTCTCCTCGGCCAGCTCCTCCCTTCCATTCTAGCCCCTGAATGGTGGAAGTGCTGTAGGCTCATTCTTTGTCTCTTTAGCTACACTCCCCACGTCGTCTAGGTGATCTCATCCAATTCTATGGCTTTTAGTATATGATGGTGTCTTTCTCATTTATGGAGAGAATGGATGCCCTTCTACCTTCGTTCTACCTTTGTAATTATTTGTGTAAACCCAAGCCTCTAATTCTTTCAAGGTCTACACAAATGCTACTTCTTGCCCCATGATTTGCTCTTTTCTCCCAAGCCCCAATACCATCCAAAGTGAAAAAATCCTCTCCTTTCCTTCTAACCTGCCAAAGCATTATTAATCTTCTCTTTTCAATGCACGTATCCTCTCCTTACCTATTATTATTTATGTTTACATCATCTCCATTTGTAGGCTACAATATCTCTAAGAACAAAGTATGTATCCTACATCTTGGCTTTCTCCACAATACAGTCAAAAGCTGCAATAACTTACTGTGTTTGCAGGTGCTCATCAAAAAGTATTTAAAAATCATTAATTCACACCACATTAAAAAAAAAACAAAAACACTGAGATCTCCATGCAAGTAGGGTTTAATGTCAAAAACAGTTAAAAAATATTGCTGATTAAGCTTTTGGCAATAAACGAGGTTTTTTTTAATGCTTTAATAAATTATGTAATTAAAATCAGTTTGTCCTTTTCATTCTCTCCTGGCTTCCGAGAAGCCAATATTTGCATTTTGTTGTTACTGTTGTTAAATTCTAATATATCTAACTTAGTTTCAAATTCTACTACAAATTGAATCTAAAAATAAGTTAAATCTCTAGAGATGATAGAAGGCACCTGGTGGCAAACACGTCCTTGAAGAGTCTGAGTAAAATTTTTTCATGAAATGTAAGATCGGAGAAAAGCTATTTGTAAAAATAAAATATTTTTTATATATGCAAGTTTGCGTATGTATTTTAAACTAAATTAAATGTTATAAGAAAAAATAAAAACAAGTTAAACCTACCAGCTGTCCTGCTTTGTATATCTTTCCATCCCATTCTATTGCCGAGTATGTTGCCCAGGGGCCTTGCTTTTTAGAAGGAAGATCAGGACGTGTAATTACTCCTTTAAACAATGTAAATTTTATTTGTTTATCATACTTTTCATGACAGTCCTTCAGCCATAAAGCAAATTCTCTGTCAATTTTCATTCGTTGCTCCTGTAAAATTTTAAAATGTTCTATGAAATATAGGCTACTAGCATACAAATATAACCATAGATACTTGTCACTCACTTCATTTTTCCTTCCATATACCCCAAATCAGAAAACCTAATAAAAATTAAAATATTTTGCCAAATCCTTCTCTTGTAAAAATTTAGGAGATTGCAAACAAAAGCATTACCAAAGAAGACATCTCTGATATCATTCTTGGAACCAAGATCTCATTGATATCAACAATATCAACAACAATATATCAACAATATCAATATCAACAACAAATATTAACAACAAAATCAATATCAACAACAAAACTTTCCTTTCCTACTTTATTAGGTCATTAAATATGAAATGTCCGATTTTGAATCAAAAATGTAATTTATTATATCTCAAACAAGAAGCAGTACAATTAATCAAAGTATGTGCCTAAACTATCAACACAGTTTTGCCATCTTCACAGTAGCGTGCTTATGCCAGCAGCGAAGAAGCCTGGAAGAGTGAGAGGCAATGAAATCACGAAAGGCATTTTCCACGGTTTGTTCAGAATTGAATATTTTTCCTTGCAAGAAGTGGTCCAAAGCCTTGAGGAAATGGTAGTCAGTTGGTGTACGGTCTGGTGAATATGGTGGATGAGAGAGAGTTTCCAAGTCCAGGTTCTGTAGTTTGAGCAGCATTGTTTTTTGCAACATCTGGTCTTGTGAGAGGATTGGCCTGTCTCTACTGACTGATCTCAGCTGCTTAATCACAGCCATCCTCATCGTTTCATCCAGTTGGTTGCAGTAGACATCCACTGTAATCAATTGACCAGGTTTCATGAAACTGTGGGGATAATACCAGAGCTGGACCACCAAACAGACACCATTAGCTTTCCTTGATGAATATTTGGTTTTGGAACATGTTTCAGCACTTCATCTTTATCCAACCATTGTGCCAAATGCTTGCAATTGTCAAAAAGAATCCATTTTTCATCACATGTAACAATACAGTGTAGAAATGATTCACCTTTGTGTTGCGACAGCAAAGAAAGACAAGATGATTTCTCTTCTGATCCTCATTTAATTCATGCAGTACCCATCTATCCAGCTTCTTTACCATGTCCATTTGTTTCAAATGGTCCAATATTGTTGGAATGGTAACGTCACACCTTGCTGCTAATTCACACGTAGGTTGGGATGATTCCACTTCCACTACAGCTTTCAGCTCACCATTACCTTATCTTAGTCTCAGGTCACCCACATGGCTCATTTTCAAGATTAAAATCACCAGAATGGAACTTCTCAAACCACTGATGTACTATGCGTTCATTAGCCACATCCTTCCCACATACTTTGTTGATATTTCGAGCAGTCCACGATGCATTGGTTCCATATTAAACTCACAGAATAGAGTTTAATAGAACTCATATTTAAAAATAACACAAATTTTTTGGTTTTGCAAAAATTGCTCTAAAAAAAAATTTGAGAGATAATCACAAGCCAAAATGTGCATTTGAAAGAATGAGGATATACCTTCACAATTAAAAAAAAAA